>NW_028141980.1:17340000-17712500 GCF_025532165.1 Camponotus vicinus
AAAAAATTTGATACACCAGATCAAGCTTGGGATTTTGTTGACCAACGTTCTTCATCTTCGAGTGGAAACAACTATGTTAATGATGCATATAAATCTAATGGTAAAGCCATAGCTTGTAGAAATGACAAGCAAATTGCAACAAGAGATAATTATCAAGAAGCTAGAGGCTACAAACGAACTGATTACATGGTATGAAAAAGAAGAAACTCTTGAATGCGAAGAAATATTTTCTAAATATATTTTACTTCAATAATTTTATGAAACAATTTCATAAAAAATACTTGTATTTCTTGTATATATATGTTTGTGTCAATTTAAAAAAAAATACTTTGAATTTTCTATAAGATAAAATGTTATAGTTATTTATAAAGACATATTCTTTAATATTATTTCTTTAAAATGTTATCGTTTTTAAATTAATTTCTTTAATTTACAGGAAGGAAAAAACGGTGTCATTGTACGCGAACGTACTTATACAAGTGGTCGACATGGCAATGGTTATTATGTTGAGAAACGTACACGTACTTACTGGGAAAGTTAAACAATATAACAAGATATTGGAAAAAAAACTTGTAACAATACTCATAATACAAAATCAGCATGAGTTTTTATAAATTCAAACAAGTTGATATCGATTAAAGTATGTTAGTTTCAGATTTATGATTATAGAGATGTATGCAAGTTTATTGTTATGAGCATTTTTTTTTTTTTAAGATTACACATAGGTGTTAACTAAGTTTTACATTTATATGCGATTTTTATATGTGAAAGCATATGTTTGAGTAATCTCGTTGCAGAAAATATCGACTTATTGCGTTAACAATATATGTTTGAATTTATATGCATTTTTTCATTTAATAAATAATTTGTAATTATACAAAACCAATTTTTTCTTTAATAAAAACTTTAATTATATAAATAAATTTGTTTTTTTTTTTTAATTAAATAAATTTTATTTAATTAAGTTTGTTTTTTAGTTTTATCATATATAATTCTATTATAAATTACTTATAAATATATTAATTATACTAAATAATATATAAATATATGTAAATCAATAATTTTAAATACATTTTTCAATTTTTTAAATATGATTTAGTGTAAAGAGCTACAATATTATATAAAAGCAATACATATGTTTAAAAATGCGAGCCATCATTAAAGACGTTCAGCAGAGAAAACCATTTAACAGCAATTGAACGTGATTGGTTTCTACTTTTAGATCCAGCAAATCAACGTCGAATGTTACAAGAATTGACAACAGTTTTCTCTGCTGAACGCAGCCAATGAAAATATAAATTCCCTAAAACTCTCCCTGTTTCTAATATGGCGTGAGAATGTTTACGGTTGAGATAAAGGTGACCATCTGGCAGCATGGGCAAACAGTGAAATAGCCCAGTGCCACAAATTGAAGAAGAAGAAGAGATAAAGGTGCAACATGTTTTATCACGTGAGTTAATTTTTGAATCTTTCTTCCGAATAATTTATTATTAATTATTTAAATTCAAAAAAAATTTTTTTTTTTTATAATAAAGTTTAATGTGCCTTCAACCAATTTAGTCCTGTTGTGGTTATTTAGGCACTCATATCTCTTTTTCTTTTTTCCTCTTTCCCTTCCTTTTCTCTTTCTCTTCTTTTCCTTTTTAGACTACTCTCGCTTTGTTCTGACAAATATTAACAATTAAATTCAAAAATATTAACTGTTGGTTAATTTTTTTAAATGAATAGATCTCACTAGAACACGAGATTCTATTGCATCCGCGATATTTTGGGCCCCAATTACTTGATACAGTAAAGCAGAAACTCTATACAGAAGTGGAAGGCACTTGTACAGGAAAGTAAGTATCAAATTCTTAGTATTTTGGTCAATCAAATTTCGATCTTAATCGTATTTTTTATTCAGATATGGCTTCGTTGTCGCGGTTACAACAATAGATAACATAGGAGCTGGAATCATACAGCCAGGACAAGGCTTTGTAGTTTATCCAGTCAAATACAAAGCCATTGTGTTTAGACCATTCAAAGGTGAAGTGTTGGATGCAATTGTGACCCAAGTAAATAAGGTATAACTGTTTTCTTGAAAAATATAGATCTACAGTACTGGTCAAAAGTATTATATCATTTATAAAAACAGGGAAATTTGTTTTAATGAACATATAAATATTATTAATTTATATTTTATACTGTTATTTTATACTTTAATAATAAAAATTAAAATTTATGTAGTTAGTAACATAAATATTAAATATTTCATTCTTCGAAATAGCCTTTCTAGTCTTTTCAATTAAATTTAATCTGATAAATTATAATTGAATTTGGTAGGGATGTCCAAAAAATGAGACCTATTAATCAAGAACAGTTGTAAAAATATTTGTAAACATGCTAGGATTAAATTAAAAAAAAATTTTTGTCAAAAATATTAAGAATATGTTCAACAGAATGGAAAGCAAAGACAGAGGCTATTTTGAAAAAATTTAATATTTCTGTTACTATTTAATATAATTTTTAACTTTTACGATATTAAAACACAAAATAACCATAATAAAATATAATTTGATTATATATATATTTTTATTGTTTATTAAAGTAATGACTTCTATAAGTGATGTAATATTTTTGACTAGTACTAAATATCGATTGCCTTTTGGAAAGATAATTGTTATAAACAGTTTGTTTCAAATTTTGCCTATAATATTTGCAGGTGGGAATGTTTGCAGAAATAGGTCCACTCTCATGTTTTATATCTCATCATGTAAGTAACTAACAAATATATATGGCATGTTGAAGATTTCATATTAGAGGAGCATATCTCCAAATTTTTGGAAAACCAGATATCAATACATCACATTTCTTCAAGGAGCTAAAAGAAGTTTATTAAAATTGAATCTTGGATCGAGATTTATTTAAGCTTAATATAAAATCAAAAAAATGTGTATACAATTAAAAATTTTTCTGAAACCAATGTATTACTATTCTGCACTTGGTTCTTATTAGTTCTTATCACAAAATTTTAGAGATTTTTGTATCTCACATGAGAGTCTTATTAATCTCGTAATTATGAAGATATTATATATTCCTTTATAAATGAGATATTAATATTATGTTTTCTTATCCAGAACATATATATATGAAAATTGCATTCCTACATTTAAAATCCAAAAATGTTTTTATCTCATTTCTGTAAAGTGATTTCGGGCTTACACTTCTACAATGAAATCCTCAATATGCAGTTATAATAATATATAAACTTACAATATTTGAACAGTAATAAAATTATTAATAATTACATACTGATAAGATTTTGATAATTAATAAAACAAATTGTGCTTATAATATAAAATGAGATTTTAAAAATTTAAATAAATTGTTTATAGTCAATCCCAGAGGATATGCAGTTTTGCCCAAATGTGAATCCAGCTTGTTATAAATCAAAGGAAGAAGTAAGTCATTCCACAAAGAAATTTCATGTGTTTTATAACAAAATTTTTAAGTTTGATAAAAAATAATGTTTGGAATATATTTTTTAGGATGTAGTTATCCAAGCAGATGATGAAATTAGATTAAAAATAGTGGGCACCAGAGTTGATGCTACAGGAATTGTAAGTATTAAACTTAAGGGAAATTGTTTTGTCATATTAAATATTAAATAATTTTTCAGTTTGCCATTGGAACGTTAATGGACGATTACTTAGGTAAAAAGATGACTAACGTTTCCAGTTTTAATGTGTTTAATGTATTATATATAGCTTATTTTTATCTTTACAGGTCTTGTATGCAATTAATATATCTGGATTCTAACATCTGCAAAAAATGTTCTAAGTCCCAAAACAAAAATATCTGAAAACAATATAAACACTTAAAGAGAATTTCTTGTATTTATATGCAATAGGAAAATCAATTGAATTAAAAAAAATTACAAAAATATAGAAAATAATAGTGTATAAAAGCTGTCAAATGATAACAATTGTAATATTAGATATATGTAACTCTGCCTTTTTATACATTTTTAATTAAAGTAATGATAAAAATTATAAATATTTATGAAAAATATATATATAATTAAATATAAATTACATATATTGAAGAAATATTTAATGTCTTTATTAACAATCCAAAGTGTAAAGCAAATGAGATATCGTTATATTAGCAAAATAGTGCTGCACTAATTTTGCTACATTTTTTTATGTATATTTTTTCTCCAACTATATTACATAATATAATCTATGTCTTTTTATATAGAAATATTAGTGCATAATTATTCGGACATTAAAAACAAATATGGGTAATTCATACAAGGTACTGTTTATATACATGTTTTTAATTCATATATATCTCTTATTTACTATCAATCATTGTTATGCAATGATACATTTGTAAAGAAACGAATATGCCAGCATACACTTTCAGAATCATCGATTCATGAAAAAAGCATTCTTGATTCGTTGTGACAATTTAAATAAAATTACATAATTCCAGGACGATTATTGCCGAGTTATTTACTTGAATTCATGTAATTTTAAATCGGAATTCAATTCAATGAAGTTCTTGTTGCATTATCCAGTACATTCGCGAGATTTTTGAATAGTGCTAATTTCGGTGCCATGCGTAGATCATCTTTTTTTGCAACTATGTCCTGATCGGGCATCACTTTATCTGCAACATGCTTGTAGACTTTCCCATCGCCATTAATATAATAAGTAGAGAAGCCATCATACCATCTAAAATTATTACATATATTACATATATTTATATTTTTTCTTAGATTATTCTCATATATTAAATATTAATTATTTCTCATTAGAGTGCAATTATTAGATTTTAATTCAGATTCCAAAGTTGGAATTCAAATGTCGTGTTTTGCTGAAGACAAAACTAATGAAAAGATTTTAATAGAACTAAAAAGAATTATCATACTTATTTTACTGTTACTATTACATTGTGTTTGTACAGTATACTTACACATCGTGATAAGAATCTATGGCCTCTTGTATTTTCACAATTTTATATTTCCAAAACATGGAGAACACCTTCCAGCCTGTGACACCTCGTATACGCCAACGAATCTTTATAGTACCATCATCACTATGCGTTGTAAGCTTTAAAATATGGAACTTGACGTGTGCAAATTTTATATGACCAATGATCCTTAACAATATCAACTGTTTTGCATAATCTGTAATTCCCCTGTAAATACACCTATATTTTGCAGAAATTCTTAATATAAATTTTCGACTGCTTAGAATATTTGGTAGTTTACCTTGTCGTTACTCCTCTAATATTATTAATAAAAATAAAATCCTTCGTGTATATTGAAAAATTCTGAGGTTTTACAAACAGGTTTGGTAACTGCAAACAATATTCTAATCAGAAAATATCTTAAAAATCATTTCATACAAGGTATCTCAGAATTATTGTACTGTTTTTTCAAGAGCAAATGTCTTCACTTAAAAAAAAAGTGCAATAATTCTAAAATATTTTGTCAATTAAATGACATACATCTTTACTAAGAGTATCGACTATGCTTTGCAGTTGTTCCTGTGATGGTTTACCCTCATTATCTTGCAATGATGATGGTTGTGGGCTTGTCTTTAAAATGTTCTTATCATCAGAAGTTAATAAAATATTCCTGTCAATATTTGATTCCCAACTACTATATAAGTTTTCCAAAGAAATTAATCTATTATTATCTAGAAGCGAATTATTCTTATCATTTCCTATAACATCTTGTCTCTGAAACACAGTAACATTGTTCGATGCAATTCCTATGGGAGTTATGTATTTTCTGTTTTTTGAGAGGGCAACATTGGGCCTCTGGGATCTATTATGAAGCCTATGCAAGCTCTGGCCCCAATACGTTGTCTCGTTCTTAGTCTTTTCATCAATATATCGTCTATTTAGTTTCTTATTCCATTGATTACAAGTGTCAAGAGATGCAAATGATAAATTTGGATGCAATATACAACTCACATAAGGTATCGATGGTTTGTCTGCAGTATTTGCTCTTACTGATAATGCTCTTTGTGTACCCAAAAACTGAAAATTTATATATATACAGTTAGCATCAACATAATTATAATATAAGAAGAAACAGAATATATGACAATTAATGTTTTCCTATCAATTATAAGTAGAATAAACAGAAAAATGACAACTATTAGGTTTACCTTGTACTATATTGTTACTTTATTTTTTATTCTCGTTATATTTATATTATTTATACTTATATTCAAAATTGAATTAATTGACTTAAATTTAATTTGTAATTATTTGTAAATTATTAGATTTTATTAATAATATTTATTATTATAGATTGACAAAAATTATGTTATTGGATAGATTCTTTTGTCAGAGAAAAATTCTGTCCAAACAAATTTATAATAAAAAGGAAGAGATTGATATTATTTTTGAGCATTTTCTATACTATGTACCAACAATTTAACGAAAATTTTATATCTTACAGATCATCATCGTAAAATCGCAAATCGAAATGCGTTTCGCGGCTCGATGAATTAACCCTAAAGTCCACTTTAAATCCAGATTACATACGATTATGTAAGCAGGTTCGAAGATTTGGACAGCCGTTTCCCGACATCGGTATTCGGATTAATTCGCGGAATAAAATTTAAATCGATAGATTTACGACGTACCTGTTTTAGAAAAACAGATGACTCAACGTGTTCGCGAAGCCGGTGACGGTCGAGCCTCGACAACGGTTTCCGTCCGTTGACGAGCGACGACAGTCTACCGGGCAACGCACGAAAGCACGAAAGGGACATCGTTGACGACCTGTCGTTAGATCAACGTCGACGACATCTTCGACGGCACGCAAGCACGATTTTACAAAAGCTGCGCGCGTGCTTCTTGACGTGCATCGACTTGATCGACTGCTTGTGATCTCTGGAATTCCATTTCGTTCCGATAGAGGACGCGCCTTTCTGTCAGCGCGATCGAGAATCAATTGTAAATCGAAGTCAGTTAGCGATGTGTTATTTTAATACATGTGCCTTTATGTAGTTGCACATTAACTCATTAAGGAAAGATCTTTTATACTTTAAATTATATATGTGAATTTATTTATAGTCATGATTTTGCAAAGAATTCAAAAACATCTACAAAAGATATTAATTTCATTAATTCAATTTTAACACGTTTCACTTTATTTAAAATAACTATATAAAATAAATAAATATATATGTTTTTATACGAAGTATATGTATAAACAAATATTGAAGCTAAATTCAACAAAAATAATATGCCTTATTGTTTAATATGCCTTTTTTTCAAAAATACAAATATAATATTTTTTATATTTAATTTATTAATCTTTTACATGTGATTATGTGTGTGCAAAAGATGAAGAATTTCTTAGAATACATCAATTCAAAAAAGCGATTAAGAATCTAAAGATTTTGCTGCTGGATCATCACACGCATATAATTTTATATAAAGTTATGCATGCGTTTCAATAAGACAGCGTATTCCTCTATGGGAATAGCCCAGGAGGAGTCATAATGTACCAAGAGCATTACGGCATGAATATCAATAGATAAACACGGCCGATATCTTTTCGAGGGTCATCCGCGTCTCGTGAATTCGTCGTCCAGGCACGACGATGAACCAGACGCAGTCGCATTTCCCTTATTTGTATTCCGCGGGGGAGAGAAACGCGCGTGTGATGGTGGGCCACAAGGTAGAGAATCACAAAAGAACCGTACAGATAAGGCACGCTCACCTTGGCGCCAAAGGTGACTCGAGAGAGCTGGTCTATAAAAGAGACGGACGCACCTCGCGACCCGAACAAACCGTATCGAAATGTCTCGCCCGATCGTCGTCGCGCTCGCGGTCCTGGCGTTCTTGCAGGCATCGACCTCCGCCTCCGTTGACCTGTCCGAGACCAAGAATGTTCTGATCGAGCTCGCCGACGAGGACATCGTACCGAAGACAACGCTGGTGAGTCGGCTTGCGAGATGATCTTGCGGCTTGTCAAGTCGATCTCGAGATGTAAAATAGAGACATTTATAAATAATTGTGAAAATGAAGCGATTAAGTTTAATTTCTGCCTTTTTTAAAAAAAGAATATAAAATTATAAAATACAAATTATAAAATGTACGCACGATGTAAATCGGATTCTTATTTCTTTTTGGATTTTTGACTTGAATTTGAGGTATCAAGGTCTGAAAAAAAAATTTCCGATAACTTAGCTTCTTGATTATTTAATCATTCCTCCCTCGCAACATTTTTTATTTTTAATTTTAGAAAAAAATATTTCAGACAAAAATTTTAAGGTTTCAAAAGTGACATAAAGTGGATCAAACGAAATTTTTCTAGATACAAGGCATTTCGTAGACTTAGAGAGCAATTTAATTTTTTAAAATAAAACTACTTTAATTTTTAAATAGATACTTTAGTTTTTAAATAGATTCTTTGTAACATCTTGATGAAAAGTTATAAAATACCCAAAAATTGAACAGTTTACGAGAAAAGAAAACATATGCAATTTGCAACATGCAATGTGCTGTATTACTTTTTTTGAAACCAATTATGTTTTTTTTCACTAATTAATTTATCTCATTA
The DNA here is from genome assembly GCF_025532165.1 of Camponotus vicinus. Lineage (NCBI taxonomy): Eukaryota > Metazoa > Arthropoda > Insecta > Hymenoptera > Formicidae > Camponotus > Camponotus vicinus. Next base: position 17,348,576 of record NW_028141980.1, read on the forward strand.
TTTTATGCATAAAAATATTATTAGTAAAATTATCGAAAACTAAATATTTTATGAAATATTATTTTATATCAAAATATATATGTCAGATTAAAATATACATAAAATATCTCATAAACCATTCAATTTATGGCTATTTTATAACATTTTATAAAGATGTTGCAAGGAATTTATTTACATAAAAATAAGTTTCATTAAAAAAATTAATTTGCCCCCCAAATCTACGAAATTCTTTATCTAAAAAAAATTTCGTTTAATTCATTTTATGTCACTTTTAAAACTTTGCAACTTTTGTTAGAAATAATTTTTTCTAAAATAAAAAACAACAAAATTCTGGGAATAATCAATTAAATGGGATATATAACATGTATCAATTAAAATTTTCATTTCCAAAATTATCGGTTATTTTTTAGTGAAATAATTCAAGAAAGTATTTTTAAACTTAAATTATAAATCTTTTATCATATATGAGAAAGAAATTACTGTAAAATTTTGCAGAGAAGCAATTATTAAAAAATTTTTTTGATTATTAAAAAAAATATGTGTTTTATCTCATATCGTTAACTCTACAGAAAAGTTTGGTGCCTGATACATATGTTGCTGGATTTATCGGAAATCTCGAGATTGGAAGACGATATCCCGATGAAACGATTTTCCGTCGAGTTATCGAATTCAACAATCCAGCAACCACCGTTCAATCAAGTACTCTAACGCTGACTGTTTCTAATGGTAAGGAAATATTAAGCAACAAAAATATTATTGATTCTGTTTTTGATATGAAAACATTAAACATGTGCCTAAAAATTGAAGAGACAGACTAACGAGAAAATATTTATTAAATATACATATTTATTAAATTATATTATAAACACATATAGCTGCACATTTGATTTATTATTTTTTAACAATCAAGTAATGACTGAATATTTTTTACGTGCAGGAATCCTTCATTACGTTAGCGTAATAAATGACAGCGGTAGCTACGCAGTTGTATGTGATGAGCCGAACACTCTGGGATCATCCAGAGGCAATATTAACATTCGTGCCTCTCCCAAAACGAAATCCTATCTTACAGTAGTCGCGGCAGTGCATTAAACAAGCATATGTAAAAAAATATAATAGCTTGTTATAGCTTGCGCATTAATAACAAAAAAATAAGAAAACATTTGTTTCTCGAAAAGAGATTTATCAACTGTGATAAGAAAATTTATGTATCCTTGTGTCTGTATCCTGTATTCTTGTATGCACAAAAATAAAATCCCTATAAGACAATAACAATCATCACTATTCTTACTCTATAATCTGTTCAATCTTACACCGAAAAGATAATTCTTTTTATCTTTTAACAATTTATGTACCAATTATTTTATTGAAAAAATATAAAGATAATATATAGTAGACACACACACACTTGAATTTTCCAATTTCCGCAAAATGCAGATAAAAATAGTTAATAAAGAAGATAAAAAAAGAAGATATAATTATTATTGCGTAACAAGCATTAAGACAAATTCTTCATGCAGTACGCGTATCAGCGCATGAGCATCATTATACATGATGAATACAAATTTGTCATTATTTGCGTGACATTATAAATATGTCATAAACATATATTTTATCAAATATTTATTTATAAATATTCTTTCTTTCGTGAATAAATACGCGATTCATATGAAGCAATTTTTATTTTAAAAAGTAAATCTATTCGAAATAGATTAGATAGTGTAGTGGGAAACAAATATATGCAACTTCAGGGATACGCCCTATGAATTGACTTTCTCTAAATAAAAATATTTCTTTCATATTCTGACATTCTTATTTCTTTTTCTCTCTAAAGAGATATTTGCATCTTCAAAAGATGCTTGAGATGCATCTTATGTCGATACCGACACATTACACACGTAGAAATTCTTGTCCGAAACGAACGATGTCGTAAAGTTTATTTGCCTCTCTTATTTTATCACCGAGTTCGCAAGCAAGCAAATTAAGGACTATAACTAAAGTGTCCTGACATTCCACCGAACCAGCATCAATGCGTCATCAAGATTTTCCTCTCGAGCTGTTTTCTTATTTGATCCGCTAAATATGCAAAACAAACACATCTCGTCATGAAACGAATCCTTATTCCTTTTTTTACGACTCAGCGTTATTTAAGGGCCCAGTATAGAAGTATGAAAAATTGATGATTTTTAGAAATTGTTAAAAACAAATTGATCTTTTTAATATTTTACATCTATTTTTTCATTGATATTTACATAGTCAATATTCTTAAATTTTGAATATTTAGTCTTAAATATATATATATATATATATGTATATTGATATTTCTATTATTTTTTCCTTTTATTTATGTGTTTTCAAAAAATCTGTTTAAAGTTTTGCAGGTTTATTTGAAGATACGCGCACTATTCTATTCAAAGTCTTAACTAAGTCTTAACAAAGTGATAACTGTCAATTTTACGAATTTTTCAATAAAGTTCAAAAGACATATTCTTCAGACATCACACTTTCAAAAAATGTAAAAAAGAATCCTTTTGACCTTTTAAAGTAGATTGGGCCCCTAAGAATCATTGATCAATAATTATCTTGAATGATTCTTTTGATTGTAAAAATAAAAAAAGTAAAAATTTTTTCCATAATACATTATCTAATTAATCGCGTTTATAAAGGAAAACCTTATGACATTATTATTTTACAAGAACAAAATTCGAACTTTAAACATCTTATATTTACAATATTTTATTGTTATATAAGCTTTATTTATTTATTGTAAACATACCTGCACAAATTTTAGTTCTATATAAATTCTATATTTCTATATAAATTAGAAATCACGTTACATAACACATTATATGACCAATTATTACCACGTCACCATTATCTTTTTCTCATCACGTTCTCTCTATACGGTTGTGTTTCGACTGTCTGATGAAGATGATTCCTACAGCTATATGGACTCGTTAATAATGCACTGTGTCTGCAAGTAGTAATTTTCTTTTTAGCGGTGCAAAAAATGAACAAGCTCGTAGGCGTTTCCACATGTTCTTTTGGAATTTTCAACATGGCTCGGCATGTTTCATACCACGATCTCGTGGGCGTGAGAAATTTTTGTCCACATGCACGCGGTTATGGCTCTTCATTTAAAAAAGTGTTCAGCAGCGAAAAAGAAAAAAGAAGAAAATACGAGTCGATGAACTTCGAATAGACTCGTGTAGGTGCACTCGTCCATTATAGTTTATTCATTGAACCCTTTTGTCAGATGAACATGTTCGCACACGAGACGATAACAGTGCATACATGTTCTTCCTCTGGTTATTGCAATATTTACGACAGTGCAATGTACCTTTCGTGTTTCAAGAATTTCGTCGGAGGCATGCGTAATAATGATGTTTCGAAAGTGGGGATGAAATCGCATTGAGAATCGTGGAAAGACCAGTGTCTCTTCGGTCAATGCCATGGATTGTCCAAACGAATATAAGGATGACAACATTTATGCAGGTGAGTGATTTCGATGAACAGGAATAAAAATTACTCTTCCAAAAAAAGAAGAAAATTGCGTATATTTGAACAATTTTAATATTTTTTAAAATAATATTTGAATGTGGATTTTTAACTCTTATTGACTTTGTCATAATAAAACATTTAGTTTTAGTATTGTCTTGGCAATTAATTAAAAATCTTGCTTTGATCTTGTCTCAAATTTCAAGACAAGACAAGATTAGTCTTGATATTTCATGTAATCCTAATTCTAATTCATTTTAAGAGTCATTTGAGAATCATTATTATCGATTTTTGCTTAATATTGTTTAGTACTTTTACATAATTATGGCTGAAGAGACACTAATAGCGTTGAAACATCCCACATATGATATTCTTTTATACAATCTAAATGATTATTTACAAAATTTAACATCCTTTCTTTTCCTTGATTTAGCTTATAATCTTCTATACATATTTTTAAATACATGTTCTTTCTTTCATGTCATCAGTTAATCTTTTTCTACATCATAGTAATTGAATAAATGAGATTAATCTATTTAATTCTATTTAAATATTTGTATTTTTCGATAGATTTTCGAGATTGTCAATTCTTTTATAAAATATATAAAATTTATTAAAATAGACTGTGTGCATACGTGCAAAAGTTAAAGTAAATAAGTTAATAGTCTTTTTATCTAATAAAAATTCTCTACAATATATATATATATACTTTGTCAATCTTATATGTAACATTTATCAATCTTAACTTAACTTTTAATTTATTAACATTTAACATTTAACAATTAATATTTATATCGAGAAATATTGATATTCGAATAAAAGATTTTATTACATCAAGATTTCTCATTAATCGATATAAATAGATATAGAATGGGCAATCGGTCTGAATCGCTGCATGTTAAAAATCGTTGGTCTGTGGCCGCAGAACAGCAAGGACACTCGTGAAGCGTTATTATCAAAACTTCGTTTGCTATTTAACGTCATTACGTTAATTTTTGTACTAACAATACCGGCTCTAGTATCTTTGATAAGAGTATGGGGCGACATGATGCTGATGATAGATAATTTGCAATACACTCTACCATTGTTGATTACGGTATTGAAAATCTCCATCATGTGGTGCAAGAAAAAAGGTACATATTATATATTCAATAAATTATATTTATCTGGATTTCTATTTTTGTCCTGTTTTTCCTTTTTTTCACTATTTTATTCAACTCTTATATATGTGCAAATAAATTCGTTGATTTCTTTTAGCAAATCTTAAAAAATAAAAAACGAATCACGACAACTATACATCTAACTAAAATTAACTATTACAAATAAATCAAATATTAAAGATACAATTAATAAAATAAAATTGCAAGAGAGAATAATTTCAAGAATCAAACTATATTCCATATATTGATATATCTTTAGCTTTTCTTTTGTAGCTCTATCGTCGTTAATCGATATGATCATGAGGGACTGGATTAGAGTGAAGGTAAAAGAAGAGCGAAGAATCATGTTAAGACGTGCTGAAAATACTCGCGTGCTCGCTTTATGCGGAGGTATAATGATACTTTTCGCGGTGCTGATCACGATCCCGACTTTTTTCGGATTGACGGTTAGGCATGTGACAAATGTCACCGATCCTGGCAGACCCTTGTTGATCCAAGCATACTATTTGCATGACGTATCCAAGAGCCCGCAATTTGAACTGACGTTTCTGATACAAGCGATCGCGTTGACCTTATCCGGTCTCTCTTACACCGGAATCGACAACTTTCTCGGACTACTGATCTTACATATATGCGGCCAGATGGAGAATCTACATCTGCGATTACTGAATCTAGGAAATAATTCAGAATTCACAACAACTTTAAAGTTCAACGTCAAAGATCACATCCGCTTGATCAGGTGTTCACAATATTCGTATATAAATCGTTAAGTCGTATTATTGATGAATTAATATCCTGGTAGAAATAATTTTACAATAATTTACGTATTTCTATAAAAAAATTTTTAACATTTTCTACAAATTTGTGAAAATTGTGATTTATAAATTGTGATTGAGAAATTTTCATGGCAAGTTGTAGTGAATTGTAAAAAATATTTACAAATTTCTATAATAATAATATTTGTTGCGAACATTTTTATAAGCGATGTAGTAAGTTGTAAAAATTGTAGATTATCATAAAAATCACAATTCTCTACAACATTCTACTAATTATATTAATATTTTTATGAGCAATGTAATATCCCAGCAAACACCAAAAAAAAATAGTTATGACTGTTAGTTATAATTTCTCACTCAACAATATATGTTACACACGCGTTATATTGCATTTATATTGTTAAATGGGAAATTATGATTAACAATTATAAAACTATTAAACTGTTGCTTGATATTCATTGGGAGATATATAAGTTGTAAAAGTTCAGTAGATTGTCATAAAAATAGTCTAAATCGTGTAGTTTAACGTATAAATTACCTTGAAATAATCTAAAAGGTTTTGTAATTACATCAAAAAATTATAATTTTCACATAATTTTTGTGTGAATAGTTGTAAAATTATTACTATAAATTTTAGGATAATAATTACTATAAATTTTAATTATACGCTCATTATACAAGGATATAATGTCTAAGCAACTACCTGAAAGACAAAAAGTAACAGGAATAAAACACCAATGTTATAATTTGTCAATCAACAATGTAACTGCAAGATAACTTGCACTTGTATTTCTAACAGTTACATGAGGAAGTTGCTGAGTAGGAAATTATAACATTTATATTGTATTACTGTTATTTGTGTTTGCTGGATATACATGGAGAAAATATTATTGTAAAAATTACAATATAATTTTTGTAATCATGGAACGTATATAAGAAAAGAATTACGATTTTTATTCAATAATACTGTACATTTTTAATAATAATAGTATACTTTATAATAATAACATTTAATAATAATATTATATTTTAAAAAGAAATCTTGCAATTATTCAAATATTTTGATGCACAAACAAATGCATTATCATTAACAAACACTAGAGAACAAATTTACAACATTTATAATAATAAATATTTAAAAATGTCGTTATATTTTATCTTTACAATAAGTGTTGTAGAAGAGAATGTATTTTTCATATAATTTGTATTTTAAATATTTTCTCCATATATTTTACAAACAACACATGTATTTTACAAACAACACATTACTTATGAGATTTCATTGCATTTGTAGATCTGTCCAAGTCATCGATAATACATTCGATTTAATGCTGCTTGGTTTGTTATTTCTTTTTGGTATATTGTTTTGCCTTCATGGATTTTTAATAATTAATGTAAGTAAATAGAATAACATGATTTACAAGACAAACATAGTTTAAGATAAATGTTGATATGCAACAAATACATTTCATTTATCAAATATACTTATCAAATCAGCATCTCTAAGCATTTTGCTATTTACCAGCATTTTTCATATATAGAATTATTTTCGAATATAAAACGATAAATTTTATAATTTAATGCAAATTTAATTTATAATAATTTAGATTGTTAATCAAACGGGTCACTTGTCATTTATACAATTGACTTCATATATTTTGGCGAGTGTATGTGTTTTAATGCATATGTGTCTTTACTGTGCGGTTGGTGAATTTCTCGTGACTCAAGTAAGTAAAATAGTAATAATTTTATAATGATAATATGTACATAAGAATAAATCGTTTTAATTTTTTTATAACCTGGTTTTCTTTATAGTTTTTTCCGCGAACGGAAATTATTAAATAATTATTGTGTATAAATTTTTAAAATTTTAATAATCATATTCATTATTCGCGCACGCGAAGTATGTACATCATTCGAATTAGCATAAATTACCATCAATTTGACAATTCATTTTTTGTAGCAGAAGTGATAAAAGTTACAACTTTTTTAAATTATCAATAAATAAATTTAAATGTATATGTGTCTTTCTGTAAAAAAAAATTGTTTTATAAAATTTTTTCAATAATTGGTCCGACTAAAAAAACGATTTTTTTTTGTTTTCCATTCAAATTAATTTCAAGGATTAATTAGCATATAGTAGTATTTTCTCAGTCGGAAAAGATACATCGTGCCACGTATGAATATGTGTGGTATAATCTGGAGCCAAAGACAGCGAGAAATTTAATGTTAATCATGCTCCGTACGAAGAAACCACTCCATATTACGGCAGGGAAAATCTTTCCAATGACGATGGCCACATTTTGCAACGTGAGTTATACATAATAAAAAATATATATACAGGGTATCCAGAAAATCGCCCGCAATTCTTCGGGAAGTGATTCTGGACCCAAAAAGAAGGAAAAAAAGCTATATAAACATAGATCCGGAAATAAAGAATGACTTCCCGAAAAACTGCGGGCGATTTTCCGGACACCCTGTATATACATACAGAATGTTTCATATAGAAAGTGTATGTTACAAGATGTTCTCTTCGAAATTTGACATCACAGTGTTTCAACAAAAAATATTTCGAAAAAAATTTATAGGCTCTCTCTCTCTCTTTTAAAAGAAAAAAAAATTAACAATCTTAAATTGTAACTTAATATACAGCTGCTTATTCGTATTTTTTCTTAAAAACTACTATCTGTTTCTTTTCAATACTTTTATAAACAAAATAACAAGAAAAATTGGTTTTTCTTGTTATTTTGTTTATAAAAGTATTGAAGCAAGATAATCGAAAAAATGAATATTTTATAAGATATTTCATCATATGTAAAATTATGTCAAATTAGAATATAAATAATTAGATTATAGTCTCGTAAACTCAATTCGTAAATTCAATTTTGAGCCACCTTATCCTTATAACTTTTAACGCCGAATATTGCGAGAAATCAACTAAATATATTTAATATAAAAAAATTGGTTTTATTTAAAAATAGTTTTCTATTTTAAAAAACTAGATTTACTTTTTTACATAATCTTGAAAAATGACATTAAAATTAAAAAACTTTTCTCTTTCAAAACCTTATTTATTAAAAACTTCATGTAAAACATTTTTTTATGATGTCAAGTTTCAGAAAAAACACATTGTAACATCACTTTATATGAGATATCCTATATATATTTTGTTTATTATAAATCGCATATTAATATTGTTAAACATATAATTTTTAATGATACATATTTACTCTAAGATATTAAAATAAGTTATTTGTGGAATTATATATAGTTAATTTAAATTCTTCTTATAAAGTCTCTTTACCATTAAAGAGAAATTCTCCTTAAGTCTCTTTACCATTAAAAAATGAAATGTTTCAGTTACTTAAAACATCAGCAGGCTATGTATCTGTATTACTTGCTAATCGAGATTAAGGATAATGAAATTAGAGCACAAGTTATAATACATAATCAATAGTTTTGTATGTGTATTATAATGCAAAATTAAACACTAAATTATTTATATAAAAATATAGTATGTAAAAAGAGAAATATATGTAAATTAGAAATACAATAAATTTTCTTCATATATCATATTTTATCGATCCTTAATCCATCAATTATCGATTATACAAATAAAAAGATACATATATCATATGCAATAACATTTATACAAGTATATTACTACACAAGTATATTAAAATAATATACAAGTATATTATTTTACATTCACAAATTAATTTTTTATTTTCTTTTGATCTATTTTTTAAGCAATGCGTTTCCTTTGGGTTTCAATTTATTATCAAGTATTTGTTGTCTTCTTTGTCTCTTTTGTTCCTTCTTTTTAGCATACCTCTCAACAGCATAATCTATCTCTCCTACTAATGTGATAATTCTTGCCTAGAAACAATAAAAATATATAATAAGATATAATAAAAATTAAAAAATTCCCAGTGCTTTACATACCGCATAATTACGTTGTTTATCCAAACGTGCTTTTTGTCTTATTCCAAGTGGCGTTGGCCTTCCATCTTTAAATGTATAATCTGGTAAATTAGTTAATGGGCTAAAAGCATTTGGATTGGCCGTTAATCCACGTCTAAAAATATAAACAAATGTAAATCAATATGTATTAATATCACAAAAATAAAACTAAATAAATAAAACTAAATAAAACTAATAAACTAATTAAATAGATTTGATATAAAAATTTAAAATATATTACATATAAATATTTAAAAAATTTATTTTTTCTTTATTAATTTTTAAATTAGATATTTTATGTAAATTTAGTAATATATATAATTTTTTTATATTGAATGTTATTCATAGAATAATATATATTTTATAATGTTCTATATGCTTAAGCAATTTTAAAAAACTCATACTTTTCTCTCCATCTCTGATTCAAATATCGCGTGCAAGATTGGTGAAGTCCATTAACCACATTATAATCTGCAATAAACAATAATATTAAATATAATAATGATGAGATATACTCATAGAGCATATACTTTTAGCCTAGTAACTAATTTACAAAATTATACCCTGAAAGACGGAAGACTAATGTCTCTTGGAATAAGACAAAAAGCATGCTTAAACAATGTAATTATGCGGTATGTACAGCAATGTGAAATTTTGATTAATATTTTATTAATACTTATTGTATATTTTTATTGTTTCTAGGAGAGAATTATCAAATTAGTAGAAGAGATAGATTATGCTGTTAAGGCATGCTCAAATACAAGAAAAAGAAAAAGAAGACAACGAATACTTGATAATAAATTGAAATTCAAAGGAAACTTATTAATAAATAATTATATCATAAGAAAATTATTCACAAATATTATATGCTAAAGTGATGAAGAGTAAGTGCAATGATAGTTCGTCAAACGAATGAAAAAAAGAAAGAATTATAACATTTATGATTATTTTTTTTCCTCTTATATAATAATTTTTTCCTCTAATAATATTAACTTATTATGCTAACATAAATGTCGCTCAACACGAAGTATAGTTCCAATGGTCGTATTCAACGAAAACATTGTATTAATTCGACAATAATACTTCACAATTCTCTATTTCTTATTTAGGTTATTTAGGTTATATCTCAAGCATAAATTCTATTCATACCAGAGAGAAGACTGAGAATGGAGAGATGTCATGGCCTGCTTTTAGGTGATCCCTAAAAGCGATACTCCCTCTATGAACATTAAAAACGTGGACATGAACTACAAAGCCAATGTCCATGAATGTTCTCAGAGGGTAATATATAATGTGCACAATTTCTGGTTTCGTTCCGTGCTATGTGCACGAAATGCCGGTAGCACACATCTATTAAGCTGGCACAGCCACATTAGCATAATCGAATAAAACTTATATATAAATTTAGTGCTCTTTTGTTGCTAATTTGTTGCTCTATTCCCGATTTTGTTCCTCCAGCCAATTCGGAGAAAATAGTGGCTGTGTAAACTTTAGATTAAAGTTAGCACAGCCACAAAAAAAATTTTTAAAAACAAAAAAAAACCGATATATTTCTTTAGTTCTAATTTGTTGCTAATTAGTTGCTCTATTCCCGACTTTTTTGCACCACTTTTAAACTCCGAAAACCACCCCTAAAGTTACCCCATATTAAAAAAGTATTATGAAATTGAGAATTAATCAGATATCTCGATCGATAACGTTTCAATGATTTTGTTGCCCGTCATTTGTAATGAATCCGATTTTATTGCTCCATATTTGACTTAAAAAAATCGACCCGAACGAGTGGCTGTGCTAGCTTGCCTACAAGAGTAAAGTATATTAATGAAATTAATTGCTGCTATTATTTGGGTCTTAAAATGTTCCCCTAATTTGTTGCTCTCTAAATATGTAATATCGAATTTGTTGCTCAAAGTTTGACTTAGAAAAATCGACTCGGACGAGTGGCTGTGCTAGCTTGCCTACAAGAATAAAGTATATTAATGCAATTAATTGCTGCTATTATTTCGGTCTTAAAATGTAATAATTATTTATTTAATACTTACAATCATACAACTAAACTTTAAATTTTTCTAAAATGTGAACGTAAATTAATTATTAATTAAATGATTGCTATCTCACAACTTTATCCATTACTTTAATTTTTTGAATCTTATGATTCGTATATTATACAGCGTATAATACGCGTATCAGTAGCATACAGTAATACGTATTGTGTAGCAAGTAGCGAATGATTTTGGTCTCGTGTAAAGGTCATGTTGCTCTCTTATGATATAATAAAGTGCGTATATAAGTTTCATATGATTATTTCGCGATCGAGAGTCTCGTACAAAGCGCGCCACGTATTCGATTAATCATAATTAAATCGTGCTTTCGCGAGTGAATGAATGCCAAGAGGAAATAACAAAAGATACGTAAGAGAGGAAAAGGAAATCTGGAAAAGCATTAGATGTAACGTACGGAGTAAAACGAAGTAACACGAAGTAAAACAATCGAATTATATATGCAAATAATTAGCATAACGAAAGGCTCCGTGATAAATTGTTTAATAAATAATCAATTTTAATCAATAAATTAAAATACTTCCAAAATTAATATTCCACGTTAATGTATATTTTATAATATATAAAATATTTCGGCAACAAATTATCGATAACACGGCGTTCGACTTTGGCAATATAAATGTGCTATTGTTTGTATATTATGGTTTTGCTATCATTTGCTCGGTGACATTCGAGCAGTAAAATAATGATGCGAAATATGCTTTGTATGTTAATTAATTGTTTAATAAATAATGGTTTAATTAATCTATAAATTGAAAAACTTATACAATTTAATACTTTCATGTATATGTCATAGTACGTAAAATATTTCGGCAACGAATTATCAATAACACGGTGTTCGACTTTCGCAATATAAACAATAGCATGCTATTATTAATATGTTACTTTGTTATCATTCGCACGGTGACACTTGAGCAATAAAGTAGTAGTGCGAAACGCTCCGCATATTGTCGAATTTCTTTCTGAACACGATTACGATTAATATCAAAACATAATTTGATATAATTATTAATAATTAAAAATTAATTAACTTATGAGATAAACGACGAACGATAACTTATGATAAAATTGTATCGCAACGATAAATCCTTATCGAATCGCAATCATTAATTACCGCGAATAAAAATTGAAACGGGAGTTCATAAAAGGAGATAAAAGAATTAATTTTGTTATGATCTTTCGATTATTAATGTTTATTAAAATAATTTCCTTAACGATACTTATTAGAATTAAATAAATTTCGACCAATTTAAATTTTCTTAATCGGCAATCACTCATAGAATATTTCAACGACGAATTATAACAATAACATAGTATGAGTCGAACTTGGTTGGCGATATAAACAGTATCGCGGTAAAGGTTTTGATTTACGATCATTCGCACAGTAACCTTAAGCAGTAAAGTAGTGACGTTTCATATATTATCAAATTCTTTCCTTACATAGTCAACCTTGGCGATATAAACAGTACCGCGGTAATGTTTCTGACTTACGATCATTCGCTCAGTGGCTCTTGAGCAGTGAAGTAGTGATGTGAGACGTATCATATATTATCAAATTCTTTATCTAAACACAATTACAAGTGCAACGAGGAACTTTTCGTGAATGAGTGTAAGTGCAACGAGGAATTCAAATGAGTGCAACAAGGATTGGAGTGCCACGAGGAAAAAGTGAAGAAAATAAAAGAAAAAAAGGAGGTCTTGAAAATGGATGGATCAATAAGATATGATGTAAGTCATTAATATTTTAATTATTTATCACATTCATTATTTATTATATTGTTACGTCCCCGCGTCCCAACCCCCTGGATGTATTCGCCACCTGTTGAATTCTTTCGGCGGGAAGTACGTCGACGGAAGAAGATCATTTCCGCGCGCGTTGTCAAGATATTGTTATAAACAACGACTGTCAGAGAGTCTGAGCCCAGCTGTCAAGCTGTGCGGACGCGCGTCTATCTGTGATCCGTTTTACGATTATTCCGAATTCTTATATGTTACTCGTGGTTTATTAAAGTTTTTATACTTTAAACCGCGTTATTATTTACTGCGCGAACGTCAGCGTGTGCCGATCGATTGTGTCGTGCGCGTTCGATATATATCGTTGCGCGAACTCAATAATATATAAATTATTTATCAATAGTATATATTGTTGTATAACAACGATGGTCAGCTGAATCGAAGAATAATTATCAAGCTATCCGGACGTGTTTTACATTACGGATCGTTATCGCGAGATTTCCCCTGTTATTATTTGTTGTTTGTGTATTCTGTGTTTCTAATTAAAGTTCTTAATTTCCGTTAAGAGTGTCTTATTTTACGCGGTCCGCGAGTATCCCATTGTGTTGAACGCGCTTCGATATCTCGAAGTCGCTGCCGCGGACGTAACAATATATTCAAAATATATACATATTTCTCGTTTCGTTTTATTTCTTTGATTGTGATTCAATAGTGATTTTAAATTGTGTAACATATAATACATATACTTATAAAAAATATTCCATTTTATTTTAAAATAATTCAAACATTTATAAAATGTTTATTAATTAATATTTTCAGATACTTCTTATATTTTGCAAAATATTTCATATTAATATATTTATTTAAATACTTCATATATTAAAAAATAAAAATTTTTGATTTATAATATTTTTAAAAGTTTATATTTCAGAAATATAAATTATTTTGTAATTACGCAATTTATACCATTAAAATATATCTATTTAAAAGTAAAAATGTAAAAATTAATTGCGCGTAATATTCAGTTTTAAAATCAATTATTTTGCACATTGCTTTATATAATAGATTTTCTCTTATCTTTTATATTTTTATTTATCATTTATATTTGCGAATTAAAATGTATATAGTATATTACAAAATAAATTATATATTATATTATATATAAAATTATATATAATATAACCCTCCCATGGGGTACACCTTGTCGCGGTGGGAGGGCTTAGTACTTGGATGGTGCCTTGAGGTTTATCTTAAATCTTTCTATTTATGATAAATCTTAAGGTGCCTGAATGGGAAGCTAAGTACCCTTTCGCGTCGTCGGTGCCGTCAACGTGTCGCGGACGGCAAGCGTTTCGTTACCGCGTTTCCGCGTTGTAGTATTCTCGCGTCGTCGTGTTTTCGCGGAATTTTTGGACTTTTCATATAAAATCCCAATTTCATTTATTGTCACGAGTCTCTACTTCCGATGCCAACTAACTGGGATGTTTCGAGTTTGCACACGTTGCTATGCAACGTACACTCTTGCTTCGTGCTTCGTCAAGTGATTCGACCCGAATTGATTAGAACTCGATCGATTGCTCGGAATGGTCGTCAGTGGGTCCCTTCTCTTTGCTCGTCTACAGCCACACGCACTGCGTGTGTTAATCCTGTCGAGGAGTCGAGTGGATTCCCCTAGGCACGATTTTCGCTCGGTAAAAGGTGTTGCCTCCCCATTTTCTAAATTGCTGAATGTTAGCATTTAAAAAATGTGGGTATCCTCTTCTTTTGCCGTCTACTAGCCTGGTGTAGCATATAGCAACCGCGAGAGGCATAATATGTCCGGGCGGAGCACCTGAAATCGTGCTTAGCGGGTCCAGGTTCGATACGAGATAAGATAATTATGCGCGAAAAAGAGCTGGTGAACTTCATTTTCCTCTATTTCCGTCAATCGTTTCGTCTTCTTTCCGGTTTGGGCTTAGTCCTTGCTCGTTGTATCGTTGCAATCCCGACTGGTTGACTCGAAGTTGATTCTCGTAAGTGAAATGGGATTTTCGCTCGTACCGAAACCGGGAGTGCCGCCTAAGGTATAGGTATACATATTAAGTATATACATCGCGCGATCAAATATAAAATTTTTAATCGCATCGAAATAGTGCGGAAATCGTTAAGTATCGCGCGTAAAATAGCGAAAATAGCGATATAAAAATATCGCTCGTGAGTGCGGGAGTGCCGTTGAAAGTATCGCGCGTCAACAACATGAGAGGAGGAGGAGGCCTGGGAGAGGCATCAGGCACCTGTAAAGCAACTCTATGGTAAATAAATTATCGCTTATATATAATTATTTATTAATTGCGCGCGATTTAAATTAAGTAATTAATCGCGTAATTTGATTTTTTATTTACATGACTTAAACAAGAGAAAAAGAGAGAAATTTTTACATAAAAACTGCAATTTAAAAGTTTCTACGTTCGAATAGCTTTTAATAGAATTATTAAATTATTACTTATTAGTAGAATTATTTTCAAAATTTATAAAATTGTTTATCTGCTTATTATTTATGTGCGTCGGATATAAAATTAAATGCATATAATAATAATTTTTTAACCGTGACTACAATTTGAATCTTCTTTATATGTTACAGACCAACAAACTATTGTCAGAGGAGGAAGAGGCCTGGGGGAGGCATCTTGCATCGGCGAAGCAACCTGATGGTGAATATTTATTATTTGTATATTAATTGTTATAAATCGTACGCATAATAATTCGTTCTTTTAATTTAAAGGAATTAGAGAGAAAAAGAATTTTATAAATATAAAAATTTCTATTTAAAAAATAATTTCAAAATATATAAAATCTTTCCATACGTGTTTATATCTGCTTATTATTTTACACAACGGATATGAAATTCCGCACAATAATAATTTTTTGAAAATTGTTTATCTGCTTATTATTTATGTGCGTCGGATATAAAATTAAATGCATATAATAATAATTTTTTGACCGTGACTACAATTTGAATCTTCTTTGTATGTTACAGACCAACAAACTATTGTCAGAGGAGGAAGAGGCCTGGGGGAGGCATCTTGCATCGGCGAAGCAACCTGATGGTGAATATTTATTATTTGTATATTAATTGTTATAAATCGTACGCATAATAATTCGTTCTTTTAATTTAAAGGAATTAGAGAGAAAGAATTTTATAAATATAAAAATTTCTATTTAAAAAATAATTTCAAAATATATAAAATCTTCCCATACGTGTTTATATCTGCTTATAATTTTACACAACGGATATGAAATTCCGCACAATAATAATTTTTTGAAATATTGATTGTATTTTCAGCTTTGTTATACATGAATTTTATATTTGTATGTTACAGACGTAGTTTCAACGACAACGTAGTTTCGATAACGATAACTCCGCTGCTGCACATCAATGCCACGGTGAGTGACAAGAACTTTTATTTAATTTTAAGGTAACGGTAGAGATTGTAGATAAATCCGTTGCCTTAAAATGGATGAGCTAGGATAGATTAAATAACTTTTAATAAATTCGTTCGAAATGTATCGCATCCATCGCGAAAATATATTGCAGTATTTTAATTATAAAGAAAGAAGATCGAGAAAAGATCATTTTTGTATAAATTTTATCTAATTTATTGAAAAGAACATTAAAAATTTTATCAATTACATCTGATGCTAATTTATTCTTATAACGCGTATTTATCTTATTCACTTATCTTATTCTAATATCTTATTCTTAGCTTCTTCTTCTTCTAGCTCATCCATTATAGAATTTGTTGTAGATATTGTTTTTAAACTTAATGTAAAGCCAAATGATTAATTAATGAAATAACTTGTAATATGATAAGTGTTATACACATATTAATTTTATATTTTATTATAAATTATGCATTAAATTACACTATAAAAATTTATTAATTATATATATTATTATAATATCAATCAATTTTTATTGATAATCTGTACAGAAAATTTTTATATTATAAAAATTTTATATATTATACTAGGCTGCTAACAACTAAAGTCCAGGATAACCATTTACAATTGAGGATACATATACAGATTAGATTAATATATACATATTGTGTCATTTCATTTTGCCGGCATTTATTAAAATAAATATAAACTGCAACGAGATAAAAATAAATAATATAAGCAGTTATAAAATATTAAAATATAATATTAAAATGAATATACAAGCAATAATTATATAAATTACAATTGCATCTTTCGAGAGTGACAGTGTTACGTTAAATTCTGTGATACCCGGCATAAATTCTGCCTAATTATAAATGGTTGCTTTTGTTTTATATTTTACCATATGAAATATGGCCGTGTTAGCACTCTAATACAATATATAGAAATTTGTAATTTGGCTTTATTTCAGTTTAAAAAATGAAATTGAATTTATTTGTAAAAATGCTTTAAAAATAAAATCTAAATTATTAAAATTATTTTTTTCAGGAATATTAAGAAAATTGTACATATATATAATTAATAGTGTTTAAGAAATATCATGAATACATTCTTATGCAGATTACACCAAAAATTACATAATAATAATACACGAAAAATTATCCAAAGTATACGTATAATGATTATATAATAGTTATTCATTAAATTAACATACTTGATTCTATAGTATATATTTTTGAAATATTCATTAAAAGAGTAACTATTTGTATTTTCATATCAAAGAGTCATTAATAAATTCGAAATCTATTTATAAATTCCATATCGCGCGGAACTGAATATTCATGAAATAAATTATGATTACGAAAATACCGTGCTTTTTCTACGTTCTTTTCGCGTTTTTAGACGAGATTGCCATTTTAATAAAGGATCTTATTGCCGTCCCTCTCAAATAATATTCTCAAATATTGCTAATTAAAAGTAAAAGAGTATCGAATAAGAGTATAAAGAGTCGATGTTAAGTTAGCGATTAAGTATTAGCTTCACAAAATTTAACGATCGCCTTCGATGTTATGAAATTGCGAGTCAATTATTATACGGATTTAATGATTTACTTTCAATTCGATTTATGTATTTACGAATTTCGTATCCGAAATAAATATTCGTAAAATTAATAAATTACGGAAACATATCATATTTATTTCCGCATTCTTTCCCTATTCTTAAACGAAATTGCCATTTTAATAAAGGATCTTACTGCTGTCCCTCTCGTGAAATAATATTCCTGAATATTGCGCTAATTAAATATAAAAAAATATGGAATAAGAGTGTGAAAATTCGATGTGTTAAGTCAACGATTAAATATTAGCTTTATAAAATTAAACGATCACCTTCGATATTATAGAATTGCGAGTTAATTATTATCAATTTAATAATTTGTTTCTTCGGTTATATTTGTGTATTTACGAATTTCGTATCGGAAAATATTCATAAATAAATTAATAAATTACGGTTGCGAAAACACCGTGTTTTTCCCGCGTTCTTTACGCGTTCTTTTACGAGATTATCATTTTAATAAAAAAGTTATCGTTGTTCCTTTCGTTAGATAAACGTTAATGAAAGTTGCGTGGCTCGTACCGCCGAGGAGTCGAAACGATTTTCATCATGGAGAATTATTTCTCATTGGTTCTTGTAAGATCCATTCGCGACGTCTGGTTCGGTGCCCTGTTGAAAATTGGGAATTTTTATTGTAAGAATGGAATTAATCCCGGTTTTTCCTGGCAATTTCCGAAAGCAATGATTTCGGTAGTAATACAACGACGAATGCCATACGTTTCTTTAAAATCGAATTAATTTAAATAATACATATTTAGATGTGAGAGAAATGCATCTATTCATTTCTTCGTTAAAAATGTTCTGTCATTATTAGGATTAGTATTATAATTATTTAATGCCAGAGAGATTTAATAATAGATAAAATATGGATATAGCGTTGTGTATAAATTTTTATTTTTTAAGTAATTTCATATTGTAATTTTATTAACTTTTTGGATAAAAATGATTACGAACGAATATATTTCATTAATTATTAATTAATTATCTCATTTGAAAAATTATTTCTAGGTACTGGGGATATTAATATTAGTTTTTAGTTTCTTTTAAGAAACTATTTGCAGGTATTGGACATCGCCATTTTAGAATATTAGTTTTTAGATATATACCATTTTATATATATGTATAATAAAATACATGCACAAATTAACGTATCCAAAATATTTTTATAATTTTTATTAATATGATATATTATATATACGCGAAATTATATATGAATGTTACATAAAATGTGCGAATACTTAAAAATTTAGAGACGAATCGAATGGGTACTCCTATATCAGTAAGATATTGATTAAAAGAAAAAAAATTATTAATTTAAACATTATAAGAATAAGAATCTAGAGAATTAATCTGGAATTAATTATATATTTAAAATTATTTCATTTATTTTATTTTGCACACTATTCGAATTGAAATTTTTTATATCTTGCTGTTATCGGGTTCGATTCGTCTCGCGCGCGCAAACGGTACCCCAAATTATTGTGTTCGCACATTTAACACAAACTCCAATGATGCATGTATTTTATTATTTATAAATATAATCGTTCGTAATCACATTTCCATAAAATAAATCGTTATATCCATTTAATTTTCAATGAAGAAATATATTTCTTAGTAATGGAAGAACATGTTTCCTGATGTGCATATCAAATTCATGAATTGAACATAATGACGAGGGATAATTGTCGTTGATTTATTAATGAAATCATTGCTATTGGGAATAGTCCGGAAGATCCGGGATTCGTTCCCTCCTACAGTGAAGTTCCCGACGTTCAATGGATCACTTAACTTTTCTTCGCAAATTGATCTTGCGAAATCTGATGTAGAAACAAGATGTTAATATCGTTCTCCATTTTTAAGGTCGCTCCTCTTTTTATCGGATATTACCGGTATATCATCCGCGTATCAAATGGCGTCGAATTATATTATAAAATTTATGCGCAATCCATTATTTTGAATATTATAGATTTATTTATTCGTTGCGTTTTATCGCGAATTTTATCGCGAATTTTATCGCAATTTATCTTATAAAAATTCGCACGTAAATCAGTCGATGAATTATATATTTGCAAACATTACAGACCTCAAATTGTCTATCGAAATATCTTCGCCTTTATGTGATAATAATTATATCGCGCGCGTGTCTATTGAGGGAGCTTCGATTATTATATTATACAAATTATAGATATCGCGGAATCGGTTATTCCGAATATTATCAATTTATTTATTTGTCGCGTTTCCTCGGGAATTTTAAATCGCGATGTGTCTTATATTTTAATATTATCTTATAATTTAATCGTTGACTTATACATCGAAGCTTTGTCTATCTTTTCACGTTTTTGAATATTGTTTCTAATAGTGCGCGCAAAATGCGCTAGTAGTGCAAATATTTTTTTCTACTATTTAAAAAACGATCGATAATTTTTTTAATGACTGTTTTAATCGCGATTATTTACAAATTGCGTGATAATTTGAGTGATAATAATTATGTCGCGCACGCGTCTATTGATGATTTCGATTATCATATTATAAAAATTTTCCATTTTATCTTATTTAGTTAGTCATGCGCGAGATATGTATCTTATTTTAAATCGCGACGTTCATATAAAATTGCATATTAATCGCAAATAAATCGGATAGTGAATTTTATATTCGCAAATATTACATACTTCGAATGTCTATCGAAATATATCTTCGCATTTGTGTGACAGCATAATTACATTGCGCGCGTATCTATTGAGAACTTGGCGATTATTATATTATAATAAAAATTATACATATAGAATATTCCGTGTATTATCAATTTATTTATTCGTCACGTTTTCCCACGAATTTTAAATCGCGATTTACCTAACTTAATCGCTGACTTACATCGAAGCTTTGTTTATCTTTCCACGTCTTTGAATATTGTCGTTAATAGTCGGCGCTAGTAGGGCAAATATTTTTTTCTACTATTTAAAAGACGATTGATAATTTTATTAATGACTGTTTTAATCGCGATTGTTTACATTATTTAAATCTTATTAAACTCTACTATTACATTGATAGTTACAGATATAGTTAAATATGTAGTTAGAGTATTAGAGGGACGTTGATAAAATCATTCGTTCCGTTATTCTCTATTAAACGTGGTGATAACGTGATCTTTTAATTATATATTAATTATACATTAAAATTGTAAAGTTTTAAGATTTATTTTACTTCATTGAATTAATCATGCGCAAGATGTAATATGTATTTTCAATATGCGTTTTCTCAATCGCGACATTTATATAAAATAGCGTATTAATCGCAAGTAAATCGCAAATAAATTCGCAAATATTACAGACCTTAAATGTCTATCGAAATATCTTCGCACTTGTGTGTGATGGTAATTATATCGCGCGTGTCTATTAGGGGCTCCGATTATATTATAAAAATTATACATATCGCAATCAAATATTTCGAATATTGTCGATTTATTTATTTGTCGCGTCTTCTCGCGAATTATAAATCGTGATTTATCTTCTAAAAATTCGCAAATAAATCAGACAATAAATTCTATATTCGCAAATATTATAGATCTCAAATGTCTCGAAATATCTTCGTATTTGTTTGATAATAATTATGTCGCGCTGTCTATTGGCGGTTTCGATTATCGTATTACAAAACTTATGCATATGGTAATCGAATATTACTAATATTATCGATTTATTTATTCGTTACCGTTTTCTCGCGAATTTTAAATCGTTATTTATCTTGTATTATGCGCCAATAATGCAAATACTTTCTTCTACAATCGAAAAAACGATCGATAATTTTATTAATGACTCTTTTGATCACGATTATATATATTTACGTTACATAAAACTTATTAAATTCTATTATTGCATATCAATTATTAATAATGAATATCGCATAATTCACCAACGCTAATCAATCTTGTTTTGACTATGTAGAAATTTTTAATAAATTTTATATTATACGTATATTTTGGATACTTTCGTGTAATTCATTGTAATAAATTAAAATTATTTTTAAGAAATTAAATTGAATTTATTTTTAAAAATGTTTTAAAAGTTAAATTTAAATTATCAAAATTATTTTCAAGAAGATTAAACAAATTGCATAATTATAGATGTTCAAGATACTTTTTAACATGTTATACTTTATTTAGAAATTAAAAATATATAAATATATAATTTACACATATATATGATATAAAACATTAAGTCCAAATGTTAATGCCGTCAATATCAAATTATTTATGTTATTAAACATTTGAATAAATCGAATCCATTTATTTGATATTGATAACATTATAAATTGTATTTTGTAAATTGTAAATAGTTATAATTGTATATTAATTATAATCAAATATTGATATTTTTAATTATTGACATAAATGTGTATAAAATACAATTATAACTATAATCTAATGATATGCTTTCCGTTAAATTTATCTATTTATGAATTCCATATCGCGCGGAACTGAATACTCGTATTCGTAAAATAAATTAATAAATTATGATTGCGAAAATACCGCGTTCTTTTCGTGTTGCTTTTCCGCGTTCTTTTCGTGTTCTTATACAAGATTACCGTTTTAACAAAAGAATTTTATCTGTCCCTCTCGTCAGATAATATTCCTGAACATTGCGCTAATTAAATATAAAGAAATATGGAATAAGAATGTGAAGATTCGATGTGATAAATATAATATATAATATAATATAATATATAATTTATTTTGTAATATACTATATACATTTTAATTCGCAAATATAAACGATAAATAAAAATATAAAAGATAAGAGAAAATCTATTATATAAAGCAATGTGCAAAATAATTGATTTTAAAACTAAATATTGCGCGCAATTAATTTTTACATTTTTACTTTTAAATAGATATATTTTAATGGTATAAATTGCGTAATTACAAAATAATTTATATTTCTGAAATATAAACTTTTAAAAATATTATAAATCAAAAATTTTTATTTTTTAATATATGAAGTATTTAAATAAATATATTAATATGAAATATTTTGCAAAATATAAGAAGTATCTGAAAATATTAATTAATAAACATTTTATAAATGTTTGAATTATTTTAAAATAAAATGGAATATTTTTTATAAGTATATGTATTATATATGTTACACAATTTAAAATCACTATTGAATCACAATCAAAGAAATAAAACGAAACGAGAAATATGTATATATTTTGAATATATTGTTACGTCCGCGGCAGCGACTTCGAGATATCGAAGCGCGTTCAACACAATGGGATACTCGCGGACCGCGTAAAATAAGACACTCTTAACGGAAATTAAGAACTTTAATTAGAAACACAGAATACACAAACAACAAATAATAACAGGGGAAATCTCGCGATAACGATCCGTAATGTAAAACACGTCCGGATAGCTTGATAATTATTCTTCGATTCAGCTGACCATCGTTGTTATACAACAATATATACTATTGATAAATAATTTATATATTATTGAGTTCGCGGAACGATATATATCGAACGCGCACGACACAATCGATCGGCACACGCTGACGTTCGCGCAGTAAATAATAACGCGGTTTAAAGTATAAGAACTTTAATAAACCACGAGTAACATATAAGAATTCGGAATAATCGTAAAACGGATCACAGATAGACGCGCGTCCGCACAGCTTGACAGCTGGGCTCAGACTCTCTGACAGTCGTTGTTTATAACAATATCTTGACAACGCGCGCGGAAATGATCTTCTTCCGTCGACGTACTTCCCGCCGAAAGAATTCAACAGGTGGCGAATACATCCAGGGGGTTGGGACGCGGGGACGTAACAATATAATAAATAATGAATGTGATAAATAATTAAAATATTAATGACTTACATCATATCTTATTGATCCATCCATTTTCAAGACCTCCTTTTTTTCTTTTATTTTCTTCACTTTTTCCTCGTGGCACTCCAATCCTTGTTGCACTCATTTGAATTCCTCGTTGCACTTACACTCATTCACGAAAAGTTCCTCGTTGCACTTGTAATTGTGTTTAGATAAAGAATTTGATAATATATGATACGTCTCACATCACTACTTCACTGCTCAAGAGCCACTGAGCGAATGATCGTAAGTCAGAAACATTACCGCGGTACTGTTTATATCGCCAAGGTTGACTATGTAAGGAAAGAATTTGATAATATATGAAACGTCACTACTTTACTGCTTAAGGTTACTGTGCGAATGATCGTAAATCAAAACCTTTACCGCGATACTGTTTATATCGCCAACCAAGTTCGACTTATACTATGTTATTGTTATAATTCGTCGTTGAAATATTCTATGAGTGATTGCCGATTAAGAAAATTTAAATTGGTCGAAATTTATTTAATTCTAATAAGTATCGTTAAGGAAATTATTTTAATAAACATTAATAATCGAAAGATCATAACAAAATTAATTCTTTTATCTCCTTTTATGTACTCCCGTTTCAATTTTTATTCGCAGTAATTAATAATTGCGATTCGATAAGGATTTATCGTTGCGATACAATTTTATCATAAGTTATCGTTCGTCGTTTATCATAAGTTAATTAATTTCTAATTATTAATAATTATATCAAATTATGTTTTGATATTAATCGTAATCGTGTTCAGAAAAAAATTCGACAATATGCGAAGCGTTTCGCACCACTACTTTATTGTTCAAGTGTCACCGTGCGAATGATAACAAAGTAACATATTAATAATAGCACGCTATTGTTTATATTGCCAAAGTCGAACACCGTGTTATGGATAATTCTTTGTCGAAATATTTTGCGTACTATGACATATACATGAAAATATTAAATTGTATAAGTTTTTTAATTTATAGATTAATTAAACGATTATTTATTAAACAATTAATTAACATACAAAGCATATTTCGCATCATTATTTTACTGCTCGAATGTCACCGAGCAAATGATAGCACAACCATAACATACAAACAGTAGCACATTTATATTGCCAAAGTCGAACGCCGTGTTATCGATAATTTGTTGCCGAAATATTTTATATATTATAAAATATACATTAACGTGGAATATTAAATTATGGAAGTATTTTAATTTATTGATTAAAATTGATTATTTATTAAACAATTTATCATGGAGCCTTTCGTTATGCTAATTATTTGCATATATAATTCGATTGTTTTACTTCGTGTTCTCTCATAATCCAAATTATATTTATATTGTCAAGTAGAACGATAAAGTAACACGGATGAAATATATTTGTGACTCTAAGCATTAAAATAATAATTATTGTCCGTAAAGATTGCAACGAAATGATTATTTATTATCTTAGATTTCTATCACTTTTTGATTTTTGATCAAATTGAACACTTCGCTAAATATGCATTTTCAGATCTATCGTCGTGACTTAATTTTACGTATTATTTATTATACATGAAATTAAATATTAATCATATAAAATTATTTCTTAATGTACTTACAAAATCAATCGCGTTTAAAAAAGGAATTTGACAAAGCTTCTCGCATCACTATTTTGTTTGAATTCATTGTGCGAATGGTAATAGAACCAAAACGTGTAAATATTAATGCGTTACATGCTGCAAAGATCGGACGCGATATTATTATTAATTTGTTGCAAAAATATTTTATATATTATTTTATATTTTATATATATAGCAGACATATACGCGCGAAATATTAAATTAATTTAGAGAAGTATTTTAAATTAGTGATTAATTTATTATACGATTGATGGTATCACGAATCTTTATATTAATCTCGACCTTGCGATTTAACTGTCAGATTAAAGAAACAATAACAAAATAAGCATATTTAGTCAAGTTAATAATTTTTTTTCTTTGTATAATATCTACATATTTACATATGTATGATTATTATATAAATAAGACATTTAAATAATTTTCTTTTTTAAGAAAGAGAAATAGAGAAAGAGAAAAATGACTCGTATAATATTAATTACAATTTCGAAATCTTCCTCTGATTATCTGTTATAAATATAAACGCCAAGCACAAATTAAGTATGCAATCAAACAGTTTTACAGAAACCCTTTTGTATAAAGCAAAGTGTCCAAAATAATTGATTTTGAGAAACTAATTATTACGTCTAATCTATATTTTTATTTGTTCATTATACAGATATTTAATATCATCAATTGCACAATTATCGAAAAAGTTTTGTCTTGAGTATAACTTGTAAAAGATATAATGAGTAAAATATCTAATTCGTATATATATAAAATATCTAAATAAATATATTATGAAAAATATTTGATTGATGAACGATAATTAATGTATCTATTAAATATTAATATACCCATAAGAATTCATGTATCTCGTATAAAAATATTTTATTTTATTTTATAATTTTAAATATTTGAAATTAAATGTGGAATGTATGTTATATATATTATATATATGTCTTATATATTATATATATACGTTATATTGTATTATAATTTAGAATAAATCACTATTTAGACAATAAAAAAAGGACAATGTTTATTATGTGAAAATAATATATAAATATCATAAATAATAAAATTACTTACCGCAGATGTGTATGTGTGTTCCGTACGTTGCTCAATGCTTTTCCAGATCTTTTTTCTCCCTCGTATATTCTTCGCTGTTTTCTTGTGGCTCATCCGCGTAAATACGATTAATTACCATAGTCTAATACGTGGAACATTTCGCATGATATTCTCGATCGCGAAATAATCATATGAAATTCGCACTTTATTATATCATAAGAGCAACATTTGTACGAGATTAAAGTTAATAATATAGCAGTAAAATAAGCAGAGCAAGTAGCACTAGTACTGTTGATGTATGTATATAGTATATATGCATAAACTACAAATCTCGTAAGATCAAAAATTAAAGTAATGAAAAATCGTGATAATTATTGTTTAATTAATAAATTAATTTATACTTGCTTTTTAGAAAAATTTAATCAAAAGACTAATACTTGTTAATTAGAATAATTATAGCGAATTATGTTGCAATATTAGTCACGATCGAGTTGGAAAAAGAATTCGATAATATACGAAGCGTTTCGCACACCACTACTTTATTATTCGAGTGTCACCGTGCGAATGATGACAAGGTCGTGGCATATATACAATAGCGTGCTTGCTATACGTTGCCGAGGCCAAACATGATATTATTGATAATTCTCTGCCGAAATATTTTACGTATTACATATACACGCAGAATTTTTTAAATTATAAAGGTATATTTTATTTTATTAATTATAGAGGTATATTTTACTTGAAATTAATTATTAAACTATTGATGTATCACGGAACCTTTCGTTATGCTAATTATTTGAATTTATTTTGATTTTGATTTATTTTGATTGTTTTATTGCGCTTTTCCGAAGTCAAATTCTATAATATTTAGTTATGCATTTTAAAAGACTGACTTATAGCGAGCTAAATAAATAAATAAATAAATAAATAAATGATACTGAGAAAAAAGAAAAAGAAGACACATAAACAAATAAATAAATAATAGCGTAGAAAGAGAGAACATACTAATATTTTTATATAATAAATTATTATTAATTAAATTATTTATATTTTTATTTATATTATTTATATTATTTATATTATCAGAGAGAAGACATATATGTTATCCTCTGAGAACATTCGTGGACATTGGCTTTGTTGTTCATGTCCACGTTTTTAATGTTCATAAAGGGATTATCGCTTCCAGGGATCACCTAAAAGGTAGTTTACTAAACGTTATTGACCAATCACAGTCATTCTTCTGAAGAATATATGGTTATATTCTTCAAAAGAATGGCTCTAGTAAACTACCTTGGAGCGATTGAATCCGACAAGTCGAAAACGCTAAATGAGTAGTCCGGATATGAACCATATCACGGACATGAACCATGTACTACGTCTGTTACCGAGCGTAACGACGTAGTTTACATCCACTTTCTCAGGGAGCGCATCAAAACATGTGTCCGCTGAAGCAAGATGG
Source organism: Camponotus vicinus (assembly GCF_025532165.1). Classification (NCBI taxonomy): domain Eukaryota; kingdom Metazoa; phylum Arthropoda; class Insecta; order Hymenoptera; family Formicidae; genus Camponotus; species Camponotus vicinus. The sequence goes on from NW_028141980.1 coordinate 17,376,798, forward strand.
TCGTTCTCAGGTTTCTCTATACTATGGTTGAGATTAAGCAAACTGTTACGAACGCCTGATAACAAATGTGACCAAAATATGAAGCTCATATTGAGTTTACGAAATGGTATTTAATGATAAATGCATTTATTCTGAGAAAAAATTATCATTGATATAAAATTAATAAGATTTTCGGGAAAGAAAAAAATAGATTAAAATTGTTACTTAAAAATAAATTAGAAAGAAAACTAATAGACAACTAATATAGTAACATGTGTGCAGATATTGAATAAATTTATATTAACAAAATAAAAAATTCAAAATTAATTACATTTAATGGATTATATGTATATGAATATCTGTATAATTTATTAACAATTATTAGTAGCAATTAAATTCGTTTTAGTTCGCGGACTTCGGAAGGCAACCATGGCTTATAAACATATCCATCAGCTTCTTTGCTGGCCATATATGTGAAGAAGGCTCTCTTAAATGATGTAGAAGGGAATTTTCCAAATTCCATGGTGCTCCACATAGTACGAGCATAAGAAACGCGCGCTTTACGTATTTTGCTGTGAAAAATCGCTCTTGCCTCTCGAATCTGCAGAACACAATTCAATTTCACATTGCCAGATAAATAATCAATTAAAGATTTAAAAGAATTAAAAATTTATATTAGCAATTACATTAAAAATAAAAGAAAACAAATTAGAAAATCAATGTTATAAATTTTCTAAAATGGAATATCAGAAGTTTAATATATGTATGTTTTTTTATATTTGAATTCACAAATATTAAAAATGATGGTTGATATCGATAGTTGACCTTTTTCTTTATCTCCTCGGCTTGATTATAGGTCAATCTTTTCAGTTGATACTTTGTCATGTGCAATGATGGTTTCTCAATCTTCGGCATCTTTGTCATCTCTAATAATTGCCACATGCGAACGGTCGCTTGCATCAAATTTTCTAAGAAAATAGAAAATTTTAATAAATAAAGCAAATAAAAGGTAAGACATTTAAGTGTCTTAAAAATAGCATTTTGTGAATTACTTTTGTCGGTTTCCGAAAAAGTAACACATTGCCTGTACATAATCCAATCTTGAAGTTGTGGCATCAGATAACATTTTGGCAATTTGGCGAATATATATCCTTCTGTAGCCATTTTTTTCAATTCAGCCTAATGTTAATTTTGAATTTAAGATATATGAATTCATATACATAAATTGAATATCATTTAATCATGAGATGATTAATTGATAAAGATATGAATATATTTCAAAATTATTGGATTAAGAAGATTGAGATAAAAATACCTTTATTATTGCCATAAGATCTATTTTGCTGTCCATATGTTTCTTATTGTCATTTATCGGATGCATCTCGTCATCAATTTTCTTGTCTATCTTATCGATTATTTGTTTATATGATACATCTTGTTGCGCAATCTCATCAGTAGCTTCTTCCAAATATTTTTTCTTTTCATAAAATACTTCACTAGTAACATTTTTATGGGATATACCTTTGCGATGTTTTATTTTGTTAATTTTTTTGCTTGGTGACTGTGATTCTATTATCTCTTTAGACGCTTTTTCCTCCACATTCATATGACTTTCCTTCATCTCGTGGCACGTCATTAATTTCTTTTCGTCACAAACTTCTTGGTAGCTATGATGTAAACAAGATATATCTTGTTCATTGTTATCTCCATAAATCAACCTAAATGCTTCGTCTCTGGCTTTCTTCCTACGCTCCATTTCTTTCTTTAACGCAGCGTCTTTCGTCGGTAATGGACCTGGAGAAATATTTGTCGGCGACCAATGTCGATGCGGAGCAACAGCTCGTGAAATGTCTTCCCTGCTCGGCTCTGGTGTTTGGAAAGGTGTTGCCATTTTCAAACCATCAATTATCTGCTGAGGAGGTGACAACATAGAAACATTTTCTGCGACATCCGACATACAATACTTGATATCCTCTTTATTGTCCTCCCGCGGCAACGTCTTTACCCCTGAAATGATAAATTTTGTGTCTTCTATCATCGGCCTCGAAATGTCGACAATATGTATGAAAGGTTGCTTTTTTAAAGTCTTTAATCTTTTTTGGCGTGTGTTCCATTTAGTTCTCTCTTCATCTCGTTCCATGATTTTTCTTTCATATTTACATTCGCACACAGGCTTCACAACCTTTAATTTGCGAGGCCTAAAACAATTATATTATGTTCTATAATATTAATATCTAAATAAATATTATTACTATTATCGATCACATTTGAATAATGTTGGAAATTCGATATTATTTATTATATTGGATTAGATATAATTAGATATTAAGGTTTTTTTTGCTAACCTGGCATTTCGAGCAAACTTCTTACAAGGTGTCCAGCAAGGAGCATTATTCTTGTGCTGTGTAAAGTAATCCATCAATGCTGCATCTTTCAATGCTATTTTCCATCTTTCCTCTGGCAATTTAGATTCTATCAATTTCCGTCGAGTTTCTGCAATATTTTTTTTCTGATCTATGAAATGATTTTCTTCCTTGATACCGTTGCTACAATTGCATGATTTTGATTTCTTCTGTATCTTCTCTACCAGACTTTTGGGACCAGAATATCTTTCTATTAGTTTCAATCTTTCGTTTGTAACGTCATTGATGCACATATCGTACGGCGATTCGAGAAGATCATATTCCGGGATGTATTCATCACTTCTTCGGGGACTAACAGGTGGTGTGAAATAAAGAACACCATCGATAATTCTATTCTCCTCCTCCATTTTCATCTTCCTAGTTCCTCTCCCATCTTTTTTCTTCTCCACTAGACCACTCACGTTATACATAAGAATTTTCTTCTTGTTTCTGTTTTCCCTACACTGACATGGTCGTCCCCCAGGACGAACCGCTATCGTTTCCAAAGGATAATCCGGTTCGCAGAGATAAGTCAAGGTCTTTTTTGCTGGAAGTTCCTGCTCTGATTTTGTTCTCCAACCACAAGATTCCTTACTGATAACATGGCTCTCCTCTTCTTCTACAGAAGAATCAACAATTATCTTTATTGGATCATGTCGACTAGTTGCCAACAATTCTTCCGGGAGAATCGCCGGTTGAATATCATCTAAGATTGCAAAAGATTCGAACATATTCTTTAATCTCGCCATTTCTTGTTTGCGATTGTCGAGTTGTTTAGTTTCATTCATCACATTCTTTTTGTCTTTTTTCATGAAGCCATATTTAGATAATTTGTCAACTTTGTTGGATTGTTTAACTGGTTTGTGAAATAATAATAAAGATAATTTTGTTCGTTGCTTTTTTTTTGTTCTGCATATTGATTTAGAAATTTTACTTGAGCTATTGTTAACTGTTACCTTCTTTGAAGGTATCCATTCTTTTTTCTTTTCCATATTTTTTAGTTCTCCCTTTCTTGTATTTTTTTCTTTAAGTTTCTTTGATAATTCTAAGGAGATTCCAGACATTTCTTCATTATTTTTCTTATGTAAAATATTATCTTCAATTTTTTTTAATTCTTGTAAGAAAGAGATATCTTTTTCTCTTTTTTGCATGTTTAATGGTGAAGAAGTCACAGGCAATGCTGGGGAAGTCAATTTCAAGGTTTTCTCATAATCTGTTTCTATTATTTTCGAAGGGGCAGTGCGTAATATGTTCCAAGGATCATCATAAGCAGGATAATCACGATTGGGAGTGAATTTATCTTTCTTTTTCTCTTCTATCTTCGTTGCAGCTTGAATTTCTTTTTCGACCACTTCAACAGATTCTGCTTTTTCTTTTTCTCCTTTTCTTTTTTCTTTTTCCTTTTTGTTCCTCTCCATCCTTATTATCTCTTTCATAAAAGGATTATGTCTACATGATTTATCATCAGGATATGTCTTGCAGGAATACGCTCCTATCTCGTATGGTCTGTACTTTTTTCCAATGCACAATCTTGTGTCCTTTGTCCAAGGAATGTCATCCTCGCTAATGGAAGAATTTACATCCTTGGTCATTTGTTTAATAGCGCATGAACAAGATGGAACATTTCTGACTAATTGAGATGCTGTAGGATCGGATATTTGCGATAATACGTGCATGTTGTCCCTCTGAATACCTGATATATAGTATTGAGTTTGGTTGTTTTCTTTGGTAACACCATTGATAATGATATTTGTGTTGATCTCATTCTGCAAAGCAGTTAAGTTGATTGGCGACCCTGTTGTTGGCTCTGGAGAATGCATTGTCATCGATCCTGTGACATACCTATCATAAATAATACCTTTATATTTTAAAACATGACATTACTGAGTTTACTATAAGTTTCAAGTTTTTTTTCAAAACTTTAAATTTTAGAAAATTGTGAATATTATATAAAGATACATGAGAATTATATAAAATGTAAAAATATTCGAACTCAAAAATGTCAAAAAATGTAAAGACAATCAAGAAATTAAAGATTTCAAAATTTGAATATTTATAAATAGAAGTTGTGGAATTAGTAATAAATGTTGTGGAAGCAGTAAATATTAAAATTCACAATTGTAAAAATTATAATTCCAAAAATTTTAAGATTAATTGATAAAAACAAGCAACTGTAAATTATAGAGCTACTCTTAAAAATCAGATGGAATAAAATGTTATGAGACATAATCGCTTACTTGTTTTTTTCATTATTCTGCACTGTATTGTCGATCGGCGTTCTGCTTTGTTGTAATTTCTCGTCAGTCTTTCGAGTCTGTCGACATAAGCAACAACTGTCACAAACAGGTCCAGGAAACGCCAATTTCATGGTAGTCTGTATACTTTTCATCAACTCATCAACTTTTTCCTCCATCTGCTTAAAATCCTCATCAGCATTTTGCAGCCAGTCCTGCCATTTTCTTGACAAATTTTCTCTGCCAGTGGGAAAGATCTTTTTGGGTTTATCATCAAGTTTCAGCATTGCAAAGAATTTTTCGTCGCTATTACTGGGTGTCACATTAGCCGTGCCAGTGATCTCATAAGTTACAGGACAACTCGATGGACTCTCATCCTGCAAAGATGCACCAGCTATTATGTAGTGAGCATTCTTCTCGTCCAACCAGGATTTTTTTTGGTTTCCTCCTGGTGGTTTTGGTGCCCCTAAAATATTTTAATTTGTTAAAAATTAAATCCAAATAAAATATTTTAATTTGTTGTAAAAAAATTAAAATTTTTCTTTTAATTTGTAATTTGTGTTGCAAGTAATTTGTTACAATATTTTATTACAATATGAATATAAAAAATATATATGTAACTTTTTATATTTTCGTCTCCAATTAAAATTAACAGTAGTAAAAAAGTATGATTGTAAAAGTTTATACCACAAATTTTGTATTCTATGGTTCCTAGTTTTCCACAAAGTTTGTTGACTATAAAATCAAATTTTGTGCTATCTTCTAACATTCCATAAATATTAGGAGAGGATTTTCCCGTTTTTAAATTTTCCTGTTTTGAGAAATCTTCATCTTTATATGTTACTTCTTCAGCAATGTTCATTGTATCTATTTATAAATCAATATTTCAGTAAATATAGTTATTTAATATATATATATATATTTATTTACAGAGTGTTAAATGAGCTAAGTATACATATTCAGAGTTATCATAATTTTTTATTTAAATATTACCTTTTGCATCAAACTTAGTAGAGGAACTCTTTTGCAAATCCTTTGTACTGGTTTTTTCAAGATGGTTAGTACAAATGTCTTTTCTTTGCTTCCTAATTTCAGATAGTATTTCATCATTAATAAAAAACTGATTGTGTTGTTTGAATAAAATTATTTTCGGAATTATCAATAATTTGTACTGCTTCTGCCATTTCTGCAAAGCATTTCGATAACTGGCCCAATCAGGACGCTTAAATAATTCTTCCTTATAAGGGCAACTGTTTTTCTGCCTTACCAGACATACTGGTGGTTTTGCTGAAATAAAAATTATAGCTGTATTTATTTCATTATTTTAATTAAATACTGTTTATTAATGAAGTAATTAAAGAAACTTACGTTTTGGCGGCAAACTTGGCATGATCATTGCTGGCAATCTCTTATGCAATTCCTTTAATGTTTCTGGCAGTGTTAAAAATGCAATAGCCGATAATATTATTCTCTCATTACAGTCATAATATTTTTCTACAAATTAAATAATTTTATAATTATTATAAACAACTCTGCTAAAGAATATTTATTTTTATTGATTTAAAATAGAACTAGAAATATACTATATTTCTCCTTATCAAAATCATTTCCTGTCAACATTCTATAAATTTCTCGCAAAAAATCGACACTATTCAAATTGCATGATTTATGTAATTCACATATAATATTCGGCTTTAATTTAAAAAATGTTGAAATAATGCCAATAGCTATTAATGTTGTTTGTGTGCCATCTGTTTTTGTCTTTTCGTAATCGGCGCATATCACATTTTCCAAATTTATTAAATTCTTCATCTACAAATTTTTATATAATTTTATGTGAAAATTTTCCAAAATTTGAAATACATAAGATTCTTTCATATAATTATAATTTATCCTTAATAAAAAATTTCTTGAATATTGAAACAATATCTCATGAGAGTCCATTGTCATAATTTTTTAATTAATACAAGCATTAAAAATTATATTTTTCTAAAAAAAATCTCTCTATTTGGGATCAATTACTCATTTTTACATCATACTTGATCCAGAGAAAAGTCTTGATACCATCGTGGGTACTTTAGATTCAACAAAGTTTCCATGTTGCTTTTAACTATAATAATTAAATATAGTATAATATTCTAAAATAGTATCATATATTCTATTTAATATAAAATAATATATTCTATTTATAAATAATATACATAGTTATAAGAGATTATATAGTGGAAATAATAATCAAATTTTATTAAAGTAAATTTACTTATTCTCAAGTATTCTTATATAAAATGTGACTTAAAAATAGCATGCTCTAATATTGGACAAGAACATAATTATTTCAATATTTTATGACATTTTTACTTGAAGAATTAATATAAAAGACTTACATTTCTTTTTCCCAATCTTCATTGTCTTGTCGCTTGTCTCGTTATAAATTCTTTGTTTTTCCGTCCAAAACATATCTTTTGCCAATGCAATTTCATCTTCTAGATACCATTTTATAAAACGATCATTTTTACCGAATCGAGAATAAATCAATTTCCTATTCTTTGATCGTTGCTGATCTCCCATCTCTGATGCCTTCAACTTCCTCTTTTCGTGGGTAAATTGGGGTATAAAAAATTTCATTTGCATCTTGGATACTGGACATTCGTGCACAGAAGTTATTGCAGCTAATGAAGATTCATAAGGTGGTTTTTGTTGATCGTATCTCGAGAGAGGATCGAAGCGATCCAAGGAGCAACAAAATCCAAATGGCTTCATTCTTGAATCTTTCCTTGACCATCTATAAAAAATTGATTACATTCAGTAAATAATTTCATATTATATATAAATAAATTAATGATTCTAAGTAATATAAACTGAGAACAAATTGGGAATAAAAACTTACTATATAAAAATCTAATTTGCACTATAACACTTTAACATGAATTACGTAAATTATAGTAAAATAAGGAAGAAAGTGTTTTTTCTAATCGAGAGAAAATCACAATCATATCAGTATTTTTTTTTCTATTAAAAATTCTATGTAATTATTTTAATTGTTTTTCTCTAACATGTAAATTTCTATTCAGAGATTATATTTTTTCTATAATAAAATAAAATCCACATAATTATTTTGTGTTTCTCTATCGAAAGAATATTTACTTGTTAGTGCGGTGAGGCAAAGTTTGTATGCTAGAAGTTCTGGACATTTTTGAGACAGAACTCTGAATATGACTCTCACTAATAAAATATCTTATTGAAAACTAAATTTATAATACTTGTAGATTTAATAGACATTACAAAAATTATTTGAAATGATGATAGGTTATGTCTGAGTGTACATGAAATTTTTAAACTTTATTTTGTTTATAACATGTGAATGTTATTGTTAGCCAAATAAAATCAAATAATGATAACTATACATATTATACATATTCTATATTATTAATTATACAATTATAGCATATCATTATTGTAATAATTATTATCATAATTATAATTATAATTATTATTGTAATAATTAAAAAAAAAAATATATATATATACTTTTTATTAAATTTTTTAATTAAAAATGAAAAACACTCTTCAACTCACAAACACATTTATAGTAGATTTATAGAATAAATAACTTTTCACCTAAAATACTTATAATTCTAAAAAAAAATAAGATAAAAATATATCGAAAAAGCTAAATTGTGCGTTCGAAAATCTACTTGTCGGAATAAAATAACCAAATATTTGATTGACCAATCGAAACAAAGGAAGCGAGAATTTTTTGTTTTCATTGGTTAATTAAACTCTATTTAGCTTTACAAATTAATTTTTTAATGAATCACGAAAACGAGACAATACGATCATGTGATCTTCCTTTTTCTTAATGTTTGACCAACGTTGATTCTGTTTTGATCAGGATGTAAACATTCCGGTCATCGACTGGAAAATAAATCCAGACCAGACAAGGGACACGTGCGTGATGTGTTTAAACATGTCCCGATCATATGATCATATATGTATATGTATATATATATATATATAAATGTACGCATATATAAAGTGTGACACCAGTCATCTATGCACGTGTAGCATGATGGTCTTGACGGTCCGTGATAAGCGAAAGTCGAAATTAAATTTGCAACAATATTTTCCACAAGTAATCCTTTTTTAAAATAATTATTATTTTTTGTTGTCCTTCGTCTACTTGTGTCCGTCAATATATATCGTCTCACTATAAGAATTAGTAAGTATATTTCGTAATATCATATTTTACGATTGTATCTTGAAGTATCAGCTGAGAGAATCCAAAGTTTGAACATAAGATGTTGAATAAAAAATTGCAATAATATAGTTCTTGCTAAAATAAAATTGCTTAAATTTATAATTCTAACAAATATTAATGAAAATACTCGAAATAATTATTGGAATTAAAAACATGATGTGAAATCTACATTCGAATTTACTTAAATATATAACTTAATTTTTTTTTAAATTAAGCTTGAGATTATAAACTTTAATCTATAAGAGTTATCTAAGAAGATTGTAATATCGATGTGCTTTGCTAATGTTAAGATAACAATATAATCTCTTTTAGCCATTGGTTTAGCTATCTAGTATGTTATCAGCTGATTGTGCTGACAATTTAAACTCATTCATGTTCCAATCATTCTGATACAGAGATATATATACAGAGAGGCATACATTTGTCGCTGCAGCTATTCAGTTCAATAAAATTATCAAGCAGCTGCAAAATGTCGAAGAAAACAAAGATTATAATTGTTGGAGCAGGTCCATCTGGCATTGCAGCTGCCTGTAAGCTATTGGAGAAAGGAATAAACGATTTTGTGATATTAGAAGCTAATAATAGAATTGGTGGCAGAATATGCACTCAAAATTTTGGTAAGTAATGTTTTTTTTAGTCTTAATCAGAAAATATTTAGTTTTTTATAATTATACTTTTAACTACTCTGTATTTTTTAAATTAAATTTTTTAATTTTCTCTTAAAATAATTTTTTAATTGCACTTTTAAAAATTTGATTATATTTACTAAAATTTCGAATTTAACTACTCTTTAATTTTTTCAGGTGAGAATGTGGTGGATCTTGGAGCTCAATGGGTTCATGGTGAAATTGGAAATGTTGTATTTGGGTTAGCTTCTAAGCATAATTTGTTGAGCTCATTTTCCATTCTGATTGATCCCGCCAAACATACTTTTGTTACGAGCAATGGTGAAGTGATACCTAAGGATGAAAGTAGCGAGGCTTTGACAATTTATTTTAATATTGTAAATAATGCAAAGGAAAACCTCGAAAAGGAAACAGGATCTTTTGGAAATTATTTCGTAAGAGAGTGAGTAATTATTTATTTTTAATCAGAATAATTAACTGCAGTATGATAAATTAGAAAAATCATTTAAAAAGTAAATACAATAATATATTTTTCGTTTTTCTTATTTTTTGTTAACAAAAATATCAATATCACAATGAACTATATGCAACACAAATCATAAAAAACTACTTGTTATTATATTAAACATTTTATTAAATCTAAAAAATATGAAAAAATGAGTCAATGTTAAAACTAAATAGTGAATATAAATGTGAACGTATGTTGTTAAACAATATTACATTAAACCAAACGATTGTATCCAAAAGCAACAATCAAACATTTTAATACAATATTGTTTAGCACAGTTAATACACACTCACACTCATTTACATCTTTACATTCGTTGTTTGATTTTAATATTAGCTCATCTTTTTTATCATATTTTTTTTAAATTTATTTACCTTTGAGTCTTATGCAAAATTTATTTTAATTTATATCGACTTTCACAAAAATTTATGAAAGAGAATATTCATTAAAATTTATGAAAGAGAATATTATTAACAAAAGCGTCGATATCACTTTCACGAAACCATGCTTGTAACGTGGGATGTAGATTTGCGCGGACGACCGTATAAACATCCTTATCTGGCACGATACATCTGATAAGAGAAGCAAAAATCATAAAGACATTTATTTGTTCCATTACTTTCATATTAATCATAAACGAATAAAAAAACGAGTCTATAAAAAATTATTTATTAAAAATTTGTTATTCACTAGTTTATTATCTATGTCTGATATATACGCACCTTACGCGATTGTTGCAGCATTGATTTTTCACGTATTCGTATCTCAACAAAGAATATATATATTTCAAGTATTTTTCATCTAAATTATTATATATCTCATGCATCTTTGCAATATTATTTATTCTTTCAATGTATCCTCTTGTTAATATTGGTATAATATAATCGACCTAAAAGTAGATAAATTTATAATAAATTGATACAATAAATTTATGATTAATAGTTACAATTAATACTCTATAAATTTCTTCGAAAAAAATTAAAATAAATTACCTGTTTAAAGCAATCGTCTATAAATTCTTCAGCTCGGCTGTAGACGCCTTTTTCTTGCTCTTGCAATATAAGCACGCCGATTCGGGGTTGCTTGGATCTAAATATTTTTGTAATACATTCCGCGGTTGGTAAACCGTCGTCCGCAAAAGTTAGCATAACTATGCAGCCATATCTCTGTTTAGTTTGCTGAAACAATAAGAAATTATAATTATATTTTATTATTTTATAATTATATTTTAATTATATTATATAATGAGTAATCATGAAAAATATTTTCATTCCAAAGCTTGCTTTGTTACTGAATTTTTAAGAATTATAAGTGGAACAACCTTCTGTTGAATATCTTGTGGTGTGCATCTTAATTCATTTTGTTTCATTCCGAATTTGCATTCTCCAGTTAAAATAGGACTTAGAACTAATGGTGCTTTTGGTAGATACCCAGGTTGGATTATTTCAGATCCTAAATATATACAACAATTAATATAATAAAATATAATTATATATTTTTTATATTCAAATTTGACCAGGCTTATAATTTATTTCTTAGTGTCAGAATAAAAATCCATCCCTATTGTCTATTTTACCTTCATTCGTGGCACATTGTGATAGAACATCAATCAGATCACACACATAATCCTTAATTTGATTTATTATATCAAACCGTTGCATCTTTTGCAAAGCACTAAAAATTTTGTCCATTGTTGCCTCTGGAGATTGTACATAAGTCAGAAGCACGTAATATGTTGGGTCTTGAAGACCCTTAAAGTCATAATCTATGCACTAAACAATAAAATAATTATATATCTTAATTATTACAATATTTACAGTACAATTACTACAGTAACACACACACTTTGTGCATATATTTATGCATGCTTATTATAATTATCAAATTTCTGATAATCTTACACGTATCTGCTCCATTGTTAAACCCATGTGTGCTGCAAACTCTTGCCAGCCATCGTAGATTTTCCCTGCTGCTGTTGAGCTCAGCAGCAAACATAGCTTCTGCAGTGTAGCTTTACCAACATGTTCGAATAAATATCCAGCATGAATACGTGATGATATTTTCTGGATATTCAAAATGATAATATCTAAATTTGGTGGTCCTTGTACTTCATTCCTCAGCTTCTCCAGTTCTGGATCTATTTTTCTGAAATTATATTCCTTATTATATATATGTGTGTTGGAATAAGTGTATTGGAATATATAATTTTCTTTCTTGAGATAATAAGGAAAAAATTTAAAATAAAATACCAAAATATTGAGAAAGTTTATTGTTTGAATCTTTTTGTTGTTACCTTTTTGTAAACATTTTGCCAGGTCTTACTGAATGATAACGATTTGTCATGAATAATTAGAAGAATTTTGTTTCATTTTTACTACAATTGTTTTGCAATGAATTATGAAAATCACACATCCATTATATTTGTATAATTAAAATATGAATTTTAAAACTATCAAAAACGTATCACTTGTAATTGAAGGAATAAATTGTTTCTTTCACGTGACAAAATGATTGCCAGATGTTGTTAGTGATAGTCAATGCTGGTCAAAGCCTCCCCACCACAGCTTAGTACAAGGTTGATGAATCACGCTTAATGCTTACCCGCCTATAATTTAAATCGTGAAAAACATGATAAATTTTCTGCATTTGTCTAACAAAACTTGTTTATAATATTTCAACATATTTTATCATCCAAATAATTTATATTAGCAAAAATATCGGTACAGAGGAAAAAACAAAAAATTATATAAATAGATTAGGGAAAAAGATATTTAATATCTCTAGAATGAAATATTTTTATTGTAAATAAATTAGATATCAATATGTGTTAATATTAATAATAATAATAATATAATTATTATTTGTGACAGATATTATAAGATTTTTGATGAGAATCATTTTACAAGTACTGCTCGAGCTGCCGAATATTTATCTTGGATGGAAAAAACGGAAAATTCTATAGAAAGTAGTGACACATGGTTCGACATTTCCGCGAAACGTTTGTCGGAATATTGGGAATGCGAAGGCGACTCTTTGCTAAATTGGAAAGACCGTGGTTACAAAACACTCTTTGATTTGTTATCGGTAATAAATTATTTGATATAAACCAAAAATATCATATGTCATATAAAAATAGTTTCTAAGTTTCTAATAATGCATTCAATTTCTTATAAGAAAAATAAAGTTTTAATGAAATAAAAAATATATTTTGCCAAAAATAAAATATTAATTTTTAAAATTAAATTACAAGATAAAATTAATTAAAAAGTAAAATATTTAAGAGTGAAATTAGTATTTAAATAAATCTTTATCGAGACACATTTTCTATTAATTATTTCATTCAGTGTATTATTTTCCCCAGAAAAAGATTCCAAATCCAGAGGAATGTTTGCCAGTGATGGAGAAGATAAAGTTCGAAAAGGTTGTAACAACTATCGACTATAGTTCCAGTAAGGACGTTATGGTGACTACCAAAGACGGAAGCGAATATTCCGCGGCGCATGTTATATTCACTGGATCTCTGGGTGTTTTGAAAGAGAAATATTCTACGATGTTCGTGCCTCCCCTGTCGCAAAAAAAACAAAACGCGATAAAGGTATAGTAAGAATGTTATTAATTAAAAGGATAATGTAAAATTACGTATGTCTTATAGCGGATGTTAATTAACGTCATTCTTTATCATAGGGATTAAATATTGGAACAGTAAATAAGATTTTCCTTGAATTTCCGTACATATGGTGGCCAGAAACTATCGCTAGCTTCGATATTATTTGGTCGGAAGAAGACAAAAAGGAATTCCTGAAAACTTGTGGTCAAGTAAATAGATATTTAAATATAATTATATCTAACTATAAATTTATAACAAACATTGATTTATCAATGAAAATAACTTTGAATATTTCTTTGCTTTTGCTGCGCTAATGTATTAGTCTTGTCAAATATTTGTAATATTTTAGAGCTGTGAATGGCTTTGCGACGTGTTTTCGCTTTTCACTGTAGCTTACCAGCCGAATCTTTTATGCGCTTGGATTGTCGGAAAAAATGCGAGGCACATGGAAACTTTATCGGACGTTGACGTGTTAGATGGATTATATCTATTGCTAAAAAGATCATTCGAAAAACGTTATGATGTTGTAAAGCCAACGAAAATATTAAGGTAATTTATCAAAATTAATTACAGAAAAATTTGAAGAAAAGTATATCTCAGATGCATCTTAATTATATCTTTCTAACTTTTAGATCCAAATGGTACACCAATGAATATTTTCGTGGCTCATATAGCTTTCAAAGCATGATTTCCGAACAAATGGATGTAAAACCGAAAGATTTAGCCGAGCCAATAATGATGGATGGAAATAAACCTGTATGTAATTTTATAAAAACTTAACATTTTTTATTATTAATATTTATGTATCTAGATATCTAATCTGATCCGAGATATCTAATCTAGTCTGAGATATCCAATTCCTTCTCTTCTTCTGTTAATTTTTTATTTTGCCAATATAACACTTGAGTTCTTTTATTTTTAGATTATTCTATGTATTTTTGCCTTATATAACTTACAATATAAAGAAACTTTATTGACGTTGACGAAACAATATAATCATTATATTATTAGGTAATCCTTTTCGCTGGAGAAGCCACACATGATCATTATTATTCTACTGTGCATGGTGCGGTGGAAACTGGTTTCCGCGAAGCGAATCGATTAATTGACTTTGAAAGGTAAAATATTATTAATTACTGAAATACAGTTTGCCTTTTCATATCTATCTTATTGGAGCTTTTCTAGCATTTTTTTCACTAATTTGACCAAATTTTTTCATTTTAATAAAATTGAATAAAAAAGGAATTTTTATCTATCCAATAAAGTTTTATTTTCACTATTATTGCTTTATATGATTATGCATTAGTTTTGAATATTTTGGTATTTCGTATTTGTATGATTTTATATTATGTTACCTTGTTTGTCAATGTTTTAATTACATGTTTTAATATTTTATTTTTAAATTTATTGTTAAATTGTGGAATGAATATTGCCTTGAATTTGTTTACCACTTGAGTTTCACAAGTATTACAAATATTTTGCAATTATTTTCATATTGACTGCATGCTCTTCTTTTAAAGGCAATTAAATTCGCATCTCTAATTGCATCCTCTACTACGTTCTCCTAGCAAATGGATTGTGAAAATCTATAAGTATATAATAAATAATGTTTATACACAGACAAATATTTAATATAAAACCGCCATACTTAGAAAACTAAAATTGTGTATATATGTATATACATGTATAATGAGATATAATGTATAAAAAACTGTAAATTTTTTAAAAATATTAAGAAAATATAACAGATGTCATTTTTTCATCGAACAAAAATATTTTTAATTATTTATTATGCCCATTAATTATTATTTGTTATTGTCGCGTTTTTATCCAACTAATTATTAGAATATGTTTGAATATGAATAATACTTATATTAATCATATATATAATAGAATATATTTATATATATAAATTAGAGAATTAAAATCATAGAGAAAAAGAATAAACGATGGTTCACCTGAGATTTGACGAATTGATTCGGATGACGTAGAATGCGCAATGACTTAGATCAACTGGTTAACAACTTCAACAAAGTCCGAATAGATGCGGGCGCAAGAACGGAAAGGACAAGAATTGTGATAGTAGGCGCGGGAATCGCAGGGTTGGCAGCGGCCAAGACTCTAGAAGATGCGAAATTTACAGATTATCTTCTCCTCGAAGGTAGATTTGTATTAAAAATTTCATATTTAATTTATTTCACTTCTTTAATTCACTTCTAAAGATACAATTATTAAATAAATGAAATAAAAATTTAGATAAAATTACACAAATTATATATATATCAAAATGAAAATAAAGCAAAATTTTCTAAATTATTCTGTCATATTATTTCACAGCTCAAGATGTAGTTGGAGGAAGAATTTGTTCTGTTCCGTGGAATAACAATTGGATAGATTGCGGGGCGCAATTCTTGCATGGCGACAAGAGTAAATTGGCACAATATTGTCTCGACAATAATTTATTGTCAAACATTCAAGGTACAGACGGTGAAGGAATCTTCTTGCGTAATGACGGAACAATAATGAGTGAGAACTTGGTTCATGAGATTGATGATTTCTTACGAACTATCTTTGATGACATCAGTGAATTTCGATGGCCTTTGAAGAAATACGAGACCATCGGTTCAATCATTAGATGTAAGTTCGAGGAATATTTACGCGATAGAAATGATTCTTCGATGCGAAAAAAGATGGAAGAGTTATTCGATTGGAACGTACGATTTCTTCTGGTGGATAACTGCTGCCATTCATTGGACGAATTATCAGCGAATTTGTGGGACAAATTTAAGGTAAATTTGATCATATCAATGTGTGTTAATAATAAAATTAATAATATATAAGCACTCTATATAAGAATTATTTCTATACAGTATGTTGGCGGACCGGAACATTTGCTCTTCAAGTGTGGCTATAGCTCTTTAACGAATCTTCTTATCGAGAATTTAAGTAAAGAAAAGGTGCGAGTGGCTACTCCCGTGGAGACCATTCACTGGCGGGATTCTATCGAATCTCAGGATTCTCCGATCATCGTGACGACTTCCAAAGGGACGCAAATTATCGCCGACGCCGTTATAGTCACCTGTTCACTCGGCTATTTAAAGGCAAATTATCAAAAGATGTTTCAACCATCATTACCGAGTCGATTAAGCGTCGCCATTGAGGATCTCGGTTTCGGAACGATTAACAAAATCTTTTTGGACTTTGGCGACTTACCCTGGTGGCAAACCGACGTGAAAGGTTTCCAACTACTCTGGCACAGGGACGATCACCGATCCTTGCCAGAATGGACCAGAGACATCACGGGATTCGATGTTCTACCGACTCATTCGGCCACTCTTGTAGTATGGGTCGGCGGACAAGGGGCGCGCATCGTCGAGGAATTGCCGGAATGGACAGTCGCGCAGGATTGTATGAATCTGTTGACGCATTATTTACGGTGTCACAATATTCCACCGGTGAGAAAATGTATCAGAACAAAATGGCACGGAAATGAATACGTGAGGGGTGGATATAGTCATATTACAAAGAGCTGTGAAGAGGACGATGTTTCGCCCAAAACGTTGGCTGAACCAGTTTGGACAACAATATTACAGAATAATACGAAGAAGGTGAGCCAAAGCACTTCCAAATGCGAAACTTTTTCAATCTTAAATCTGAAATTTTATACTTCTATTATTCAAAGATATCAAACTTTCATGCAATAGATTTTTTAAGATTTTACTGCTATCATTAATCATACTGCATTAAAACGACAATATTGCACAATCAAATTTAAAAAGAAACTAAAATCTATATTGTCTACAATATTAATTTATTAAATAATTTTTTTACAAATATGACAGAATTTACCAGTCATACTGTTTGCCGGCGAAGCTACGCACGATAATTTCTACTCGACAACACACGGAGCTTATGAAACAGGAATCCATCAAGCCAAAATATTCCTACAATACCACGCGAGTGTCAACTAAAATATTTTGATATGTAAATATCTTAACATAATAAATTGTTTTAATTATGTTATCGAAGTATTTTTTTATTTATAGCAAGTTATTTAATAATAACAAGAAAGAAGTTCTTTTGCTAATAATATATATTTGCTATAATTTTAAATAATTTCGTTACTATTAATTTAATTTTTTTTATTTGTTACTCAATTATTAATTAATTTAAAATTTTTTTTCCTTTTAACTTTTATTTTCCAATTCTACTTCTACATCTTCGGCGCTATTTATATATTGAAAACTTTCGTTTTCTGGTTCATAAAAACGTCATTCTTGTATATTGATGGGTAATACCGGATTATTTTTTTTTTCCTGTTGTTTAGAGTATCTCCTTATCGTTCATTTTTGCGGGATAGACTGGTTTATCCGCTTCAACCGGTTACGTAAGAACCGAAGATTCCCAATAGAAAAATCATATATATATATAGTGATGAAAACGAATAGCATCTGCTTGACGCTTATCCTTGACGAACGCGTTTCTCCATATCCTTCCTTCTTTTTTTTTCTTTATCTTATTTTGCGAACGTTACGGCATGAACACAAATCCTTTTCAAAAGCAAATTCAAAAATTAAATTGCAATTCATAATCAGCAATTATTAATTAACAAAATAAATTATAACATTGTGAATACGAGAATTGTAAAAATAATTAAAAGTGACTATTTCTTAAAATAGTATATATATATATATATATATATATATATATATATATATATATATATATATATATATATATTACACAGATTCTATTTTTTATTAAACACATTAAATATATCATTAACGAGTATAAAATTATTGTATCCAAAATTGATTATTTTATCAAAAATAGATAGAAAATCTATATCCGCTTCGTACTTAATATCGTATTCTCTATTTGTGTTAAGAAAACTTATGATATCTGTAATTACGCTGATCGATGGCTTAATCGTTGGTAATCATTGGAATAATCAGCTTGTTTTATTACATACAGTTGAATTGCTCATGTGTAAAATTGCAACGTTGACGTCTCGGTGGATCGCAATAGAGTCGCGCGACCCGAGTACTGTTAGGACCCCTCCCCATCCTGATCTTTCGCGCATTCTCTTCTCCTTCTTGTCTCTCCCTGTTTTTTTGTCTTTCTTTTATCGTCTCTTCTTCGCATTCTCCGTAAAATCAGAAAGGAGAGATGGAAGTCGCATGCGGATTCCGTAATCGACTCATCGCTGCTCATCTTCGAATGTCTTGACATCAAACATTTGATATTCTCGCGTGTTTCTCTTCAGTGATGGATCTTCGCTTTGGCGTATTTGTTGTCTTCATAATCGCAGCCTTCATCTGGCAGTCTACCAATGGGAAAGATTCAGGTGGATTATCATTGATAAGCGTTACTATCGCCAAAAACAATTATATATTATTTTTTGTTTTGAAAATTATTGTTGTGATGGTGATTGTTATCATAAATTTTAAAAATTTTAAAGAAAATGCTGGATATATATATCGTTTATGGATAATATATCTGTATTATTGATTCTAAAATCTGTAAATCTGCCCTATGCATTTTTAAGCTTTTTTCTAAAATTCATATTGAAAAATTTAAAAATTCTAAGAATTTATATCTCAAAATATTATATAAGAAGCTGTATTATGTTTATATATACATAAAGTATACACATCCACATATACAATTTGCCTTTTATTTTTTAGGTAATAGTGGTTCTTCGAAAAAAAAGAAAAATGCAACCAAGATTCAACTTAGTGAAGACATTGCAATGAATCCTTTTCTTCAGCAATCCGTAATTCTTTCTGGTATTGATAGCAATCCCTTTCTGTCGATCCATGTCAACAATAGTCAAAAACCATTCAGTATAATGCCAAATATATCTCTATCACAAGAGAGTAATGTTTCCAACATTGCAATCTTTACTAATAACAATCCTTTCTTGAACTTTGGGACTGATACAAGGGTTGATACGGCATCTACACCAAAACCAGTTACACAAGCACCTGAACCAGTGACTAATACACCATCATCTTCTGCACCAGCACCAGATAACCCTTTTTCAACATTTTATGTGCATAATCCTATTACAATTAAACCTCCATCCTTAGGCACACCATCATTGTTGGATTTAATATCTATCACGAGTGGCTCAACGAAAACAATATCAGAACTTAGTAAGTAAAATTTAAATACACAAAAAAATTTAGAAATGTAACAATAAGAATAAATATATAAGAATCTCGTGAAATACCTGAAACATCAAAGATTTTTATATATTATGTGATATAATGTATATAAAATTATGATTATATATATATATATACATATATAAATTTCAGAATGCGACGAATACGTGAGAGAAATCGTAGGCACGACTGAAATAATGTCGCTAGCCGGCACATCACCTGACGTGATTAAAGTGGACAATATCTGTCGGGATGCAAATCGTCTGGTCATCGGTGGTACCGAGGCGAAGAGCGGCGAGTTCCCACACATGGTCGCCTTGGGCAGACGCGACTCCAATGGGACGTTCGCTTTAATGTGTGGAGCGACACTGATCTCACATACTTGGGTACTTTCTGCTGCGCATTGCACTTATGGGCCAAAGTACACACTTCTATTATATATATATGTATATTTTTCTTCCGTTTTTTAAGTTATTTAAGAATTTTGGTGGAAAAGATTCGATTTTTTTCTATCAATCATCCCATTAATGACTGTAACTATGGATTAAATAGAAATCCAAAGATGTCTCTCAAGATTAATTCAGAATACATTACATTCACAGAAAAATCAAAGTATTTTAAAAATACTAAGAAAATTTTGCCAAAAAAGCTAAGAATCATCAGAAGATGATTTGTAATTATTTATGGGATGGTCACAATGAAGTTAATTCTTAAAGATTTTCTTTCTTGCAGTGGCAGTCCGACTGATGCACGCATAGGCTTTCACAGATTGACAGATCAACAATCCACAGGTGTCACAGTTGCCATCAAAACCATGATACGACATCCGAATTATAAACCACCCGCAATGTATGCGGACATAGCTCTGGTGAAACTCGCGAATGCCGTTACATTTAGCATGGTAATACGACCTGCATGTCTTTATCAAAAATACGATAGTGTACCAGTGAGCGCTTGGATTAGCGGTTGGGGTGTTACCGAAATCGGTAAGTAATATAATAATTTTTTCAAGATTTGAAAGATACAAAATTTCAGGATCAAAAAATTTTTAAAGAAAAAGAAATACAGAATTTAAAGATTTAAAAAATTTTTTATATCTATTAACAATCAAAAACTATTTCTAAATTTTGAAAATTCTAATAAGAAATGTGGAATGCCAGTTTAGTGACGAAGTTTAATGATGTACTTTCAGCTGGAGATCCGACCGACGAATTGCGGAAGGCTCGGCTGGATCTGATAGACAACTTAGCGTGCACGATACGGTACAACAGTTCCATAGAAGCTCCATATGGTGTCACACCGAGCATGATTTGCGCCGGCGATCCTCGCGACGGCTGGACCAGAGATACTTGTCAGGGCGATTCCGGAGGTCCTCTGCAAATTATTCATCCTAGAAGTCTGTGCGTATTCCAAGTGATTGGCGTCACCAGTTTCGGTCAGGGCTGCGCGATCATCAACACGCCTGGTGTTTATACTAGAGTATCCCATTATATTTCCTGGATAGAGGGTATCGTTTGGCCGCAATAATTGTGATCTATTAGGTTTTTACGCGAAAAATATAAAAAAACATTATTTATTAAATTGTATTCGGTCAAATTAAATCTTACAATTAATTAATCAAATTGACTAGTTAGTCAAATTAATCTAGAATTAAGAATTTTATAACATTTACAATTTTTTCAATTCTCTTGTCAATTTATAATATAATATTTATTTATTATATATGAGAATAATTTTAAAATTTCAGAAAAGTTCACACATGCCATTTATATTTCAATTATTATTTATCAAGAGAAAATTATCAATAATTGTGAAAGGCTAATTGTATATGTCATATTTCTATTAATTATGATAGTGCAATTAAACAGTTTGCAGTTATGACTAGAATATTAGAATGTATATAAGAAAAGTCACGAGAAAATATGAATTATAAAATGCAGAATTGCTGATCAGTTTCATTAACTTTCTGAATCTTAGAAATTAAGAGATCTTGCTATCATGAATGGTTCGCCATGTGAGTCCATCACCATATGGCTTATGACTTGATGGGAATAGAACATGCCACCAGCTTCTATAATAACACACAAATAAAAAACATGAAGATAATACTCGTCATATTGGACAGTAAAAATAATAACATGAAAACATTCGATATATTTGATGAAAAATATTTGTATGTGTTAAACACAATTTGTAGCAAAATTTCTAATTTTCTTTATAAAGATTTTATTTTATATAACTAACTTAAAATTGAAAGAATATAGTATAAGACACTTCTAAAAACAAAGATCTTAAATACATTGAATGTTGCACTATTATTAATATAAGAATAAAATTATTTTACAAATATACACATTATGCTCATTTAATTAGCTTTCCTGATTATATAACTCGCTAAATATTAATCAATTGTATTTTAATCAAAGATTCTCTCGCAAACATTTAATTTTAATATTTTAGTAAAACTTTGAAACCTGTTTTTTATTCCCAGGAACAATCTCCAATTCTCCCTTGGCCCGAAATCATAAGGATTTTGATAGAACTTGCCCTGGGCCCGGTACTTTTGCGATTCCGTGCTATTGATACGCGCTTCGATGCTCGTCTCTCCTCGGGTGATTAGACTAGCATGCCACCAGGCCAAAGCACCCAACGCTGTGAACGTGGCGATACAAATTAGACCCGTGAAAATTATCAGTCTTCGTTGCCATTCCTTGATCTCGGTTTCTGCTGCTTGTCTCGCTATTTCTGCTAGCTCTTCTTTGCTTAAATGATCTAGCGATTCCGTCTGTATTAATTAAATGCAATGTTTATTATTTTTTAAAAACAATAGTTGGATAAAGTACATGTTTATTGTTCAAGTAACATACCACAGGAATTATTTCCGAATTATTAAGGCGCACCGGATGACCGTCCAATTCCGGTTCCTGTTCAGGAAAAAACTCCTCGTATGCGAGTCGCACTCCAAATATCATAATGAACGTAATACCGACCACAGTGTAAACCATGTACAAAAAGAAATACCGATGATTATAGTGGCCAACACAATTGTTTAACCATGCTGCATGCTGATTAAGGAAAGCCTATCGCAAGATATGCAGAATGCTCAGATAAATTCTCACTCGTAATAATTAATCTATGGGAAATAAATAATGAGAAATAATCAAAATATTTAAATTGATTTCTGAAATATATAAGGATACGACAATGATGATCCATCTTGAGAATGCATTTATTGCAGACAGAACAGTGATGTGTTCTGGGTGGCTTTGGCTTGATGCACTTTTTGCAGATACTCACAGCTTCCGGAATAAGGCCACCCTGTGGTGGATAACCTGCTGGTACAGTCACACCCATGTAATAGTGAAAGCAGACATTAACCAGCAGCCAGTTTCCAACTAATAGTAGAATTATCGTCACTGAAGGACTTCGATCCCACCACCAGGGTAAACCCAAGTAATATGCAATGTATACAATACTGGCGGTTAGCAGGCTTACCATTATCACAAATACCTGTGGGCTGCAATGCTTAGTAAATATATTGTGGATATAATGAGGTTTGCATTAGATTGAATTTATGTATTCTGTGGTTTATACATATAAAGCAATAAACTGTGTGAATATTATTATATTAAATTTTAGATGCAAAAAATAAATGGTTATAATTTTTAAATATACTATAGAATGATATTTTATAATATATGAAATATAAAAATGAATACTCTAATTAACATCTTACCGGACCCAAACAGGCAGTGAAATTTTCAACAAACCAGAACATAGGTTCCATAAGAATATCACAAGCGTAACTCCAGTTTAAAAAATCATTGTAGAATAAAGATTTGAAGACTATTTGTAACTGCCACCATTTCTGCTTCAAACTAATCCTATAAATAAAAATTAAATTAAATTATATTTATTAAGAGATTCTTATAAAATTATACGAAAAAGTAACGACTAGATCTGAAAATAATTTATCACAACTTTTAAAAAATTACATAGAAAAAATGAAAAGAATGAAATGAATTAAATAGAGAAAGATGCATAAGAGATAATTTTGATAAATAAATATAAGACCTATAGATATAAGATTTTTAATAAAAAAGGAATATAAAAATTTATTGATTTACTTAAGAACATTTGGCGCCTTCGCTAAAGCCCATTGTATCTTTGCCATTTTCGCTTTTCCTTTCGAATGCACTCAAATATATTCATAATTCTAGCATATTAAAATTATATCTCACGAATGTGTGTGTGTTAACACATGCGGTCTTTTTCGTCATACTAGTTGCATTTGATTAGGTGACGATTGATAAACATTGTAATCACATCGAATTTATCAATAACCTCGATAATACGGCCGCCATATTTGTCTCCCAAAAAAAAATTTAACATATAGGGATACACATATTACTATTACTAAACATATGATAATAATTATTATATAAATGATTTTTTTACAAATATAAAATTATTACTTATATATTTCTATCAAAAGCTGATCGTGTGAAGAAAGAGAATTAGGGTGCGTTCGGAAATCTTACTCATGAGGTAGCTTTTAATTGACCAATCAGGATAAAACGAGTCAAGATTTCTTTGCAGGATAGGTAAGATTTTTGAACGCACCCTTTTCCCGCCATGTTTCATACCAGCTGATATATTTGAAAAATAAGAACTATTCATTCAGAGATATTTATTGGTGTATTCATAAACAAACGTGCAATTCATGATATGTTAACTGATGAAAATGCATCTTTAATATTCTTATTTTTAAGAATTTAATAAACAAGGAGCGTGTACATATTGAGAGACATTTGAGGTACAAAGGTAGATTTATTTTCACAGGTATGCATGTTAAGTATACATGCATCTTAACAAAGATTATATGTATATGTATGTACATACTACATGCTAACTTGGTAAATACGCGAAGGATGTATTTTGCGTTCATAAACGCTGAAAAGTTCGCGATATATGCGAGAATAAATTTCGCGAAATATTCTTAACAAAGTCGATATAGTTCATTTCTGTGAGAGATTAAATTTTAAATCTCAACAATTTAAGAACAAGTGTAATAATATCGATACGTCTTATCTGCCACAAAGATAAGACTTGTACAATAAAAAGAATTCTACAGAAAAAATCTTTCTTTTTTAGAATTAAAAAAGGAACCCTATGAATCAAAGTATTAAATAATTAAAAATTTCACGTGACTCAAGCATTTAAAAAAATAAAAGTTTTGCATATAGTTGAAATCGCGAATAAAAATTCAATGCAAGATTGCGACAATCGAAGGATTTGAAACTTAAAAAAATTGCAAAGCAAACAATCTTTAATAATATTAAGATAAGTAATCTGAAAAAATTGCATTATCACTGACATTACTCATGGCAGACAATGAATTTTTAATCTTAAATCTAATAATAATTCTATATTAATATTAGAGTAACATTATGTATAATAATAAGGTACAGGATAATCACATGAGGCATTGACCAGGTGATAACAGGATAATATTGATTTCCTTCACTTGGTCCAAGAAGAGTATCGTTTCGTAATCGATGCCTAAAACGTCCAAATTTGGCATTCATAATGATACATTAAGATTGAAAGATTAAATTTGGAAATCTTAAAGAGAGAGGCAGATTTATAAGGCCAAAGGATCAATTGATTAATGTATAAATATACTATATAAATATACTATTGAAGATTCAGAGGCTGTGAAACACTTGATAATACTTTATGAATATCATAATAATTTTGTAAAAAGGACAATTTATAGAAATGTTTAAGAATATATTTTATGAATTTAAATAAAAAATTCAAAAAATTTCAAATTGTGTAAATTATAAATCTAATTGTATAAATTATAAATCTCCTTTTTTTTTAATTCATATTCATTACTCGTATTCTTCTGCACGAAACTGGATATTTTGAACAATTTACTTGTGTCATAATTAATTAATAATAATTAACAATTTTATAATAATATATAAATATAATATATAAATCTAATATTTTCCTATATAATTTTTTTCTCAAATTTCCAAAGCTGTGAAGCTTCAAGAAATTTCAAAGGCAATTTAAATTGTCGGTTCTTTCAGATCTATCATTGAGTGACATATTGGAAGTGTTGTATATGAAAGACTGGGTAGATGTGTGTAAATTGGATACATACATATTTACAAAAGACACGTGCGAAAGGGTTCTCCAGCGTCTTTTCTTAAAGACATGTCTCGAACGATAACACTCCGATTCTGGTTTGAGTTTTCCTTGCAACAAACGATATCTTAAATTATTGCATTTTACATTACGCCTGTAAATTATAAGTTCGATTCGCGAAGAATTTAGATCAATTTTCATTTTCCTCTTCCTAAGATTCTTCAAACGTCTTCAATCAATTTTTATCGTTTTTCGTACGTGCAATTATTTATGATCCTTGATAATTTGCATAGCGTATTATTTGCGTGAAGAGAGATGGGTAAATCGATGAAAAGATTCACGATACTTTGCGTGCCTCATAATCACTGCTCAAAGCGTAATTGATAATCCGATATTGGAATTTACGATAATAAATTAAGATCTCATAATACGGTGTCCAGAGTGTCGAGACTTCGTAACAGTTGTTCGTCCTTCGAACACCATTGCACCAACTCTTCGATGGTCACTACGCCGTCCTTATTTGCGTCCATCAACTAAAAATACATATAAGACATTATTAATATAACTAATTATACTAATTAATAATAATTAGAAATATAAGTAATTAGTAAACTACTACTGAGAATATTAAATAGAATATTAAATTGTGATTAAAAATATATAAAATTAAGAAAATCCAGTAAATTACTTATGTATTATTAAATTAAAGTCGTATTATTAAATTAAATCTTTAATTATATAATAATTAAATATTTAAAAGAAAATTTAAATTTATTTTCAGAATAAACGATAAATTTGTATAATTGAAAAAATTTTAAAGATTTGGAAAAAAATTCTATGTTGATAATAATTCTTGTCTGACATTTAGATATTTTATTTCATTTTCAATTATTTTTAATGATTATTGATATTTTTTTTCTCATCACGCACAGGGATGTTGTGTTAATACTTACATGGAAAATGCGATCGACGTGTTCGCGAGCGGCCACGTGTGGCTCGAGAATTTGCGGTTGCGTATAACGACCCAGCATCTCGTAGATGGACCCTACGACGTCCAGCATCTCCTCTTTACTTATCAGACCATCGCCGTCCAGATCGTACAGCCCGAACACCCACTGTAGCTTCTCTTCCACCGATCCCCTCGATACCTTCGACAGTATAGTGAGGAATTCCTATTTGAAAAGTTTAAAAGTTAGTTCAAAACTGTTTTTTCAAGAATGAAACGTATCCATTCAGTAAAAATTTAAAGGATTTGAAATCGTGAAAATACGTCCGAATCTCTTTAAAGTTGTTTCTCTTTCGCTTACCTCGAAATTTATCTTGCCCGATGGTTTTCTCTTCATGGTGTTGAAAACATAATGAGCATACTGACTTGCGTCTAAAACACATGATAATTAGAGAAGAATGGTAATAATAATATGAATGATTTTTTTCTCAGCATAGAAATATTCACTTAAAAAAATTTATAAATTTATAAAAGACTAAAAAATTAAAAACATATATAAATGAACAACCATCACAGAAATTAACTATTTCAAAAGATTCATGTAAATTTTTTAATTTAAAATTAAAGCGATATTGTCTTTTCGATAAACAAAATCCTGTTTTACATTTTGCTATAATAAGATTAATATATTTTCTTTATAATTAAAAATTGTGACGAAAACATTTGTATTTATCAATGTTAGCGATCAGCATCAGTAACCATCATCATCATTATTATCGTTAGCACCATCCCTTCATTACCTCCCTGCGGAAAGAACTGTGAAAAGATTTGCTTGAAAGCATCCTCGTCAACCAGGCCGCTCGGGCATTCCTGCTTGAAGCCTCGATAGATCAGTTGGATCTCCTTCCGCGAGAACCTGGTAGTAGCCGCGAGAGTGGTGAGCTCCTCCGGCTTATGTCGGCCACCAAGAGCTACGGCACTCCCGGAGCTCCCTAAAACGTCCCCGAGTCCTTCAAGTTCTCCTTCTGCAAGTTCGCAAACCTTTCACTCCTAAGACTGCGCCGCGTCTTCGAGATGCTCCCTCTTACGCCCTCCCTCTTGTCGAAGCGTGCGGGGAGAAGGCACTTTTTGCTCGAAGGACCAACTCTAGCAACTTCCCGTCGCACTTGACGAGGGAGGGCAATTTTATTTATTTCTTCTTTTCTACTTGAATGAGAAAGATACAGAGTGGGGGTCTTTTCTTATTTTTTCTTTTTTCAAGGAAATTATCGTGATCCTAATAACTCTGAGAAAGGGGCAACTCTACTCTAGGGGACCTACACAGTGCACAGATTTGCAGACGGAGAGAAGTCGTGAGAAGCGAGAGACAACAGGGGTGAAGAAAAATCGCATAAGAGTGGTTTGCATTACACAAGGTCGCTCGTTTTTTTATAATTAAAAGAATCTGTAAATTATATATTTATTACAAAAAAAATTGACAACTAATATCTTAAATAATCCAGATTTAGAAAAATTGAGAGAAACAAAATAATTTCATATCTTCATATACTTAGCATAATAATATTTAATATTTTAATTAATTTTTTAAATATAATTTTTATGTAATTTCATAAGTAATTTGACATTTGTAATTTGTAAAATAATTTTTAACGAACGACTTTGTCTCTGCAGTGCGAATCGCTCAAGTTTGAGAAAGATTGTGAAAGAGCTCGAAGAAGATTGCAAAATTGTATTCTTCAAGTGAAGAGAATCCATACTATTTTACGGTGCTAGGTGAAGATTTTGCTCCATAAAATTTAAGATAAAATTTAGAGATACTTCTTGCAGCATAAGTGTATACTTTTAATTTTATTTGTAATAAGTGCGTATTTTCATAATTGCTAAAGAGAAATGATATATTATGTGAAAGTAAAGAACAATTTATGCATAACAATTTTGTAGATGCAGACTATAAAAAACACAACATTTTACTTTCATTTTATTTTCGTAAAAAACCTCTTTGCGATGATGTTAACGAACTACTATGTTAATTAACTACCATGTTCAACGCTATATCATTAACAAACAATAATAAAAGCTCACTATCAAAGAGCTTAATATAATTCTAGAAGAGAACTATGAACTTTCAAGCATGACACTCTCTCTACGATAATGTATATAAGTTTTTTTTTATAAAAACTAAAAAAACAAATATCTAAAAACAGAAAATATAATAATACAAAACAAAAAAATCTAAAAATGCAAAAGGTCTGGACATTCAAGTATTAAAAATCTACAAACCCAAATTAAGAATTCTTAAAAAATCTAGATTTTAAAAATTAAAAATTGTAAAAAACAGACTAGTCTATCCATTAATCTGAAAAATCGAAAGATTCAAGAAAGATCCAGGGATATAGGTGGAGATTTGTATCGCAAATTTAAGTCACCTAATGATTAATGATCATATGTCAAGAATCACTTTCTCCCTTTTCTGGTAATGATCATATGTCAAGAGATAATCACTTTCTTTCTCTAAAGGATCACGACGTTTCGATCATCCTTTAGGCATGCTGCGACCATTAGCTCTAGTCCCGGGTATCCGGGGTTGCTATGGTAACATTGCAGCTCCTACCCCGTGCTTCCTGACCACCCCTTCTTTTTGCGAAAGCTGCGTGAATACGCAAAGATTTTGATGCCGAGATAAATTCTTCAAAGCACAGATTTTCTATCTATAAAAACAAGGTAATCTCTCACTAATATTTTACATATATTACTATTTATATGACGAAATAGATAAAAAGTTAAAGTTAAAAGTATAGATAAAGTATAAATATTAAAAGTTTAGATAAAATGTTAAAAGTATATAAAATTATAATACTTTTTTTCTAACTTCTTAATATATTTAATATTATATAATATTTTATATTTAATAATTTTTTAATTTATATTTTATAATATTTAATTTCCTTTCTAATTTCTTGATATTATTTTGTTTTATAATGAGTACTGTATGAATGCTATATTAAATACTATATGAATACTATTATACTAATCATTTTAAATTTGCAAAATAATGCAGGAGTGCAGGAGAATTTAAGAATCTAAAAGTGTAAAGAAAGAAAGAGAGAGAAAAAGAGAGAGAGGGAGATCTAATTTCTCTCTGTCTTCTTCGATTTTTATTTCTTAAAAAAGATTTAAAGAAAGAGAGAGAGCTCTAATTTCTTTCTCTCTTTCTTAAAATCTTTTTTAAGAAATAAAAATCGAAGAACCTAACAATCTAAAATTCTAAATTCTATAATATTTCAATGGAGAAAGGTTAAATTTTTTTTAAAGTAGAAGAATTTCAAAAAGTGATATAAACAGATAGAAAAGATAGATAATTTAAGCAACTAGAAAATTTGAAAATCTAAAAATCTAGAGAAGACTATGAAAATTCATAGATCCAAGGATTATTTAAAATATTTATATAGAATCTAAAGTGTTGAAAAATGAAAAGTTCAAAGATTTTGATTTCAGAATCTAGAATACGATATCGCTCTAGAGAGATAGATACATCGATTAGCCGAAAAAGATGAAAGAGAAGCGGACAATTTCCACGAATTTTCGAAAGCCAGGGTATTTAAACGCCCAAGAGTCCCAAAATCGATAGTAACAAGATCTGAAAGATTAGAGAAAGAATGATGTCCAAGCATATCACCCGAGAAGGCATCCAAAGACTCGTACCAAGTCGAAAGATATGACCTTTGACACATTAACAGTCCTGGTGCGACAAGGGTTGGACTCAGACCTACGCAAAAATTACCATTCACAGAACACGGGATTACTATGTACACACGGACAAGACAGACAGACAGACAGAGATAAACAGATCAGGCAATCTGTGTCCACGGGGCGAAAGGGAGAGAGGGGAAAAAAATGTAAGAGAAGAAGAGAAGAGAGGATCCATCACTGATCATCGCACCTTGGTGCTGCATTCGGGAGTTATCACCCCCGGCTGTCGCTCCACTTGTCAACGACGCTCTCCGCTGAGTAGTCGATCGACTGGTCCAAGTATCAATGGCTGTGCAAACGTTGTACAAACGTGTTGAGTATATCGAACGGCCACGCACAAATACGGGGTGAGCAAGTAGGAAGGAGGAAAAGCTCGATATCACGCGCAGCAGCCTTTTCTCTTTTTTTTTTTACATTCGCTCTTGCCTCCCGGACTTACTTTTATCGCGGCTCTTACGCGCCTTCATCGGCCAGCAAGCGCGCACAACACTTCCTACTCTGCCTGCCCTTGATATATTGGCGGCGGGATGGGATTATCGGGATTCAATTTCACTACCACTGATCTGCGCGACACATTCCGAGACACGCTTCCCGACGAGGAGCTCCGCTCACGCACGCAAAGGGATGAGAGAGCGAGAATGAATCACAATGCAGTTGTGGATGCTGCGCAAGAGATACGCCGTTGGCTGCTGTTGCTGCTGCTGCTACTATTACTGGTGCTGCGGACGCGCCGATGTCACACTGAAGCATCGAAGGGTTCTTGGGATAGCGTGTCGCACGTCGCTTTCTCAGCGCGCAAGTGCGACGATCTTCGACAGCTTACGGTGATGACAGTTCAATGAAAACTTCGAGTCACTTGGAACGAAAAGTTTCGAGTGATTTGTAATGTAAATTTGAAATGTAATTAACGAAAAATCTATATTACTCTCATTTCAAAATATCTGGAAAGATTTGTATCTTGCATGAAAAATGTAAATTTTCTTTTCCAATGAGAGAAATTTAACTAATAAGTTACTCTCTAAAAGTGAATCAGTGAAAATATCACTAATTTAAACAGTAAAATAAGATTTCACTGAGAATCAGTGAGTATTTTACTGATCTTCAGTGGAAACGCTTACTTTTTTGTTATTTTATCTTATATCTCACTGATTATGGTCAGTTAAAATAAAATTCACTGTAAACCCAGTAAATTTTACTGTAAAACCAGTAATCGCTAATTCGTTCGTTTACCGCTACGATCGCTATCTCTCTCGTATTTAATTTTAGTCATAAGAATTATATAAAGTTTGCAAAGAGCGACATTTAAAATTAGAAGTATTACTTCGATTTAATTTTTGATACAATCTCAATAGAGAGGCTTCAGTATTAAATCGATCTTTATAAGTCGGACAAATAAATGTCTGGCGACTTAATGAAAATTATTCGTTCGTTATCTATTTAAAATAACAAGTTCAATATGCATGTAATATAAATAAAACAAAATTTTTTAATATAATAAATATTTAGTAAATATAAATAAAATTTTTAAGTTTATATGAAACAGACAGAGAGATGAATTGTAGTTTAATATTACTGACAATAACGAAAGAAATATTACTAATATTGAGAAATATTACTGATTGAAACAGTCAAAATTATTAACTGATTCTTTCAATAAAATATCACTGATTTACAGTGCTGTACTTATAACTGCTGTAATAAGTGACTATTTACTGTTTTTCAGTGATAATACATTGATTCACTTTTAGAGAGTAGATATTGAAAAGATAAGAAATAAATCTTTGAAAAAAAAAGGTTTGATTTAATAAAATAAAATAAAATCCTTCTTATAGAAAATTAAAAAATTTTAATCTATTTCAACTTATTTTCTAACTCTAGCCAATTAGACATAAAATAATTTTTTTTTAATTTTTGAATTTCTAATTTTCAATAAAAGAATCTAGTAAAAAAGGCAGACATCAAAAAATTAAAACTACGATTAAAATTGAAATTGACGCGGAAAAAGATTCTCTAAGCAGTTAACAACTCTACGAAAGTCTTGAAAAAGTCTTAAAAATAAAAGTCTTAAAACTCTTCAAAGCCTTTTTAAAAGTTGCGGAAGCTCCGACAAGTTAAAAGCTTTCGCGAAGCACTGAACATTGAATCTCACAAAGCAGATTGCGTGGTATAACATAGTTGCATAGTTGCTATTTCATTTAAATTTAGGATTTTATGAACACGTTTTTCTAATATTATTGAAATAATCTGTGGTGAAACGATAGCAGCTGACAAGTTGAGCCATTTCAATTGTTAGTTGTCTCGATCTAAAAATAGATACTTGCTCATTAGCGAATGACATAATTCAAAACATAAATAAAAAAATATCAATACATCCGTCCGACAAATTATAAAGTTATTAAGCACAATTCTAATATGCGTATCGTGAGATAATAATAACAAAAGTTCTTTTTTCATCCCTTAAATTAAACCTATCAAATGTAGTTTAGCTATTAAATATTAGTGATTTTTGCAAAAAAAATAAATTCTATATTTTTCAGAAATTTACCAAAATCCGTTTGAAATGGTCTAACTTGTGATGTTTCTTTCTGGATAATTAGTGTATCAATTCTCTAGATAAATCGACGAAGTAAGACGAATCAATCCGCATCGGATTTCTGCAAAAATAGTAGACAGAGTTATTAATTCACAACATTATCGCCTTTACGTCACACATCAGAGTATAAAACGTCGATATCACCTGGAATTCGTACAGTTAAAAGTTTCAATATATTTCAATTAGAAATAAATCTCTACGATGTAAATATATGTATATATATTTAATATATAAATATATAAATATATTTAAATTTCTCATTTTTTTAAACAATTTTATCGATTAATCAATCTACTTGTGCTCATCACTTTTATCACGTTTATTTTTCTTCGTTTCTCAAACGTATCGTGAACTTCTGTCACACAGTGTATATACGTTTCAATCTCAAACTTGCGTAAATTATTTACGAGCACTCGACTCGAAAGTTCGCGACTTTTTCTATATAAACAAACGCGACGTGCCAGTCAATATGCAAAAGTAGCACGTGCGAGAACTCACTTGTGACGTAGTTTGTCGAGACACGTTGCAAATATTATTATAATTAATCTTTATCATATAATACACTCTTTCCTGTTTTAATTTATCTCTCACTCAACCTTAACATAACACAAACTTACCGATTTTACAAAAGTATAGTAAAACTCATCAGCCAAAATAATCGAGCTTAAACAAATTTTTTTCTCGTACGTGTGCATAATCACCATAAATATAATTATCATAAACTTTGTTTATAAGTTTACTACGAAGGAGTTTCAAATTGATAAAGAAAAATGAAGTAGCACGATATTAACCGTCATATCATATGATTATGGCGTGTAAAAGTTTCACAGATAGTGGTGATAGAGAGAAAAGCGGCACAAAATCGCACAACACTATTCCAAGTCAGCTTTATACCTTCGTACTTGCTCTATTACCTTTTCTAAATTACAATTCTAGAGGTATTTTCACAATCGGGATTGGCGCTCCGTTTCTCCCCCGATGATTGAAGCAAATTTACCAAGTTGTCGATCAATAATATTTTGATTTTATGAACCAATCGATCGATAGCTTCGTCGATTGGCCCGGATAGTATCATACGATCGTGCCAATTTGATAGAGACGTAGTCCCACCCTGAGAGGGATACTTTATGGCGCTTCGCGCTAAAAGTCAGTCGGCTCGAATTCGAAATCCGCTCGGGTGAGTGACAAAGCAGACGAAATTCCGCCATACATAGCAGCATCATGAACGTCGGCGGTGATATCACGCAATTATCGTACAAGGAGCTGCAGGCCCTAGCCCTGAGGTATCACATACCGGGTAACGTCAAGGTGAGCTGTCATCGTCATCACCCGGTAATGACGCCGTCTCGATCGGCGCTGTTCCCTATTTTTCGTTCGTTTTAATTCTACCGTCTGTCATTTCCCGCATGCTCCGGAAGCGGAGCAGGATTAATCCAAATCTCGACGATCGTGCTCCGATCATGGTGATTGTAATTCAAAGAGTTTGACATCTTCGATGAAGCTGAAATGCGGTGAAAGATTAGTCAAATCTCAGTCTAATTACGATTTAGGATGATTAGGGTAATTCTAACCAAGATCTTGACTGCTCTTCAAGTTGTCGATGCAATGTCAGAATCATCTTTGTCATCGAGAGTCTAATCGCGATTAACGGATATTCGATCTGTAACTATTTGAATGCTTGTTTGCGTCTGTCTACTTGCTCCAAGTAGATATGATCGATGTAAAAAGGCTGCTTGCATTTGGCAAACGGTTGAACAAATTTACTCCTTTCATCTATATATCTTCACAATGTGAGAAGGTATAAGAAATTTTAAGCAAGTTTAATTACATGTAAGGCCCTTAACTTTCACATTCCCGAAATATTAATTATCAGATTTTCGATTTTAACGATATTTTTAACAATCTTTCTAATTCTCGACCCTCTGAGAGCTCATCCTTTTATTATTCATTTAATTGTGTCAAGAATATGTCAGTAACTTACACTTTTCGAGGATTTTTCCACATAAAAAAATTTATTCCTTTCCTATGTGCTTTTTTATTTCCCTTTTTATATATTTTCATTTTTCGAAAATTTGATATTTTTGCTTTATCAAGATTCTTCATTGCAGAAGAAAGCATTAATCAAAGTTTTGCAAGCCGCTAAAAGCGGAAATGAAGCGGAGTTCAGCCGACTATTGCAGGAATTGAGAAAGAGCCGTAAGAGGAAGACGAGGAAATCGAAAGATTCCAGACTCGGAATAACATCGACGCCGTTGCATAGTCCAGACTATATGATGGCCGATGATGACTATTATTGTCAACAACAGCAACAGCAGCCTCAGCAACAACCCTATCAGTGGGTGAGTTGCTATAAATTTTCATTTATAATTCAATCGTATACGTTATAATCGCCAATATAATGTCATCGTATAAATCATATTCTTGTTCTCTTTGTCTTGGTTTCTATGAAGAATTAATAAATATATTGCGTTGCCATACGTTTTCACGAAGTAGCGATCAAGTGGCGATGATTAACTTCGGACAAAGTGCTTTCCGTTTTTGCAGATCGGTGCCGAAGAAGAAATCGTGAGCAAGGATGACGATAACAAGATCCCGCACTACGAGGAGTTCAAGCAATTCCTGCTCAAGAGAATTCAACGGGAGTTTCAAGCTTGCGACAACAACAACAATCAAGTGCAAGATCTGAGTATCATGGATCTGCGAACCACACCAATGCCGCCCAACCTGCAAACAGTCTCTCTCGACGAATCGAGTTATTCTAAAGCGAATTTAATCAATCATATGGATCCTTTAGCGATTACGTCAAATGATAGGCCGAGCTACGAAATACTAAAAGAGCCCGAAGGTGGCTCGCAGGGCTCATTCCTGCTAAAGAGGATGTTACAGGCACCAGTGGGTGCCAATTTAGGCGAGATTGCTAGCTCGCTCTTTTGGGCCAGCAATCTACTGGATAATTCTGATACCTTGACCGCCGAATCGGAGAACAACGAGAACGAGGATCAGCTCGAGACTAATGTCAAAGAGTACTACGGTTTGCTGAAAAATACCAGAAGCGATTTTCTACTGAACGAGGAAAATCTGATGTCTCAGGTTCCGGAAACAATCACCGGCGATGATCAGTACAGATTTCCTAGCGATATAGACAATCGGCCGAATCCCTATCAGAACTGGACGATCACCAGTGTCATGGAGATGCCTGATACTGATCTTCAGTCTTCCAAAGTATATCACGCAATCTACTACAACAATACAGATCCTACCGTGGCTACCGCAAACGACAATAATCTAACTCATCAGTATCAGACTGATATCGCATATAACGGTAGCCAAAACTTCTTCAACCTTGACGCGCAAGATGCGACTGGTACGGACATGATAGTTAATGATCCCAACGATATTTATTATCTGCAAAATTTCGGCAAACACAATAGTGAGATGGGGACAAGTTATTTCCGCAACGTGGATACTTTTGGACAAAACAATGCACAACAAAATACTTACGCGAATGATCAGCAATATCAGTATCATTATCCTCGATTTATTCAAGAAACAAATAATACGTTAAATGAGAGACTGGATCAGCAGCAAAACAATGTTGTGACAGGGATGGAAAATGGTATTAATCACGATATTGATGCGATGAATATGCAGAGATCAGCGAATGGTGCGCGTTTGTTCTATTAATTTTTTTTTCCTGTTATAAGTAAATAAATAATATAAACATAAAAAAGATAATATAACAAATAAATATAAAAATATAATAATAAAAATATAATAATAAAATTATTATACATAAAGTTTTCATATATGTTAAAAAGAAGAATATATTAAAAAATACATTTCCACATAAAATATTTCATAAAAATATTTTTTTTCATCAATCATTTCAATCATTTTTTCATAAAATATCTTCTCAAAAAAACAGATTCTATTTTTCGGTTTTCTTCCTGACGTTTTAATTAAGCCATATTTCGTCAATCAGGAACAATAGAGTCATTTTGGCCGAAGTGGACTGGCGAGACCAACAACAATCTGGAAAACATTCTGAACTATCATGTGTCCAAGCAAGTGGATTACTCCAAGTTGAGTCAGACGTCCTGCGTTTACTGCTACGTGGCTCCGATTGTCTCGCAGCGATCTACCTTAATGAATAATGGTCACTGTTCGGTTGAACGAAGATACACGGCCGAGCAACGGCAACACTCTTTCTCGCCCTATTGGATGTTGTATAATGACGCATCGCAAGGTATGCGAATGACGAATGTATCCAGCGATTCGTTTGTGCAACATGACACGATGATGATGCACACAACCACTATTCCCAGCAACGACATACTGAAAGAGATCGTCGGCGATGTTCCCGAAGCCCCTATCAATGATGTGTGGATGAATCAATACGAGTCATCGTCTATCGGCGACGATATGACCGTCCCAATCTCAGATTCGCTCTTCTGTAATGACATTTCAAACGCGCCAACGAAGACGTAAAGCTCGCGCAAAGTATTTATGATAGTAAACAGATAGTAACTAGATTAAATTTTTGTAATTGATACGAATAACGTTCTCTATAAGTCATAAAATCATGATAAACGACTATCATTTTATACGATCAAGATTCTTTCAAGCTACGAAAAATCTCTGATTATTATTCCGACTTGGAATTGAAATAATTAAAGTTCATTATTTTGTGTGATTGCGTATAAGACTTATTAACGCACTCTTCCGCGTCCGTATTACTTGCAATAAGTGCAATTATTTTGCTTAAAACTAGAACGAGAACGATATTCGAACAGAGATCATTAGCAAACAGAGAAGAAGCTGAAATCATTTGGAAGATAGATAACTATATCTATCTTCGAATGTACATTTCTTCAGCTTCCAATCACATTGGATACACTTTATTTTGAACGAATAAAAAAAAAACATCTCAAGATTCTGTATCTTAAAAGAGGAGAGAAGGGGGGGGAGAGCAAATGTGTTCCGTAGATCAGAGATAGATTAATAAAATACTTATATTAATCAAGTACTTGAAAAATATCACGCGAGATATCGCAACTTTGAAATATGAAAAGGATTTAAATTTTTTTCATGTTAACAAGGGAAAGAATTAGGAGATTTTTATATTATATATAGAACATATATATATACACATATACACTCTATATACATTATTCTATATATTATATAAAAAATAATAAGATAAAATAATTATTAGGAAAAATAAGAAAAAATTAT
Organism: Camponotus vicinus; assembly: GCF_025532165.1. Lineage (NCBI taxonomy): Eukaryota > Metazoa > Arthropoda > Insecta > Hymenoptera > Formicidae > Camponotus > Camponotus vicinus. Next base: position 17,415,265 of record NW_028141980.1, read on the forward strand.
ATAGATAAAAATAATCAATGAATAAATAATAAAAGATTCTTATATATACATATACATATATATATATATATATATATGTATATGTATATATATATTAATTAGAATATGTGCAACGGAACTGCAGAATATATTGTATTATATATTAATATATAATAAACAAATAAAATTCATGCATCAAAAAATACACCAAGCGTCTAATTTACATTTATAGATTTAAGAATTATAAAATATATAAACAAATTAATTGGCAACCATTGACAATAAAAATCAATAAAAATTAATGCAAGTCCGATTTAAAAAAATTGAAAAGCACGATATTAAGCTGATGCTAAACTTTTTCCGACTCACCCGATATGGCGTCAGGTTGAAACTGCGAACGGATGTAGTTTTTCAGCTTCATAGAAATCGATTCCTTCCTTCGTCCATCATACGCTCTGATTTCGCTGTCCATATCGCTCGAATGTTTCTTCCGCTCCGAAGATCTTCCTGGTGTCACATGTACACTGTACATTTCCGCTAATGTGGTTGATTTGTAATAGTTGAAGTTTAATGATCCTTCAGGAAAATAATTACATTATTAAATAGATAACATTTTAATAAAAAAAATTGCCTTTTTAAAAACTTCAATTAATCTTAATGAAAAGATTAAAAAGTAAATAGAAGTAGAATTGAAAAAGTTTTGAATAAAGCATAGAACTAAGAAATTTTAAGAATTCGCAATTTTACGATATAATCCTTATAAACTCCTTTTTAAAGCATATATCACAACACAGAATATTTGTATAGTGTACAAAATGCTTTACAATAAATTTTCATAAAAATTTCGTTTTAATTCACTTATTTACCGCAAGAAATACTTTAGGTTTTCCAAATAAGCAACTGCTTATATATTGCGCTTTTCTTTACTGTAACACGCTTATTAGAAATTCGAACGAATTTTATGCGTCTTTGGAGATACAAGTTTTTTTTCTCGACTCAAGAGTCGAGAAAGTGAAATCAGTGATACGAGTCGGCGCGTCGTTCGCGAAAGACTGCGCTTGAAATGCGTTAAAGGGAAGCAAGTAAATGCAGCAGCAGGCAGTCACCTGTATGTATATGCATATACATGTCGAGATATGTACATACAACCGGCTTGCATTCGAGTCGCACGCTTTTAATGAGGTGCTTCGTAACATGCGGCACTAATTATTCAACGGGCTTCAAATATTTTTCTAGTACTTTTCTACAGCGAAAACACGAAAGCTTGATTAATTATCCTATCTCTTAATTAATTGTGATCCCAATTCAGTAGAAATCGATTATTTCCCTATAAGCACACAATATTTCTAGAATATTAATAACTATAAATATTATTAACAGTTATTAATAATATTTATACAATATTCTAGAAATATTGTGTCTTATAGGATTTGTACAAGCAAGAATTATTATGTAATCTATATATTTTGCAAATAAGTTTTTATAAAATAAAGCTTGTTCATGATTTTAATTTTATTTTGTATAGATATAGTATATAAATCGAAAAATTATATTAATCTCAAAATATATCGGTTATCTATATACACGATTTCTTAAGAACATTAAACATTATGCAAAGATTAAGGAACAAGTATGGAGGATATATTAATACTTGCCATAATACAAACAATAGCTTGTTTTTATTATGATTATCATAATGAATATCATAATTGTATTATGATTATCATAATTATATTTCAGCAAAGGTTTAAAATGCTTGAGAAAAAAGGTATAAGCTTATACTAAGCTTTTATTTTTTCAAGTAGCTGAACGTAAAATTTCTAAATCCATGTTTAATTCTCGACGACCGCTGGTTTCTGCGTTTCTTCAAGAGGTGGAACTGGAGGATAAGTCCCGTCATGCCAATTTCCCTGCAAATCTAACGCGCGATTATGATCGATGATATTCGCCAAACACTCCTCGATCGCCGCATCCACGTTCTCCGCGGTGATGAATGTGACAGCTTCCTCCTTAGCTTTCTTGATCTGTTCGTCGACATACTTCTTCTGTTTGATCTCTCGCTTCTCTTTGTTTAACAATTTTCGCAGATTATACTCCTTGCGCTCTTCTCTTATGTTCGCCAACCTGACTTCCCTTTGTTTTGCCACCTCTGCATTCCATTCATCATTTATTGCGCTACATGTCTGGAAATCTTCTTCTTCAGCTTGCTTGATACTTTCCTTGTCTAATTGCACCTTATTTTGCATTTCAAAGTGGTACAAATATGATCTAAAAAAGAAAGAAGACACATTGCCTGTTAATTTAAAATAAGCTGTATCTAGACTTGTAAATGTTTTATTAGACAAAAAACCAGAAATATAATAAAAAAAATAAACAGAATTATAGAACCATATTATGCATATATATATATATATATATATATATATATATATATATATATGTATAATATATATACAAGCATAAATACCTAAGTGATGTCATATATGTTCTGTAATTATTATTTAAACGCTGAAGCTCCAGAGCTTCTTCCGTAGATATGACTGGTTTCTTTGGTATTCGGAACATTTTGGATTTTACTGGAGGTAACCAAATTGGCTTTCTTTTCCAACGTACACATTGCGTATAGACAGAATTTGGGATAAAGGTCTCGCAAAATCCTGTGATGCCTGTTGTCAGAGTGTTTGCGTTCATTATCCTCATGGCCTGCATTATATTTAGTGCTGTAAAAAATTTATTTATTAAGATTTATTTATTAAGATAACCATTACCAAGCCAATTATTAGCCATATCACAGTATATTATTTTTTTTATATACATACTGAAATCAGTACATTAATTGTTATATGTAATTTTATATGTTATTCTATTAATAAACATTTAAAAATTTCTTTGAACAAAATTTAACAAATATAATATTGCAACAACGCTCTTTATAAATAAACATGTTGAAATTAAAACAAAGAAGATGCAAAAACTACACGAGCGGTCACTGATAAAAGAACTTAACATAATAATATTGTGGCAATAACACTTAAATAATAAGTTACCATCATGTATCACCGCAAATTAAAATAAATTCTTTCTCGTTTCGTCGTGTTTCGCTTTTTCTTTTGATTATGTTATTCTTCAACAATTCCTTCCCCTGAGAAGCGAGGTTACGTCTCCTCTTGCGCGTTGATTCGCCGAATATCAACGGCGCGTTTAAGATGTTGTGTTTAAATGTTTGAGAATCGCGCCCTGTAATTTAAATAACAGTAAATGCTTTCTAATATAACAAATATACAATTAAATGTTACAAGCAGAAATTTTTCAACAAATAAGAGATAAAATTCGAAATTTTTTCAACAGAAAAGAAATAAAATCCGCATAGCAGAAGTGGCTCGCGATTGGAAGAAATAATTATAGTTTATAGAATATGTTTATTGAAAATGATCGTGTATAATGCGACGCATATCTATAATATACAACAAAAAAATTTTCCGCAAAATACATTCGCTCAAGCTCTTTCTCTCTCTCTCTCTCTCTCTTTCTTGCGTTTTTTTCTCTTGTTTTCCTTTTCCTCTCGAAACAATAATAGTGTTCGCACTATATACTAATTACCCTAATTGTAATATTAATGCATATTTAATTATCCTCATCACCACGCAATACGACAATATGCATTCAACATAAACACGGATAAATCTTATCTCAACAATCGTTCTAAAAGTATTATCGCCGTACATGGTTATTATATATTGTTAGTGTTTTTTTTTCTTTTTTTTGTTATTTTTTACAAATATGCCTGAACGCCGTAGAAATCACTTAAAATATATCTGCATCGACGATAATCACAGATATTAATTTGTATCTATACAATCTTGTTCTTTTTCCTGTTTTCTCTTTATTACGCCATTCGTGGGTCAAACTTAATTGATGTACAGTTAATTAAGATCCATTACAAATCAAGAATGGGATGTAATATAATTTTATTTACATATCCTAATTAAAACGGAAATAATTACGTAAAAATAATTATATCTCATATTCGAGTGTTCCGAAAAATTCAGAGATTCTCTCCAAAAAGAACTACTTCAACGTTTTTAATAATTTTATTAATTATTAGCATAAGAATTTTTATTAATGCATCTCATTCTCATTTCCTTCGGAACACCCACATTGAAATCTCATCATACTCATGTGTTATACATATTTTTAACGTTTCATAACATTATATCGTCGGGATATCTTTGGCTTAAACGCAGACAGTTTGTTCTATTTGTCTCTCGAAGAAACGTAAAGGAAGAAAAAATCCATCCATTTTGTAATAATGTTCAATGAAGATATCACTAAAGATAATAAACATATTTTGTAATTTTTGCCTTCATAGATATTGAAGGGCTCTAGGCAGTATCATGCTAAACTTTGTACAGATGATAAAATGGATGAATGGAGATGTATGGAAAACGTAGAAAAATTATATTTAGCACAAAGATAATCTCCATTTATGATATTTTAACATCACATTTATGATGCAAAATTTTCTATTTAAAAAAAGATTACATTCATTTTCTGATAGATCTAAAATTTGCATTATAAGTTGGCAGTCTTTCAATGTACAAGAGGACTATTGGAGATCTAAACTACTATATCAATCGATTACTTATATTTAAATCTTCTTATCAATGTGAATATTTGACTATTAAATAATAAGTGAATTATTAATATTTAGCATGAGCCCTTCAATCATTAATTTAGGAAATTCGTTTCGATCCACTCGCATCAAATAGATTCACAGAATTATTTAATGCACATATAAAAAAATGTGTGGCTTGTTTCAAATCGTTTGCTTGAGAACTTTAATTTTGTTCTGTGCTATCAAGTCATATTTAAACATTACAAAATGATTAGATTATTGTTAGAAGTTGGATTACCATTTAGAACCATGAAATTAGTTCATAAAATCTTCGCAACCTTAGACTCTTAGAATCTCTCTCTCTTTTTCTCTCGGAAATATATATATCGTAGAGCCTCGGTGCCTCGTTTCTGAATGTTTATATTCTTACACAATCGAAGTCTGAACTTTTTAGCTTCTTAGACCTATGGATAGCTCGAAATATTATATCGTGGTTGAATCTAAATTCTTAGATAAGCGGTAGTTTAGGTTCTTGAGAATCCACGCGTTTAATCGCTCTGGAATTAAAAATACAGTCTTGTAAAAAGTCCTAAGTTTTATATCTGTTCTTATATGCATGAAAACGATGGCACATGTGTTCCTAGCTTGGCTGTAAGCAAGAATCTCTTGTCGATAATATACTTGAGCTGTGTGTACATTTCATTGGTCGATCAAAGGAAGGCATTATACACAGTGCATAGGATTTGTCCCGTAATTTGCGAATTATTTTCTTTTAATTATAGATTCCTCAACAAATATTCAAAACCATTGTTGAAAAATCCATTGTTGAAAAATAATACGATAGTCAATTATTGGACAATTTCTATCAGACTGTAGATTTCTTCAAACTTAACGTAACGGTAATGTTTAATCCTCGTCTGTCGCCTCAAATAATTCTTCTCAAATTGTGAAAAATTTATTCATTCGCAATATGAAGACTAAATTGCAACAAAGGAGCAGCAAATGTTATCATATTATAATCAAGTAAATCATTAAATATTTTTCTTTATCCTTCCTTTTTTCGCAAACATAATCAATTAAAATACATATATGCTGAATACATATACACGTACAAGATAGAACATTAATATCATCTCTGATAGTTTTGAGATATCTTGTACATATATATTATCCAAATTCGTCAATTCTCTCTTCCTTTTTTCTCTATTTACTTAAATCAATTTCTCTGTATCTTATTATTAAATATATATTATAAGAATATTTTGTACGACTATATATTTTAATAAAATAGTTGATAAACAGTAGGTACAATTATTCAACAGTACTACGTTGTAGTAACATCTGGCGGTTGATAAGAAGAAATGCACAACTGAATTCATTCATTTAAATTAAATTCAATTTCTGACAACTTTTTACCAATATAATATATATGTAACAGATTCTTAAAGTCTCATCTTTCTGTCAGGAAACTTTTCAATTTTTTCTCAAATTCCATTTTCAGATTCAGATCTTTAAAATTTTAGCTTTTGGATATATATATATATATATATATATATATATATATATAAATTTTAGCTTTTGGAGATATAAATATATATAAATATATATATAAATATATATATATATATATATATATATATATATATATATATATATACACATATATATACATACATACATATACATACTATAATATCCATTAATAGTGTATGTTATTTTCCTGAAGTTCTCAATATTTCTCCTTCAACAATAATAGTAATAATATTAATGATATTATAATTAATAATAACCAAGAAATTAAAAGATTTTATCTCACCAAACAAAGAGACAAAAAAGAAGAACAAGAATGCTTATTAAAACTTCAAAATCTCTATGTAAAATAGTTTTTGGTTATAAACTGTAAAACAGATAATAAACAAATTATATTCATTCATAATAAACAAATAATTTTAACATTATTGTACCAATTTCTGCCAATGCTATATAATTATATCTCTAAATTGTGATAAATACACGATCTAAATCTATAATCTTCTCACAAATCAGAAAAATGTCACAATATATCCTCTATTTGTGAATTTAAATATAAAAAGTTTATCATTACGAAGTATTATGACTGTGTGTGAATAATCCTTATGAATTATTTATATTTGCTACTTGGCAGAAATGTATTTAGAGAAAGTCTTCCTACTGTATACACGTGCATAAAGATAATTTTTACATCCTAGGATTCTTACATCTTTGGATCTTTAAATCCTCAGATTTCAAGATTCCTGGATTCTGAGATCCCTGGAGTCCAAGATTTCTGGATTCCTAGATCCTTGGACTTCTATATCTAGATATCTCAGATTTTAAAGCATTAAATTTCATGAAAATAAAAAATTTGAAATCAAAAATTCTTCTTCCAAATTGTATGATTATTAAATTTTAGAATTTGCGTGAAAAAGAAATATTCATTTTTTCTTCTTTAAATATAAAAATGTTAAAACACTTAGATCTTATATTTACAAATGCAGGAATCCAGAAATGTAAGACTTTTTTCTTGCCTGATATAAATATTGAGCTTAACATTTGCGATAAGTAATAATAAGTGTAATGTAGATAATAGTTTTCACTTATATCTTATAAAGCTAATCTCAAAGAACAGGGTCGTGACTATGTAACGGTTCCGAAACTGGTATCACTGAGCTTAACGGACTGCGCTTCGCCAGAGGAATTTTCCCATTTCGCGTACCTAGCAAAATAGAAGACCGTCAATCTATTTTATTCTGTTCCTTTGTCGGTGAGACGTGTCGTGTCACCTCTCTCCGTACAAAATTACATCTCGTAAATAAAAATAACGTTTCTTTCGCTTTTGTACGTTGATGGTAGTGCAAGGCCGTGGCACACATGTTTTATTCTACAGCAGGGGTTCTCAAACTTGAAACACTTTTAAAATTAAAAGAAAAAGAATAAGAGAATAAGAAAAACGATAACGTTTTCAGAGTAACAGAATTTTTAGTATATTGTTATTAAATGGCACTATGGAATAATTCAACATTATCAAATTTTTGAAAAATCTAACATAATTGAAATTTTTTTCATTGCACAGCTAAACCAATTTTTGATATTTTCCATTAGAATGGAGCATGTGATAAATCATTGAATTGTACTATAAAAAATTTATATTATTGCTTGATAAAAAAAAAATCCAAAATTTATATTTTTAAATACATATATGCAATAAAAGAAGTTTCATTTCAGAAATAAAGATTTCATACATTAAAATCAAATGTATTAATCCAAATGCATCATCATGCCATGCATTATATAAATCTAAATAAATCTAATATTAGATAAATCTTAAAATTTTAATCATTTAGTGTAATTAAAAAAGTCTTCAATTTGACATATATATAAAATTAAATTTTTGCATACAAAAAGTAAATGAAATAATATTGTTTATATGAATTAACATTTGCAATAATTTACATTGATTTCTCTCTTCTCCTCTTTAACAAGAGTTACTAGCAAATAAGAAAATAATTAATAAAGATGAGAACGACTAAGCTTTACTTTGTACATTCTACGATAAAATATACAGTATGTAAAATATATACATTTTCAGAATACATACAAGTATTCTATCTGTGAGAGGGACCATCTGCAATGTAAACTAGAAAGTTTGGGAACCCCTGTCCTACACAGATTATTATATATCACGAGTTGTTAAATATATAAATAACTTCCGCAAGTTCTCTCTGAGCTTCCTATGGCCGCGCGCGCGCGCGAATTTTCTTGTGTCAATTATTTGATCATTCCCATCTGATGAATTTGGTTCGTCCGGTTTGTTCACTCGCGTTTCAAGGATGAAATTATTTGAATGATCATTTAGAAAATGTTTATTACACTTGCGCACTTCATTCGAACATTATGATGTGTTCTTTTTACTTTTCATAATTTAAATTGATGGAATTATTCGATCGCTCGTGGCCCATCGATCGGCATCGTATGTAGCACCTCGTCCAGTAATTGAAGCGCTCTATGTAAATGTACCTAACGGAAATAAATGTGAAATATTAAAATATCAAAAATAGAATTTTAAAATAGATGTATAAAAAAATTTGATGAGTAAAAAATCAGAATAACAAATTCAATACGTAATTAAATTCCTTTTAGTTTTAATATTTCATTCTTTGCATCTCTTTATTCTACAAAATGATAATAATCTAAATAAAAGAAATATTTGTATATTGCTGATCTTTAGAATTATTATTAAATTGTATTGAGATTTTCTTTTTGTCATGTATTTAAAAATATCATTTACAAAAATAGATTCGTGAAGTAAAATTATAAAACAAACCTCAATCCAGCATGGTGTTTCTTTTATACTTTGTCGCGGATAATCTGGACCCCATCCCTTAACAAAACTCAAACGCAGGATACAAAGTCTTCGTAAATCGTCGACTCCAATTCCTGCAGCTGCGCTGATACCTGAATATTTTATTTGTCTTATATTGTAAACATATATTTAACTATACATTATGAAAATTGTATCATTAATAGATTGTATTATTAATTCTATCATTAATAGATATTCGCGTTTATAAATTTTCTAAAGAAGCTATTACTTTTGGCGATAGGCCCTCCATGCGTCAGATGACCGGCAACGGCTGCAGCTTGCGCTGCTGCGGCAGCCTGGGCGGTGGCGGCTTGACCTCGCATTTGTTTGTGACATTGTCTCAAATCGAAAACTTTAATGTATGCCGATGGATAAATTTTATGTACCGCGTCACCAGGTGCGCGACCTGCCTCTCTGTCCAGATAGTAAGACTGTACAAAGACGCTGTGCTCGCTTTGACATTTTAACCAAACGTCGCCTTCACCTCTTAAATCCAGCACAACGCCTTTCCCTAAAATATTTATTTTCATTGAGAATTTTTATGATATTTGTCTGAAAATATTATTACTATAAAAGATAATTACCTATGTGAAGACGCGCCCTCTCGCTTTGTTCTGTCCTATGCACATTGCTCAAGGCACCTAAACAGAATCTATTTCCGCCGCTCGGATCTACGTAGCCATCTACGGTGACTGTGGGACAACTGCTGCTGACTTTAAATGTCTCTCCGACTTGGATGTCCAACTCGAAGTAACCCACGGAGCACCAATACTCCGGCGCTGGTTGCGTGGAAAGCAATCCTCCGATATTTCCACTAACATCATTTCCATGGCCTCCCCCTTCATTCAAATATTAGATTTGATTTTTAATCAAAATTGATAAAAGAAAATGCTAAGGACCGTGGCGTAGGTTGTTAGTATGTAATTAAAATCAAAACATAAATCTAAGACAGAAAATTTGTATATTCTTTAACAAATTTGAAAAAAAAGAACATTATCCGTCGAAGAAATAATTCGAATACAAGAAATATATCGATAAACGTACGTTTCAATCCAATACGGATCTTTTTCAATGTCTTAAACGGCTCGCACAAAAGTAATCACAACGCGAACGTTACAAAGACGCGTGCAGTATATAAAATAACCGAAATGTCAAACAAACAAACGGTTAAAACGGTCGAAATATCTAATAAAACGCAAAGACAAAAGAAGAGAGTAAAGCGGTCAAAAAACAAAAAACGCTTGTACAAAAATAATAAAATAAAATAAAAAATGTATGCAAGGCAATGACATGTTCGAGCAAATAGTGTAACGCTCACCTCGCTATCAAAATCGTCCATGTGACGCGAGGTATCAGGGACACTCACGCGTGAGTCAACCTACGCCACGGTCCTTAGCCTTTTCTTTTATCAATTTTGATTTATTATCTTACGGATCGTTATTCCTCTTTTGTTTTTGATTCTTAACGTTATATTATTTAACTCCAAAGCAGAAAACTTTCCTTAACACAATCAACTTACAGTACGATGCTGTATGAAGATGTCGAGGATCTGGAGGTTGCATACTTTGAGTGTATGTGAGAGTATTGGCACCGGTCCACTGCGGCGTCCCGGAATTGTATGGTGCTGTGCCCACGGGAAATCCATTTGGATGATGAAGATGTACAGGCGATACGGGTGAATTTTGTCCTTCACCTATTTAATTAGATAAACAAATAATCCAATATAATGTGCAAAAATGTTAAAAACACTGAAAAATTCAGACTCGGTATCCTTGTGGAATCTGTGTTTAAAAGGATATAGTGATTCTCTGTGTTGGTGTTTAATTGACGAGTGCGCTATACACGTTTTATATACCTAAAGAGGCTGCTAGCGCGTCGACGGTAGGAGGTTGATTGATGTCTTGCGGGGGTGTGTTGGTACCGTAGAACGTATCGGCGGTCGACTGTCCCTGTGCGGGACTCAGGATCTGCGCGCCGGACGTTCCGCTGGACGCGGCGTTCAGCGATTGTTGTTGGCTACCTACGGTGTGACTCATTGGATGTACTACTGCTGCAAAATCAAAATACACGATGCAGGCAACATAAAATATTAAAAAGGCACAAACGTGGCCCTCACTGTAACTGTTTTCCAATTACTCGTTCGCGTGCAAACTGGTGTTTCCCAAGGAGGCGATGCTCTAATAATTTGATTTTTAGATTCCAGGATATTAAATGACAGATCTCTGGTCTTACAAAAATCTTAAATTCTCCAAAAATCATAATTTTATAATCATTTTGAATATATTATATATGTGTATATGTATATTTACAATTACAATAATAACCAAAACATCGATTATTATTATTATTATACATATGTCATTGATCTTTTTATTTTTCTTTACTTTGATTCAATACTAAAACGTCATTTCAGATAGCCCTTGCTTCAGAAATTTAAATTCAAAGTTCACTTTATGCATTCACAATACAGACATTCTATAATTTAGGAAACTCTGATCCCATAAATCTAAGAATCACAAAAAATACATACTGCAACACACTAGCAAAGGCTAATCAGCGACATGTAATTGAAAGCTTTTTGAATAATACGGCTGTGTACAATGAAATACGTACGATGATGCATGTTACGGCCTGCCGAGTGATGAGATGTGGGAATCCAGGTTTGCCTGGGGCAATTATTGTCGTCCAGTTTAGCGTGGGGATTACCATTATTGCCACTCCCACCGGCATTAAACATACCCTCAGTACTGGCTGTGCCGAACAATCAGAAGGAAAAAAAAAACAATGAAGCCAAAAACAAAAATTGAATTACGCAACAAAAGGAAGAAGATTGCGAAGCAAATTCTTGCCTGCTACAACAGTCTACATTCGGTAGCAGTACATTCGAAAGCTGGCTCGTTAGCAATCAATTTAATAATTAACAATCGCATATCGAGAACGACAAATTTGTAGCACGTATGTTTTAGCACAGTTGAAGGTATGGTCCACATCTAAATTTTTCTAAAATATAATCATCACACGTCGAATTTTTCTCTTATCAGATTAATTTAAAAAATTTATTAACATCTCCTTTCAGATAAAGATGTGTTTACACATGTCATTGTTGCTGATTCATTAAGGTGTACTACCATCTATTATGACCAAACATTAATTGCACACAAATTTACGCCGTGTAAAGCCAATTGATAAAAATTTTGATAAAGTAAAAGCTTCAGAAGAGATAAGAAGATAAAATCATCTAACATTCAACTTACTTGGATTGGGAGTTGATAAGCCTGGTATAAACCCTTGTTGGGCTTGTTGAGCATTGTTCGAAGCGGTCGATTGGGGAGTCGGTGGATGATGCTGAATCGTCTGATTCATTTCACCGTCCACGTCCATCGCGGATCCAACAGCGGCCGCGGCTGCTGCGGCGGCGGTACCTCCACCGCCAACCGTGTACTCATCCTTGACCAATCTGCCACCAGGTCCCACACCCACACCGGATTGCAGAGTCAGTCCGGACAGGTCTGTAAAGAACGGGTCTGTGCGGGGGAAACCAACCCATTCCATCAAGACATCAAGAAAACCACAATAATCAATAATTTGCTCTCTAGCATTCCGTAACCTCTCTAGCATTTCCGTAAATTCGTCAATCAATCCTAGGATGCTAGGATGCGATTTACTTTTATCTCGTTGGATAATTATAATTAGATAATTATAATTGGATAATTATAATTGTGAACGAATTCAAAATGAACTAAACGGAATGATAGTGATTAAAGAAAAAAACGAACAACAATAAAAAAAATAATATTGCAGAAAAGAATCAAAAAGAAAATATAAAAGATATGAATAGTGTCACATATATAAGAGATATGAATATTAGACACAAAAATAAATTGTTATATGCGAAATATCGCACATACCTATTCCGGGCGACACCACTCGTTCATAATGATAGGGATTCACACATACGGAATCGCACTTCAAATCGAAAGCGAACTGGCAGTATTTTACATGTTTCAGTTCGTTCTTGTGCAAATCCGGCCATCTCCAAATGCGAGCATAAATTACATGCGGGAAACCCTTGCGTCCTGCCACTTGTAATCTGCCATCGAGAGTTCTTTGGATGGTGACACATTTGCTGGGATGTGCTCCATTAGTGGTTATTGCAGTTATCAAACTGTCCAACTCGTCGCGTTTCTCCTGTTGATTAAATTTTATTGTACATTAATCGCATTACAATTGAAAAATTATTGAATATTATAAAGTATACGTGAACATAATTTTTATAGTCTAACAATATCATTTTTTGTAAACTTTGTACGAATTGTGTTATGCAACATATATATATGTATATGAAATTTACTTTGAGCTTCTTCACTAGCGATTCAATTGCGCGTTTGCTGAAGCTTTCACTTTCACCACCTTGACGATGACACATCAATGAATGCACAATGCTCAGGCAAGCGTCAGCACTGGTAGGTGCACTGGGTGCAATTCCAGTCATTTCTCTTACTGTATTTCAAATTACATGTATATATAACACACATATATATAAATTAATTGTAATAAATGATAAAATATTATTTTTTTAAATGACCAAGTATACAATTATTTCATTTTAAAACTTTATTCTTACTGAACAGTATATTTATATAAGAATATTAAAGAATCCATCATAAAATTATTAAAATTTCTTAAATGAAGTGATTAGATAAATGAATATTGATAATAAACTATCAAATAAAATAATGAGAATAATAAACAGAAATAGAAATATATAATAAATATATTATACTGAGATACGCTTACGTTCTGGATTGGGTTGCATGGGGGGCGAGGGATACAAATGACCTCCCCCGCCCGCCAATCCAACCATCTCTGTAAAAGCCGTGGTGGATACTGCCACTCTTTTTCCCTCAAATGGATAGCCCTTTCTTTGGACTTGACACAGTCCAATTTTTCACACTCTATCATCTAGCGATAATATTTCATCCATGCAGCACAGTCCACTTTCCTGTAAGTAAATCTATTTATTTTTTATCATGTATAACTATCTAATCTATATCGCAACTCTATAACTAAAGGGAATTATTCCATTATATAATATCAAAGAAACGAAAAATCCAACATCACAATATTTACATTTTGACTAAATCGTTCTGGTTTCAATGTCTTACTTGCCTTTGTCATATTATCTCCAACAATCACTTTATAATCATTGGAAATAATATCAATAACAATCGAACGTGGCAGGAGCAAAACCTGCCTTTGTTTACCTAACATTAGGAGACACCTCATATCGTTCAATCATGCTCGACAGTCCGTGTCAATAAACTATTAAAGTAGCAAAAATAACGCGATGGGACTTACATTCCAGGAGAAGCGTGCATGCGAGAGCAGAAGGAGTGAAAGCGAGTTCACGACGTCCGCGGGAAACACGTGCAAGGATACTCGCGAGACATCGGTGACTTCGCCGAGTCACAGGATGCGAGACAGCCTCCCACGGCGGCGGGTAACGCACGATGACAGTTGAGCACGAGGAGACGCGAGCGCGCGAGCGCTTGTCGAGCGCTTGTCGAGCGTCGTCGAGCGTCGCGTTCGGCGGCTTTGCAACAAGCGGCAGAGCGATCCAGCGATCGCACCACGTGCACTACGTTTGAGGACGCGATACGCACGACAGATCACTACACGCAGCGGAATTCGAGACAAGTAGTTGCACCGTTTCGCATAGGTTAGCGCATCAATAATACATATCCCGGGGCGCGGATGGTGTCGCTGCGAGCAGCATAGCTAATCTAGCGCCAATGGCCGCATTCAGCGGACTCAACAGTTGAGCAACATCACTAGATTTCCCAGTGTAATTTGACGCTGATTGGTCGGAACTGAGAGTAGAAACCAATCACGTTCGATTGCTACTTTTGCGGCCAATAACATTCGTACTTTAAGGCCGATTCGCATGATTTTCGGAAACACATTGGTAGCATTGCTCGCTTCTTTCGCCTCTCATTGGGCGATGTATTTGGAAATCCTACCTGTAAGGTAAAGCAGCGTTTAATTGACCAATCAAGACGAGGAGTGAAGATTTCTTGTTTTGATTGGTCCATTAGAAACTCATCCAAAGAGGATCAGGATATCGAGAATTTGCAATGCTTCTGTAGAATTAAGATTTGAACTATAAATAGTAAATTGACATCGTATAATTGTATTTTTTCTCATTTATAGTTAAAATTATAGATGAGCTAAATGAAAAAAGATGAGCTAAAATAAAAACATAGCGAATTGCTAGTATAAATTTGCTTAATCGAGATTATGTACTTGTAATTTATTGCTCTAGTGTACAACATTTATCACTCTATCACATAATTCGTCATCATAATTTAACATAACTCTACGAGAGAATTATTTAAAAAATATGACTCGTTCAATGTCTTTCCGTTTAAGCGTGTATCCTACAAGTGGGGGTGTAACTCAGTGGTAGAGTGTCTGCTTCGCATGCTGAAAGTCCTGGGTTCAAATCCCAGCTCCTCCAAAACTTTCTTTTTGCTTTTCATTATATTTTGCATAATTTACATAAATACTTTTCTTTTGATTAGAACAATTTTGGATGATGAATCTCTCTCATCTTTTTTTCTCTTTCTAATCGATTTAAACATTATGATTTCAGATATTTACATGAATTAATTTGCAAATCACACATGACAATAAAAATCATATTTAAATATAACATACATTACCAAATTTCACATTGTTATTTTGGCAATGCTTTCATTATATATTGTATAATTTACATAAATACTTTTCTTTTGATTAGAAAAATTTCGGATGATAAATCTCTCTCATCTTTTTTTCTCTTTCTAATCGATTTAAACATTATGATTTCAGATATTTATATGAATTAATTTTCAAATCACACATAACAATAAAAATCACATTTAAATATAACATACATTACCAAATTTCACATTGTTATTTTGGCAATGCTTTCATTATATATTGTATAATTTACATAAATACTTTTCTTTTGATTAGAAAAATTTCGGATGATAAATCTCTCTCATTTTTTTTTCTCTTTCTAATCGATTTGAACATTATGATTTCAGATATTTATATAAATTAATTTTCAAATCACACATAACAATAAAAATCACATTTAAATATAACATACATTATCAAATTTCACATTGTTATTTTGGCAATGCTCACGTAGTAAATTATCAAAAATAGAAAAAGTATTGAATAATTCAAACTTGCGCGAATTATACACAAATAATAATAATAATAATAAATATTATATTATTCAAGCTGAATAGAGACATAATAAAATGTATAGGTGGTGCATTAGCTTGCTGATAATCAAGGAGAGAATTTATACTTTATTATTATTTTTTGTATATTATTTTTATTATCATTATTTTTATTTTATATCAACTTTATACATATAATATCTCAGATAATATTTCAATCTGCGCGCGATAATTGTAATATACAACGTTACGCAATCAAATGAGTGCACCAATAGGTGCAGCTAAATGCATCACGTGACCTTCGATTTGGTAACTTTCGGTCAGTCTGCACGAAGCGTCCCGGATGTCGCGATTGTTTCGTGTTCGCGCGATCTTTTCACCTGTTGCGGATGAGTATCGCGGACGGACGAGTGTCGGAAGTGTCAAAATTAGCAACGTGCTATCGTTTCGTGGCATTAATCGCGATTGCGACGCGTGTGACTCAATAATTCCCTCGATAAAATTCGCAGTGTCGAGTACTCGTCGCGTCCCGTGGCCGGGACTCCACTTTTGGAATTCGCAGATTTCGCGCGAATTTCGTTATCATTAATTCCGATGAGCGAAGGAGCTAAGAATACTCCTTAGCGAAATATTTATCGAGGAACATCGACGGGAGCATCGCGACGATCTATTCAACTTGGGTGTATTCAACTTGCCGCTTGAGATATTTCCGCCATGACACTTGAATTTTCGACGCGTCCCCGGCAAATCGCGCCCTCACCTAATTCGCCTACATTTTGGCCGAATTTCGGGTGCGAACGAGCATCGCAAGTGTCACCCAGCATCCGAGGCATCGAGGAGCATCGGGAAGCATCGATGAATCAATTATTGCAACGAATCCATCGACGCGGGTAACATCGTTTGAGATATTGAGATATTTCCGCCATGACACTTTTCAAATGTCTGATACTGTCACTTCGCGCCTTCTTTACCCGTTCCAGTCAAATTTCGCGTGCGAACGAGAATCGGGAGTGTCGTGCCTGATGACAGACTGTCATCTCGTTAATCGATCCGCGCGATTGTGATTCTCGGTCTTCGGAATCCAGAGTGCTTTATTCGTCGAGGCGAACGATATAGAGTGAGTCGCTTGAAATATTGTGATTTTGCGTTCGCCATGACACTTTAAATTCCTGCTAAATCACTCCTTGCTCTCGCCTCTTCCTCTGGATCGAAGTTCGCGTACGAATTTCATGTCGGGAGTGCCGAATCAATTATTCAGTGTTAATTAAATCCGCGTGATCAAACATTCGTGAGTGATATCGATCGCGTTCTATTGTGAACAGCTGTCTTTGAATGTGCGCGTGTGATCCAATGTGATAGGCGTAGGATTATCATAATTATATCGAGAACAAAAAACAATCATCAACGGAGGCAGGAGATTGTTTCTCGTCTACAATATTTAGCTGATGTAGTGAGATGGTGAGTGTTTACATTTTCTTAACTAATATAAATAAATAAATGAATGAATAAATAATAAATAAAAATAAATTTAAAAAATATATATATATTGTTCGGTATTTTGAAAAATATTAATTTTAAAATTCATATATAATATTAAAATTAATATTAAAAATATTTTTAAACAATTTGTAAAACTATTTTCAAGTTTCTTATATATATATATATATATATATATATATATATATATATATATATATATATATATATATATATATATATATATATATATGTTCGAATATACTAACGTGGTCCTCAAGTAACATAAATCTGACGTAATTGCGAGACTTTGGGCGAGTCCTCTTTTTCTAGAAAACGTAGTATATTTTCCAGAGCTATAAAATAAAATAAGTAGTTATAAGTATTTATATTTATTAATTAAATAGATTGAATCAGAGATTTTTGCAAAAATATGTGTATTTTATTTCACATATTATTTAAAATAAAAACGATATATATGTTATTTTTATTATCTTTATGTTACCTTTTTTATCTGTAGAATCCATAAACATACTAATGATGGAAAATCGATTTAATCGACTTAAAGAGTACAGTAGATGTGTGAGTAATTCTCTGTCTTTAGGAGTGCAAAATTCTTGTTCGCAGCAACGTAAAATGAGACTGAACATTGTTGCATCCAATTTATTGCCTATCACTGTGAATTGAATATTTTTAGAATATATTAAATATATTAATATAAATAATTACTTGTGACAAAGCATAGTACAATCTAGGCAATTATTTGCTATTATTTTATTTAATGTATAAAACATTAGGTTGTTCTATGTAAACTTGGAATTTTATTTTTAATAAATTTAAATAAGATGCCAAAATATTCACACAAATTAGAATCAATAGAAATTAAATTAAAACAATTATTAAAAGAGATAAATGTAGGAAATCCTTAAATTATAAAAGCAAATAATATCTAATTATAAAATATTGAGATCCTATAATATCGCTTTATGAAACTTACTTTTATTCATATCTTCATGTGCTATACATCTTAAAAGTTTCGCGTGTAATTTCAAATTAGTATCGTCCTTCAGAGATTGCCACAGACGTAAAAATTCGTAAGGTGATTCGATATTTTCCAATTTCTAAAAAAATTATATAAAGTATTATATACAGAGTATAAAATATATAAATCATATAAAATTATATATTTTTTTCATCTTTTAATTGTATAAAATTTTCTGAGATCTTAAATCATACCTCAAGTTCCATTTCTAATTTTTCGCTCTCTTTTTGATATTTGTTAGATGTAATTTTATTCGTTACACTCGTTTTAATCCTGCTTTCGTTTTCAGGAGAAATTATTTTTTTACTCTTATTTAAATCTGATCTTTTTATTGGCGCATCTTTCTCTTCTTTTGATTTCGTTTTTCTCTTCGTTTCCATTTTTGTTTCATTAGAATCGATACTTTTTCTCGGTTTCTCACATTCGTTAACTATCTGAATTTTATTCGACGTTAAACTCGGTTGAGTTCTGCTCTCCTTTCCAAGAGAGATTAATTCCTTGTTTTTATTTAGACACGATTTCTTTGTCGATATACTTTTCTCTTCAACCGGATTCGTTTTCTTCTTCGTTTCCATCCTCGTTTTGTCGGGATCGACAATTTTCCTCGGTATCTCGCTTACTTCGTCGCTCGAAAGTTCCTCAATTATGACAGTGGAGGGCTTCGTTTGAGGTGACACGCACGAAAAAATGGACTTCTCCGGTCTACCTTCTACGCCACGTTGTCCGGGAAATGACTCGCGTGAAATCGCAAAAATATCGTCGCTGTTGATAGCGTCCAGATGCGATTTTGGCGTTTTATTTCTGCCGCCGAAATCCTTTGCAACAGGTGATAATTTATTGCCGCGCGAAGAGCCGCCCGTTGTTTTCCCGGTGCTTTTATTTGCCGCGACATCCGCCGCTGCAGCTTTGTTACTCCCGGTTTCCACGCAATAACTCGCCTTTAAGTGCGGCTTCGTCGCAACACTTTGCGACGAGCCTGGCGCTCTGTCGCAATAACATATATCGTTGTTAACACGCTGTTTCGGACACTTGATGCCGTTCGTTTCCACGGTTCTCTCCGACTTTACTCCTCGCACGACCTTGTCTTCGTCGCCGCTGACACTCTCCTCTTCGATGCTCATCCTGCGGAAATGTAGCGGAGAGAAAAAAATTAACGACGGCAATATAATATCCCGACTTTGAAGTTTATTATTCTAAATTCGCTCGACAAAGTGTTGAATCTAAAAATTGAATTTCTACCTTATTTTTCTCGACTCGCACGGTTTTCTCAGCTTGTTTACGCCGGATATCGCCGTTTTGTTAGTAGGCTCCAATTTTAAAACGGCTTCATAATCCGCCAAAGCCTGTACACGAAATTAAACATCAGCTGTTTATATAGAAATTGCGAAACGTATTAGTTACAAGGAATCTGAATACAAATTTCGAATTAAAGTTTCCTTTGCTCACAGGACAACCTTGTATCGTATTTATCGCGTCGTAAAATTTCTATTTCTCGACGTTAAATATTACGAATTATAAATTAATATGAACGTTTATGCGTGTAATTTTTATACCTCGTACGCCTTCTCGAGATGCTCCAAGGATAATGCTCGACGAAGTAGCGCTTTGACATTTTTGTAATCCATGGTAAGCACCGTGTTGCAGTCGTTAAGCGCCTCCTCGTAACGTTGCAACTTTATAACTAAATGCAGTATAAATTCAATGATCTTATTATATAATACAGAGTTAGATAACATTTTAAAAAAATATTAAAACCGCGAAATAATCTATTTCTCGTAAGACGATTTTCTTTTAATCTAATTTTTTTATTATTTGATAATTTTAGGAGATATTATATAGTTTTATTCAAAAATATTCGAAAGGTGCAAGAAATATGTACACAGTAAAAAATTGTGCGTCTATATGTATTAAAATTTCCTTGTGTTACCATGTATGATTAGTACTTTAATGTAAAATTAACATACGATTTATATGTTATTATTTTTTATAATGTTTTCATGTGTTACATTTATGTCAACTTCATAACTTAACACTTTGTATATGTCTTAAAAATGGAATATTATTTTGAGTATTTTTAATGTAATCATTTTAAACAATCAACATGTCTCAAAGTCAGTTTAACATTCTAAGAAAAGTTAAAGTAAATCTTTAAATAATCTTGAACTTTGACATACAAAATAATCAAATTGACTAAAATCAAATGTTTCTATTACAAATAATTTAAGTTAAAATAATTACTATTATATGTTAATATCCTACAACAATTCTTACGAGTTATTGTAACTATTTTTTCATGTAATTTTTAATTAATTTGTATGTTATTTTTACATTACACTTAAAGTCATAATAACAAAAATAAATGTAAAGTATTGTGTCAATTATTTAACAACTTTTAGTTTGTCAATAAGTAACATACGACGAATGATTATTTATTTTAACTTCAAATTTAGAGTGGACTTTTGGGGACATGTGAAAAATGTTATAATTAATATTTTATTTTTTACTGTGTAGACAATGTCCTTTTTCGACGTAATTATTAATTATTAGCGAAATGCATCTACTTACATGTCATAGCACGATTGTTGTACGCATTTAGATTCGATTCTATCTCGATGCTAGCGTTATAATGCCGAAGGGCTTCCTCGTAATCAGCTGCTCTGAAGGCTTCGTTCCCCTTTTCTCTCTCTTGTTCCGCCATTATATTTATTTCCGTGCCAGTCAAAGAAACTATCAATAGATTAAAAGATTTAATACACAAGATCTAGAGATTTAATTCTATTAAAATTAACGGGAGAGATCGATGGGAGATTAAATTCCATCAACTTTAATTAGAGAAACGAAAGTATTTGGAACATCCTGTAGATTCGGTGAATCTATTATCATTTAAATGCGCACTGAAACATAGTTTTTCGTTCTTTTAATAACCCCATCGTGAGTTTAAAAATGTTATAAGCTTACGTTTATTGACGGTCGTTTTATGTGCCATCTTATTTATTTTATTCCGCTCCTTTTGCCGTTCTTGGATTCTCTTCATTTCGGTCTGTCGCTGCTCGTCCTGCAGGTCTATCCTGTTTATTTCCGTGTCGACATCGTATTTATCCCAAGCCGCATAATCGCACGAAGATATTCGTTTGGGCTTATCGCGCTTTTTCTCGTTGCTCTTCGTCTTTTTATTCTACAAATGTGGCATAAATTATAAACTTTTTTTATTTATTTTACGACTTATTTTACGATCTAAATTATTTAGTCATCTAGTTTTATATCAATTAATAATTTATGATTTAGTTAACACTTTAAGAATGAATAAATAAATTAACTAATTATTTAATAATAAAATATAATAAAATATATAACTAATTAATAAATAATAAAATATAAATTTTGGTATATTATATTTTGAAGGGAGACAATATTGGTAAATTATGTTTGTATAGTTTGACAACTATATTATAATAACATACTGCGGCAGTATCCAATTTAATCTCTCGAATAGCCGGTTGTATAGCGCAGAAATCGTTGGCAAGGACGGCTCTTCCTTTGTCCAAGTCCTTCTCGCGAGATTGCATCTCGCACGTCCAATTGCTCATGTCGTCGTCGATTTCCTGCTGTTCATCCGAATGCAACATATTTCGCCTCAAAACTGGCTCCGCTTTCCTCAAAATAGCGCTTGTCGGCTTAATGCTAATGAGACGTTTCTCCGCATGCTTTGTCAAATCTGGATACACACCTTCTTCGCCAGAACTGGTATTAAACCGCGCACACAGAGAGATGTTTATGACAAATCGTTAATAAACGCGTGCCGGAAAATAACGGGTTTAATGACGTTTTAAGCAGCAGGATTGCAAGGCTCGTAAAGATTAAAAAAATTATATTACCGATATATACCGCAATTATCATTACATATCGAGGACCATAATATAAATAGCACGTTTCAGATGAAAGTATAATGATATATTTACGTAAGAGATATATCTTATTTAAAAAAGATTATTATGTAAAAGAAATTTGACATCCACTAATCGGATTTACAAGATTGATCTCTCGAAACTTTTTCACGCGCGAGCAAAATATGATTTTATTCTCGGGAGATAAAATAGCAGCAATTAATTATCACCGACATTATCGCATGCATTTTAAAAATTGCTCACCGCAATACGAGAATAATTCGCTCCAGTGTTTTTCCATCGGTGCACTTGGATATGAATTCGTAGGAGAGATGCTCGATCGGTATGTTGTACCTCTCCAACAGAGTCTTCTTGTCGGATTTTTGCGCCACGTTAATTACATCTACCTCCTCGTTGCCCATGATAACGAATGCGGGGAACGATCGACCAAGATTACACGGCAAATCGTGCGCGCGGTTTACCTTCGTTGCCCTATGCGTTCGGCGGAGACAACAGCTGATTAGCAATCGAACCGGATTTGTTGGGATCTCTGAAGGCGGATGCCAATCACGTTCAATTACTATGTATTCCTATACGGTTGTCTCTGCTCGGACGCGATCTTTGATTCGTCAGATTGCCATGGATACGCGAGTTGTTGATTTTCTACACGCCAAGTCATACCTGTAACACTTTGCTTCGATCGATGAAACCTGAAATGTGTACCTCGTCCGTTCAATTTTCACCGGAAAGAGAACCGAATATTAATAATATATCGTTGACAAAAATTAATTCGAATTTCTTCTTTCGTCGACGTTGCATCAATCCTATAATTTATAAAATTACAATGTTATTATATAATTATGTTTCAAACAAATATAATTTATTTTATATATATATATATTTTTTTTTAAACTTGTGTTATATTCAAAGAGTATGAGTAACTTGAAATTGGTTTAAAATATAATTAATAATTTTCAACAAGTGACACAGAGGACACAGTGTAACACAGTGAATCATTTCATCCTTGTTTACATTCGACAATTATTCTTTATTATATATTTATTTCTTTATTTCTTTATTATATATATATATATATATATATATATATTCTTTATTATATATTTATTATTTATTACGTATAATATTATAATATATTTCGAATAATTGTCTATTATATAACATGTCTAAAATTACATTTTAAATCAATTTCAAGTTACTCATACTTTGAACATAACAAAAGTTCTTAAAGAAAACAAAGAAGGAAAATTAGAATAAAAAAATTTATAACCCCCTTATATAATCTGATATTAAAATTGTATATATCCCGCGCTTTACATTTTTTCGCGAAGAAAAGCAGAATAAATAATAAACTCGAGACGCCATTATAATATATACATATATCCGAAAGAAATAAATTCGCACCTCCACCTCGCAGCCCCGCGCGCACAGACCGTACGCGAGAGTGTAATAGATGCATCTTTCTCCCTTCTGTCAGATAGATCCTCTCTCCCTGTTCCTCGCGCAACACGCGCTCGTGCACGTTTACCTGTTAACACGGCAGTCGGCTTGTATAGCGCGCCGCAACGCGAACGCGCAACAGTGCGCGGCGCACGAAAGAAGCGTGCAGTCGTTGTCGTCGTCCTCCTCCTCGTCGTCCTCGCCGCCGCCGTCGCCGCTGTCCGGAGCGAGCGCAGCCAAGTGCATATTAGACGAGGCGGTCGCGAGCGCCGCGCATTCGCCGGCGAGCGCTCGATGAGAGTGGTAGGCGGCCGCTTATCTCGCTCTCTCTGTCTTTTTCGCGCGCGACCCGTTTGTTCGCCACCCGTGCGCTCGTCGAGTACGCACTCGGTAAAGTACACACCGCGATAACGCGAACGACTCTCCCAAGTGTGACTTCTCCGAAAACACCCTTCCTGTGTGTGGGATTTCGAAATTCTACTCGTCTTCTTCACTCGTGTGCTCTTTAAAGTCGTCGAGCTTAGCTAGTGCGAACTTGGATCGACGTTGTGATCGTCGAATCTCGGACATCGAGACGTGATCCTGAAACGTGAAACAGTGCTTGAGAGAGAGCTCTGGCTTTCCAGTGGAATTTCCAAACATTTTATTTCGATCTCATGTGCTATGGCAACTGAATTATCTTTGTTTCTTGTCGAACTAGGATTGTTAGATTCCAATCATAGTCGCGCAAGTGTCGATAATCGTTGATCTACCAGGTAATTATTCTGAAAAATTCGCCAAGAGATTTCAGTGCTGCCTTTGATTAAGGATTATAAAGTTCTCGCCAGCCGTTCTTTCGAGTCGATGACAAAAGTTCATTTCTTTATTAATTCGCGCGCGGCTTAATTAATCTAATAATGCCGGCATGCTCGATTAGTTGAAGTGTCTTGGCGAATATTCGACCAGTAAAATTGTATTATTTCATCCAAGAGTCGTGGGTCGGCCTTCCTCGACGCGATTGTTGTTAATCGACAGAATTAATTTATGCAAAACTCCCGACACGTTAATTAAAATCGCATGCATATAAATGCATAGAGATTTCGGTGCGCAATTATGAATCGATTCTTCCACAACGTTGATTAATTTCTACCGTACTTTTAATTGATTCTCCGTCTTTTTCTAGATTACCGCATTCGCTCGAATATACAGATTGATAGACATTTTAGTCGATTGCCGCTAATCGATATCGGAGTATAATCGGAATTAATTGATGGAGAATCTCTGAAAATGATGCATCGCGATTATATTCATCGGAGAAGATCAATTTCGTTGAATAAACATCCGGCACATTTGCGTGTCATCTAATATTTACATATCGTGGAGTGGCTAAAGAAACTGATACGCGGTTTCCGATTGCTCTTCTATCGCGAGCAACGAGTCAATTTCCACTTGCAGTCGACGACTAGAAACAATCGCGATACATGCTCAAATTTAGATACGTAGGTGTCGATGAGATGAAATTGAAACAAGATGAGATTGAAAATAATAAAATATGTGATTGAACATATGACGCGAAATTTTCTTCTCTTAGAAACGTCATTTTGCTCGAGAAATATATTTTCGTTCCATTTGACGTTACTTAACGTGATTTGATTTGGCATAATTTAAAATGACTCGATCTAATTCGGTATATTTTAGGAATGAAATGAAAACGAGATAATTTTATGGAAAGAACGTTGTACGTTTAAAATAAAATTTTAGACTGAAATGTAACATTATTTTGTAATCGAGTATTCTTAATGCACTTCATTAATAACTTCATATTTATTGTTTCTTCGAAATCGCGCTGAATCGCGATTTTTTCATGAATACGCTATCGCAATAAATATTGATATTATTGAAACGTGTCATAATAACATTGTTTCGGAAATCTTACATTTACCGGATTCTTGAATGAAAAAAAAGTACGCGAGATTTTTTGTCTCTTTTTATTTGAATTGTTTTACAACGTAAAGTTATAATTATAATTTATCACTATAAAATTATATCAAAAAAATAAAATTATAATTTATAAAAATATAAAATTATAATTTATCACCACAAGTATACAATGAATTTAAGTACGAGTTTACTTAATTTTTAGATTCGATTTATACGATTTACGATTCGTATTTAATTCAATTTGACACGTGTCACAATTTTAAAATCGCGCTTTGTTCAACATTATGACAAGTTTCGCGATAAGTCCGCTTTTTGCACAAATCTCGCGTGAATAACAACGTCGTGGTGCGCGCCTTGAACGATAATGAGATTTAATACGTGATACGGGACAGCGTTATCTAATCTAGGCATTATTTAAAGCGTAGTAGAGAGACGCGAGAATGAGAAATAAACGACAAAGTTTGTGACGAAGAAAAATTCATCAAATCAAGTGTTTCTCGCGCGCTTTTTTTTTTTTTTTATCATCCGCGAATTAATTATTCCTCCGTTAATTTTCGTACCTCCTTCATTATGTTAAATGTTTCTTCTCATTACGTCAATCATTTCTCCGCTATGTTAATTGCTTTTCTCTCAATTACTTTCCCGTTACGCTATTTGCTTGTTTGTCACATTAATTTATGCTCAAGCCCCTAACTTTAATTAAATAACTGTGTCATTACCAATGAGAAAAATTGCAATTACGAAACTTATAAAAGTGTCATTTGCGCAATGGTTTCTTTACTCGACGCAAGTTTTCTTATTCATTAAATTCAGGTAAAGAGAAGAAGAATAAAATACTCAGATTTTGCGGTGGCAGACACTCGCGCTCCGAGATGATTCAATCTTTTAATTAAGCTCGCCGTGTCTCGAAACGTTAAAATTAGCCCGTAACATCTCCGCAAAAAGACAAAAACACGGAGGAGAAAAAATGAAATTAAAACTCGCACGTCGCCGCGGGGGATGAACGCGCATCCTACTTTTCTCGCAATCGTCTGCCATCCATCGCGCGCGCGCGCGAGGACACGCGTGCGCGATCCGAGCGCGTGTGCGTATGCGTGCGTGTCTGTCGTTTTTTCGTAATCGCCGACGTGTCGGCGGCGCCAAGCTAGAAGACGCGGAGGAAGGCCGACGACCCGTTATAAATGGAACCAGAGAGACGGCATTTCTCGAATCGCTGCTTGTGTTGTTATTCGCAGCGTAACGTCGGGACGAGCGAGCACGTTCGAGAGCCTCGCGCTTTCGAGGTGCGAACGAGGGGAGCCAGCATCGTAATTCCGAGTCGCGAGCGTGCCGTCAGGTTCGACGTCCGGAATAAGCGGAGCAGCGGAAATATAAGGAAACGGAGGAATTCGGGGAGAAAAGAAGAAACCCGAGAGAAAAGAAATGCGCTCTCGTGATGAACTTGCCAACGCTCGATTAGCGTTTAAAGCAGCGAAGCGTATTATTGTCGCCCGCTGAGAGAAAGTTGACAGTTGCAAATCAGCTGAAATCCTCGGCTTCCACTTGTAAAAATAAATACCTCGAGAAGCAGCGTCAGTCTTTCGGAAATACCGAGCGACTTGGTGTTATCGTCGAGTAGTCGGAAAACAGAGTCAAGTGCGCACAGATTTTCCGTAACAAAAGCTGGCCGAGAGAATCTCATTCGTAGAAAGAAAAGAAGAGAGGGATGAACGACACTGCGTCACGTGCGACTCGTCAGCGTCAAAATACCAGGGAATCGTGATAAGATAGCGACAGCCTCGTTCCCGGTTAATAAATAGTCCTCGAAACTCGACGAGACAGGTTGCGATCTCTAGACGAAGGACGATTGCGACACCGGCTGCCGTTTCTGCCTCGATCAAACCCGAATCGGAGTCGCGAGTGTCAACTTGATTCACGGGGTTTCGCAAGAATCAACGTCGCGCACGACCGGAAAAGGGATTGTGTTACTCAATGAGCGTTTTATAGCGTCATTAAAGATCACGTGCGAGGAAGAATCGCGCTCGAATGTGTCAGGATTCGCGTAATCGCAGTTACGTTCGTTCACCGGTTGGAAAACGACGAGAGCGAGAGCATCGGCTGTCTATTCATCAACCGCCACCATTTCTTCCTAGTCGTCGGGGATTAACGGGGAAGGTTCCAATTACCGTTGCCATTAATAGTTCCGTATCTAACCGCCGACGACTTCTCGAATGATTAATTGATAACTGCAATTAAATACCTAGTCGAAGCGAAGAACGAGAACGGCTTTAAACATCTTTACTTATCGAGCATCAGACTGACATCTTCTCTCCTTACATCTTTTACAACTCTTTGTTTATCTCCCACATCGTCGACAGAAGATTCCAAGTTGACGTCGCGATTATCGAGACATTTTCGATAATTTGGAATTTCATCGTCGAGGAATTAATCTGAATCGATAATTGATCGATGCAACAATAAAATATCGAAATAAGCAACGGTGATACATCGGTCATTTTATTAAAGATGAAATGAATAACCAAGTTCTGAAAATTAACTAGTGATTGATAATTTCTGTAACTATCATAATCGAACTGATGACTGACCGATCGCTAGAATAATTAATTAAACAGCAAGTGCCGTCGCGATTATCGTGAATGCCCGGTGCACGTGCGATCACATAAGTGTCCCGACGAGGACCTGAATGTGAGTGCGGCGGTAAAGTGCAAAGTGATGTAATTGGTGCATCCGCTGCGGAGGCGATGTGTGATACCAGTTCGAATGACACTTAATCTACGCAGCTGATGACAAACGTAAATAGGATCAAGGTGGTCGTCCTCGGCGGCCCCAGAGTCGGCAAGTCAGGTGAATCTCTCTTTTATCTCATTTTGTTCCCACTCAAAAAGATAACCCCTCGTTCGTTTTATAAACCATTAGTGTCTCATTTTTAGTAATAAAATTATAATTGCATTAATCAAATTAATTAATCTTGCGCAAGAAGATATTCAGAAGTTTTATTCAGTTAAGATATAAATAAATAAATAAATATTTTGTTTAGGATTATATTTTGTTTGCGACTTGTAAATAAGAAAAAATTCACTTGGCGCGGAATTTGAAAAATATGGGTTTACAAAAGCGATACGTTTCCGCGTCGAAACTTATAAATATAATTATATTAATTCGCGCGCTCGTTGACGAACAACAAATAACGTCCGGCGAAAAAAGAGAGAGTAGCGCAGGTCGATTATGGCGCAACGTCGTGAAATATTGAATCACGTCGGAAGGACGTTCATTATGGTGGACGATACTAATATCGCGTCGCCGTAGAGCGTGTAATTTCTACGCGTTGTCTAATAGCGCACCGACGCAACGCATTGAATGAAAGTGCCGTTAAGATGGATACGCATAGTCCGCGGAATAATACGTTGCATTAGTTAACCCGACAGTCGCGCGATGCATACAAAGCGAGCAAACCAACGGCGATAAGGCGGTTCGCCGACCTCGAATATAAATCCTATTAATAACCGCTAGGACCGGCCCCATCCCTTAATAAAGAAGAAGCGCATTCTCCATTTTATTTCATTCTCATCTCCGATTCTCCTCTTCGGCTTCTCTCTCTACAATTTTGTATCTTTAATAAACTGTAATTGTTCTTTCAAGTGCGTTCTCAGAGCTTTTTTTGATAATGTTGATTGTGAAGATTCTCTTCAAGATTGTTTACAAGGTGTCTATTCCAGGAAAAACCTGGAATTCTCAAGGATTTTTTTTTAAATCAGGGAATTTGTAAGGAATTTTATTGGGAGA
This sequence comes from Camponotus vicinus, assembly GCF_025532165.1. Lineage (NCBI taxonomy): Eukaryota > Metazoa > Arthropoda > Insecta > Hymenoptera > Formicidae > Camponotus > Camponotus vicinus. The sequence goes on from NW_028141980.1 coordinate 17,445,035, forward strand.
TTTAGAGAATTTTTTAAAAAATTCTCTAATAATTTTGCTCTTATACTGTAATCAGCTGATGAACTATTTAAAAAAAATTACGCGCGCGAATATTAAAATATAATATATTATAAATCTACATTATCTATCTTACATTTCTGTTTATTTATTTCTGTTATATTTAATATCTTAACAGACTTAGACAATTTATTTTTTGTTTTCTTATTAATTTTAAATAAGAAAAAAATTAAAGATGTTATGCAGATGCAAAATATCTTACAGAAGATCTTATCTTATGGAAGTTATTCAATATATTTTTAAAGCACTTGAAACTTAAGTGGCTCTTTATATTTCTTTGGAATGAAAAATAAGAAAACGATAAAAACTTTATTTTAGAAAATTGCATCCAAAAAATCCTAAAAAATTCTCTTGGAATTTTGAACAAAAAAAAGATCAGGGAATTTACAGGGGAATGATATTTTTTAGAGCCTTCTTAAATTCTTTAGCCATTTTCAAATCTTTGAATGCTGTCTATTATATCCTCGAAATATCATAATCGTCCCTTTAAAGGACAATTTGTCCGTGTTAATATTCCATATTCAATCGCAATTTGCTTCTGTATCCGCACATTATATTATCAGGCTCGATCGCTGCAAAACACGCGACATGTCCCACTTTTTGCGACGAAAACGACGTATTCTCACGCCGGGGTGGATGCGAGAGGATGAGCGCTATCTCGACGGGAGAGAATCCTTAAAAGTCCTTCGTGGGACCCCGCTGGGTATAATAAGGACCTCCGTGAACGCGCGTTATCGGATATCGCCCCGCGTGAATGGGGGGGAGGGAGGGTGCGTCGCGCCACGAAAAATCCCACAGAGTTGCAGCAGCAGGTTGCGCGAGATCCGACATCCGATACATCCGTCCTGTTACTCGTGGTGTTCGATCCTGGATTCCGAGTTTACGCAGTAACATACCTCCCTCCGTTATCGCGCCTTTGTCTGATATATACGCGGTGAGCCGAAAGAACGTGTGTGCGAAGTAATTTGAGCCTCGTAAAGAAGCGAACGAAAATCCTAGAGAACCTATCTGAAAATTTGAATTTTATTTTTTTCACGTTACTCGATCTAATCGTAATTGAATTGTTAGAAAAATACCAATATTTATAGTCTTCAAATTACATATTTTCGAGCTTGAAATATCTTGATAGTGTCACAAAAAGTCGATTCTTCGCCCCTTAAAAATAACTTATGACAAAGAATCATAAAAAGAATCGTACTCTCTTGCGAGAAACGCGAGATTGTTATCCACAGCCATTTATCTGCATTAACGCTTATTGAGGAGACAATTGGAGGTCCGCTATCAAGAGCCGAGACGTGTTCATAAATTCATTTGGTCTCAACGACTTACCGTGTCGCAAGAAAAGCAGACAGACGAAAAAAGAATAGTGGCTCGTGGAAGCTGCACATTAACGAGTTTCTTTTCTGCACGATCAATCTGAGACTTTTATTAGACTCTTTAATGTATTAACATTATAATTTATAGAGATATAAAAAATTTAACGCGATAATTTAGAGAGATATATACAACTTTTTTATCTTATACAATCAAATTATAATTTAGAGTTTCGTTTTTTTAAATTATATATTCCGTTATTTTTTGTTTTGAAACACGTGTTTTTTTTTTAATTTTTTTAAATATATATTAATATTTGTTTAATAAATAAATAATATAAATTAATATAAATAAATAAATAAATTAATATTTATTTAATAAATTATATAATTAATATATACTAATATTTATTTCATAAATAAAAAGTATTTTTATTATAACACAAAATTGATGCTGCTTAAAATAATCGTATCTATAATGATTAAAAAGATTAAATGTAGAAATGAGATATTTTATAGCGCGAAATATAGGACTAATTTGGCCGAAATATAAAGTTAATTACTTGATAATTTCGATAAATTAAAATGTAGATAAATAAAAGTTACGTTTCAATCAAAGATAGTGTTATCTTCGGAAAGGAAATTTCTGAAACGAAACAAGAGGATGCGCTCGGTTGATTGCATCCTGATCTTTTTTTTATCCTCTATTCTCTCTCTCTCTCTCTCTTTCTCTTTATTCCCCTTCTTATCCACGGCGATCGTGGTCGTAATTACTATTTTCTTACGTTCACCAAGCGGCTTATCCTCCAACGATCTATCTATAGAATCCCGCGTTGGCAACCATCGCACGTCGGCGAATGGCACCGCGAATGACTGCGTTTTGCTCGTACCGTTGAATCTTCCACATTACACACAATTCTTCGCAGGTGACTTAATCGGCTTCCCTCTTCTTATTCCTCTTTTTCATTCTCTTCTTCTTCCTGTTCATTCTCCCCTTCGCGCGTTTTTTTTTCATCGTTTTGTACGCGTCTTTACTTACGTAATCGATCGAAAAATTCCTTTCTCTTTTGGACATTGATAGATGTATATATTTAAAATTTTGCCACATGACTTCGTCGGTCGATTCTTCCTTCGATTATTTATACTCTTGATAATTTCCTTTCACGTTATCGTTGCTCGCGAGTTTCATCAACATCGATATCTGACACTCTGCGCGGACCCTTCATTATTCTTACTCTTTATAAATACGACGGGTCCGCCATATTGTCGCATTCGTCCGAGTTAGCCCTACGAAGAGATAAGAACTTTATAAACGTCCTGCATCTGGCACGAGTGTCGGGTTTCTCTCACGTTTGTGCTTTAGTGCGACGGGGAGCGTGCTTTCATTAGACTCGGACGCTTGGCACAGATCACTGTTGGGACCATTAGGCATTACGAGCAACATTCTCGTGTCCACATCAATTATTCCGGTTCGCACGGCGTGTATAGGATTACGCGTGACGTCGCCTCGGTTTGATGACAGTCGTCTTTAAGGGAGAATGGGTCCGCTCGATTACGTGGGTCTTTCTGCATAGGACTGATGATTCACGATGTCTTTGCATGGACCGTTGAAAATTCAACCCGTCACAAGATTCGTATTTCTTATTACGTAATTAATTTGATTTACAGCTAATTGCGATAGCGTGTCGGTTAATCTTCTATTGTAATGACAACTCGATGTGCAAAGTATATTAAAAGAAATGTGCGGAATTATTTTCAAGAATTTAATAAAACTTTTTCCATGTTAATACTATGTTTATGCAAAGATTTAAGGATTTAGTCTTTGAAATATATGTATAAACTTTTTTTTTAAACTAAATCATGAGATATATATCACATACTTATTTTTATTTTTGAAATAAATGTTTTTAATTTGTTAAAAATAATATTAATTCATAAATTTAATTCAGAAAAATATTTTAATTAATTTTTAAATAATTTAATTTAGAAAAATATTAATTCATTAAAAAAAATATATATATACATAAAATATTTTTAATGAGTTAAAAATAAGAATATTTTTCTGGATGAAATTTCATTGGTTTATCGACTTGGTGCAATCGCGTGTTGAAGAGCTGAAATATCGTCCAGCTGCGCGGAAATATTTTGAAGATGTGTAGTCTATCTCATCTCGGCAAATAGTTCACGAATGAAGTTCTACATTCCGTTGCTGCTCGTGTTTCTACCTTTCCTCTCCTCTCTTCGTGATATTTTCCTCCTCTCCCTCTCCTGATCAACGTTGTCGTTGTCATCGTCGAGCTAAACTCGACGACAGATTTATAAATGGTGTATCTAGCGGTAGGGGACGGCACGAATCTATGTACTCGATAAGTCTTGCGAGGATCGAACGGCGACGACGACGATGACGACAACGATGCGAGAAACGTCGTCGACACGCTGAATCCTGGAGCACGTTTCGCGTGCGACGAAATTTATGAAGCAAGAAATTTATCGGCGCTCTACGAGAGAACCCGTTCCGATGTTTATGGTTTCTTTATTAACGGACGTAGGAGATGAGTTAATAGCGTTTCAACACCTGCGCGCAAACATGCGTCTGTTGCTTAGAGAGACGTGTCTAAAAATAAATACACCCTTCAATGTCGTTACTTATAATTACGATTCGATAAAACGTTCTCCCCAAGCTCGCTACGATTATTCGCGAGATCATTTCCGAAACTAATCAATATTTTTTTTCCTTTGTTGCAGCCGTGGTTGTGCGGTACTTGACGAGGCGATACATCGGCGAGTACAGCTCGACCAGTGGTAAGTGTTTTTATCTCCTTTCTCGTTTCTTTTTCAGAATAATTGCCAATATTAAGCGTGAGTAATTACGTCCATTTGTTGCTAATTTCGAGGCATCGCTATTCAGAACAAATGACCCATCCGAGTTCCCTTCTCGCTTGCGCTATCGACTTATCTCTCGAGGGGCGGCGTCGATTCGCGCGCGAAACGCTCACCCCAGAGTACAAAACGCGAATCTAAATCTTGATCGGTTCTCTCCTCGCGTGCTCCGGCGGATGGCGATGGAAAAATCCGCCGTGAAATATTCTCGCGCTTAAAACCGGACTCTAATTCAAGGGTATCCGTGAAAAATCTTAATCATGGCGCCTCGCATCCGTCCCGAGGGCATTCTAGCGGTCACAGAAATACACGAGCTACAAAGGGGTGAGGGAGGGAAGAGGACAACGGCGGGATTTAAAGGAGAGAGAGAGAGAGGGAGAAGAGCGAGAGATGCAACAAACAGCGCTGGACCCGTGGAGGGCGGAGATTTAAACACTCGATATGAAATAGAGCCTATGGGGAGGGTCCGCAGAATGCAGATCTCTCCCATAACTCATGCAGGCTACTTCGCCGTAATAATTGCCGTGCATGCCCGCGGACGTATAAGCTACGGCGAGTTTTGCGGATATCCGAGCCGCTCGGAAAAATTCGCCGTGAAGTATTGTCCCTTTAACCCTGAACCGGCCACTCGTATTTTTCTAACACCTAAGGCTCCGGTTGTACATCCCCGATGTCTGTTATTCGAGTACCACGTCATTTTATCGCGCTAGTTGTGGGGATATTATATTATAAGCAAATATAATTATGTGTAAAATATATTTATTTGATTAGAAAAAACTATAAAATTGAAATTATTTGAATGAAAATTCGTCGAGTTAAATTTTTTTTTCTAAAGGATGCCAATCCCTTTTCTAATAAAATAAAAAAGTGAAAATTATCGAACATTTTTTACTGTACATTTTCAGACATTTTTGACATTTTGAACGAATTTTTTATATCAGTATATATTTCTTCTTTCTAAATAAAATTCGATTATTGATAATCTAAATATATGTAATTTCTAGCAATTTGAATGAAAAATATAAAACATTTTAGATTGAAATTTATAAATCAATTTGCAGGAAGTTTCTCTTTACTTTTCTCACAACTGCATTAACGTAATGTGCCGAAAGCTTTTCAGTACAATAGCGCCAATCATCGATTTATCGAATTTCTCTCGTGTATAACTGGCAGTCAGAATCAATCTTGATCTTGATCGATTTAACCGCGATCGATAAAGCCGAACGAAAGTGGATGAGTGTCGGCGCGAGTACTCTCTCCTAACATTGGTATTAATTAATTTCCTGGGAAAATGATGGATAATCACTGTTGAACATAACCAGGAAGCGGATAATCTCGCGTGTCCCCCTTGACCGAGAAGGGGGATAATCGCTCAATCGATCCAAAGATGACGCTGTGGGCGCCACGATTCGATCGCCGTTAATCGAGAATTGATAAAAAATATAATAAGAATGATGACGGATAAAAAAACTGCGACGCATACGTGACAGCCATCTCGAGACATAAAACTGCCTTGTATAAAATAAACCTCGAGTAAAGTGTCAGGAGACATGAACGAATATTGGAACAAGTGCCTCAATTATAAAATTGAAAGTATTTTTTATATATCCTTTTTGAGTTTCTCTTGAAACACACTTTATAGAATTGGCACAAGTGTGAAATTTTTAGAATTTTTTTTTTATGCTGTTTAAATTTCGAAAATTCGAAAAGAAAAATAAATTTTAAGAAAAGAAAGAGTTTTTGAATTTTTTAAATTTAAAAATTTTGAAAAAAATTGCTTGGGACTTAGAACACACAAACGGTACGCGATGGCGCATGCAGTGGCACATTTTGTTTCTCTCTCGGCGCATCTCGTGTGAAACGAATCGAAAATGCGTCGACACTTCGTGCGACTCGTGCGCGGATTATCGCGTACACTTTCGTTCCCGGTTGTTGGAGAATTACTTTTCCGAAGAAAACGCCCTCAAACGGTGAAAGCGGGGCCATTGATTTCCTTTGGCTAGACCGCGTAGGTGATGTGACGAACAAGATTATGGAAAAAAATTCTTTGCCATTTTAATACAATTGGTCTATTTTATCGTACATATATATTTGGATATATTAACACATAAACAATTATTCTAAATTCTAAACAGCTAAAAGATCCAACGAAATATATTTTAATTAATTATCAATATTTTAATTAATTCTAAAATAAATTTGTTTTTACAAATTTAAGAATAACTTCAAGATAAGAAATTTTGAAAATATAAAAATTTGAAATAACACAAATCAAAAATATCTAGATATGTATGTAGGTGGAAAAATCAAAGACCTATAAATTTAAACATTCAACGATGACGAGTACTTTCAAAGTACCACTTATTACTGGCTTCCATCGCACGACTTAAATTTGATCTCTCGAAGAAAGATCGAGGATGATCTTCCTCGATCTTTCCTCGGCAATTTCGATTACAAGGCATTTGTACGAGCACACCATCATCGTTTTGCGGGACTCTGAAATAATCGGTCCTTTTCATCTCTCGCCACGATACAGTGAGCGCGCGCGCGCGCGCTTGTTTATTATTTCGATCTCGATTAACAATGCAAATCTCTTTTTGCGTGGAATAATTCTAGGCAATGATTTTAGAAAGCGAATCTCGTTGCATTGTCGATCCACTCGCGCGCGCGGATGGGAACGTTTTGTCCCAAGATTGCATCGTGCATCCCGATAGATCGACGATCGATAGATCACGTAGCGGAGATGAATCTCTAGTAAAAGTCAAATCCGCGCGATCGGTGACAGTCGCATCTCCAGTTACATATTCCACGAAAGTGTGTCACAATCTTTTTTTTATCCGTATCAGTTTTTACATCTTTTTGCATGTTTAATTAAGGGATTAAAAATTTCTTTGACTCTTATCAAAGATTTCTCGTCAAAGATATAACTTTCTATATCATCCGATATGCAAATTTGTCTTGTATTTAGATTCGATATCTAGATTCTCGCATCTCCGCTTTTATCATCTGAATATCCATTCGCTAAGTTCCATTTTGTAGATTATCTCTAATATACCTTGATCGCTGATTTCTTTCTACAAGCATGGAAGAGATCTTTGCGCGTCTGATATGCAAGGTTCAAATTATATCTCGGGATCTTGCAGGCCTTTTTCCACGTGTCGATGTGTCCATGTGTCTTTCACGAAAGGATGCGATGAATTTTCCGTCGCAACGCTTGGTCAAATCGTTTCTCCATCAGCATTGTCCGGCAATAAAACTTTCTCGAGCGTAACGGCCACTAATATAACGAGCATCCTTATTTGCTTGTTTCTGCGCTTCTCCAGCTCTTCGTTACCGACACTACGAGGTGTTTATGAGTTTATTTATCGTTTATTTATTACGTTTACCCTGTTAGGGCTACTGTGTTCAACGTGCTTCCGCGTCTTCTCTCCTTGTTATTCTTCTTCTTCTTCTTCTTGGTGCACGTGCTCCTCAGCTCCTAGCATTCTAATCAGCTCCGAGGAATACGAGCTTTCCCTTTTTCGCTCGTCCTACCAAAGATGTGAAGCTAAGAATCAGAAAATTTCAGAAATATAAGAAGCGACAAGTACATCGCGAAAGATCTCTCTTTCTCTTTCCACAGATTTAAATATTTAAAAAGTTTTAAAAAAATATTGAAGAATATTCTAAAAATTTTGAAAACTTAATTATCTCTTAAAATCATCTGAGTATTTAAAATTTTAAGCATCTAACAAAAATAACATATATAAAACTGAATGTATATAAATAAATCGAAATAAATCTATAACAAATCGCGTGACAATCTCAAAGCATTCAGTTATCCCTCTACTTTTTGGTCGCAAATTTCCAGCAAAAACCACGTGTCATTGTCAATAATAGTAATGACACAGCGGTGAATGGCAGCGTAACTAATTAGAATTGTCGTTACTAACTGGTCCGGCACTTTCGCGCATTAGCCGCGTTTTCTATTCTTGGGAAAATATCGCTCAAACTTTTCCAGAGGAGATCGACCGTCTATAAATGAAAGAAAAATTAAAAGAAATTGTCGTCGTTTTCGATTTATTTCGCAAGTCTTGTAAGATATTTTCAGCGATAATATCTAATGAAAGATAATATCGAATTAATGTGATAAGATAAAATGTTCAAAATTGTGTTTTTTGTTGCAGATTTCCTCTACCGACACAGTGTTACTATCGACAATGTTACAACGGAAGTCGAGATACTTGATACTTCCAGGTGCGAGGTAAGTTTCTATAACAATCTACATTTATCAATTATGTCTAGTGGTCCCAATTAAATCTTAATTGATATATTGAATATTATAATAAAATAATTTCCTTGAAGAATATCTATTGTATAATTTTATCAAAGAATAAAACATATGTTCCATCAGGATATAAAATCTAAACTTTTTCAAAATCACCTAAACATTTCAAAATTTTTACATATAATATAATGTGAGAATTTAATTATTTTTTAGACTTTTGAAATTTTTCTTTCTCGGATACAATTAACTTAAAAGTATAAAAACATAACTATAATCTTTTTTTTACTAAAGAGTTGTATATTTAAAGATTTTAGAGTTTTGCTGTAAAGTAACCTCACAGTACTCGAGATTAAAAAGATTTTCATTTTTTCATTAAATTTTCATGGACAATAGTAAGCTGATTTGACAGACTGATTCACTCAGCTAAATTATGTTTGCGTGTGCTCTCGTGGCAAGAATAATAATGCATCGGTGCAACGGTATTCTGTGCAAATATGTATGCTGTATCCTTTCGTGAGCCATTTTTTGCAAAAAGTCCTGCGTGCTCTCTCTCGAGACGAATCCTCGCGACGCGTTCCAAGACAGGATCTTTCAAAAGCCCAGTCTAAATATATCTTCTTTCAACGGAAGCCCCCGTAGGCCTCTGTAGCCCTTAAGGCCCACGTCCATCATATGTTGGCGAAATAACAAGAGACTCGCGAATTGCAAAAATGATATTTTGATATTGCAAATGGATTTTGGATTTTTCTATAATCAGTAAAAATGGACGATTTTTATCTAAATAAATTCAAACAATTTCTTTTTAATTTTTTTAATTCAAACAATTTCACGGTTTATAAATCCTACAAAAATTTAATGATAATCGATAATAACTATTTTATTTTGTGCCGATTGTATAATATATATAAAATATTTTAAAATAAGATAGAAATACTTTACCGCGTATTTTTTATTGAAAAACTTACTATTATTTATAACATGTGTAATCATACATAATATGTAAACTTTTTAATATAAACTATAAATTTTGGGAATATATATTTTTTTATACATATTTTGTCCGATAAAAATGATATTTAACTTGGAACAGATCTTCCGCGGACGATCAGTTACAGATCTACCTGACTTGACCTTTCCTAACTCGATTCTCCTAGAATAAAGTAACGAACGTTGAGCCGAGGCGGAAATCCTGCGAGTTGACCCGTTAGTCGTATATTTGAATTGAATAACGATCGTCTTTAAATTCGAATCTAGGCGACTACAACCGCGACTGCACGAACAGCACGTGGCTTCACCTGTCGTGGCTTTAATACTCGTTGAAATTCCAGCGGGGTCGCCTTATAGCATGTAGGATGAGGTATTGTTCTCCTTTTTCGAGGAATCACCGTTGCTAAACTCGAACATAAATTGCGTAAACTCGCGCAATGATAAATTGATCTTGACTCTTGACCTTTAAAATTTTTCCATCTGTGTTCTATAGATTTAAGGATCTATCTATTTCAAAACTTTAAGACTACCAAGTTTTTTAGATTCGAAAATTTCCGAATTTTAAAGTTCTCGTATGGCTAATCGAGCTTTTAAAATCTTATCTATTTTTTCCATATTTTAAAACTTTAAAAATTTTAAATTATGCAATGTTTTTTCAATTATTTAAAAGATATCGAATTTCTAAAAGTTTAATTCTAATTTGTCAGTCCTAAATTTCGAAAAATTTAAAATTCTCAGTTTTTAAATTTCCAAGACTCAGATTAAAAAGATAAATTATATTCCTTAAACGATAATTGCCTTATAATTTAATAATAATATGCAGCGAAAGAATAAGTTGCAATTTGTTTTCGCGAGTCCCTTTCCGGCTTCGATTTTATTATTTAATCATTCCCTTAATAAACGGTGAGAAAATTTATAAAAAATGTTTCCTGCATAAGTATTCCAATATTGCGATTTTCTGGCGTTTTTTCAAGGTAGTAGAATAATTGCATGTGTTTATTACATTAAACATATATCATATTTAAAGAGCAGACTCATTAATTTATTAGGTGCGCAACTAAGTTCTCGCTGTTTTTTTTATGAAAATGCAACTTTATTGTGAAAAAATGGTTACAAATGAATCATTCAAAGTATTGCCCATCGCTAGCTACAACTTTTTCCCCATCTTTCTGGCAGAGCTCGAATACCGTTACGGTAAAAGTGTTCATCTTTTGAGGCTATCCACGAATCAAGCCATTTTTTGATGTCTTCATATGAGCGGAACTGCTGATCAGCCAGACCATGTGCCATCGAACGGAACAAGTAATAATCGGACGGCGCAATATCTGGGGAATATGGCGGGTGGGGTAGGACTTCCCATTTGAGCGTTTCCAGGTAGGTTTTAACGGGTTTGGCAATGTGAGGCCGAGCGTTGTCATGCTGTAGAATCACTTTTTCGTGCCTCTGCTCGTATTGTGGCCGTTTTTCGCGCAGTGCTCGGCTCAATCGCATCAATTGAAGTCGATACCGTTCCCCAGTGATGGTTTCGTTCGGTTTCAACAGCTCATAATAAATAACACCGACCTGGTCCCACCAAATACACAGCATAACCTTCGCAGCGTGAATATTCGGCCGAGCCGACGACGTAGAAGCATGACCGGGCAGTCCCCATGACTTTCTTTTCTTTGGGTTGCTGTAATGAATCCATTTTTCATCACTCGTCACGATGCGATGAAGAAAACCCTTCCTTTTTTGCCGCTGGAGCAGTTGTTCACAGGCGAAAAAACGACGCTCAACGTCCCTTGGCTTCAAATCATAAGGAACCCAAGTTCCTTGCTTTTGAATCATTCCCAACGCATGCAATCGCTTGGAAATGGCTTGGCGGGTAACTCCTAATGCTGATGAAAGCTCTTGTTGCGTTTGGCATGGATCCTCATCGAGCAATGCCTCCAATTCAGCGTCTTCGAAGGTTTTTGGCCTTCCTTCACGCGGACGGTCGTCAACATCGAAATCACCGTCTTTGAAGCGACGGAACCAATCACGGCACGTTGTTTCACTTAGAGCAGCATCTCTGTAAACTTTGTGGAGCTCTCGATGCGCTTAAGCCGCCGTTTTCTTCGAATGAAAGAAGAAAATCAACACTTCCCGCAAATGACGATTATTTAGCACAAAATCAGACATTTTCACACAACCAAAAGTATATGACGCCAAAACAAAATCACTACTGTGTCAAAACGGTTTGTTTACCATATGTCTAAGCTTGATTCATGACGTTTTGGATATGTCGAAATCGACCAACACTTATTGGTGGCGCAATCTATTGACAAACAGCGGGAACTTAGTTGCGCACCTAATATATTTTACTATTATATCGGAGAAACACATAAACAATAAGTATACATGTATTAAATCCATTTTTAATAACATATAATTTGTGGAATTATCGTTTAATTCCTTGCTCTAGAAATTAAAATATTTCATATTAGGAGTGACCTCTTCTTCTTGACAGCGCTTCTTTAGACGCATAATTCTCGGCAGGATGCAGATTTTATATAAAAGACACTTTAAAGTGGATTTTCAAAAATCGCGCTTCTCGAACTGGTTACACGCACGTTTACTACACCGACACGTTGGTTGTTCGGTAGCCCCGCAACGAGACTCGATCAGGCCCGGGTTGTTTTTAGCAAACTGGTTTTTCTACCCGGGGCTCACAATTACCGGCTTCCTTTTTTGCACTGCTCCCCAAATGTTTGCACCTGTCGCTTAAAAGACCGCAATCCGCAGGATGGCACGCTAGATCTTTGAATTCTACGATTCATTGGATCCTTCATTGAATCCTTTTCATTAAATTTCCTTCATTCCTAAATTTTTCAAATTATTAGATCTTTGAGCTCTTCGATTTTTAGATTTTTCAATTTTTTTGTTTGCGTTTATAAATTTATATTTAGACAATTAGAGACTTGTATTTTTGCATCGATAAATTTTAGATGTATACTTTATTATTTTTCGAGAAATTAAAAAGATTTTAAAACTTGGTTTTTTTAGATTTGATTCCACATGTTTTTAGATTTCATCTCCACATGTGTGTTCGCAATAATTTATATATTATTTAAATTATATATTTCTGCTCGACACCATGCGCGTTGCCCCATTAACCGATATTACACGATTCGCTAGCAAACAAAGCTTGTCCATTTAAAGACTTGTATGTAAAACGTGTAAGAATGCACGCACCGTTACCGTACGGATAAAATGAGCAATCTATAACAGGAAGTGATATTAATGATTTGTACGCACATAAAATTACATTTTAAGGCTCTTGAAAAGAACGCCTGGCAATATATTTTTGTATTTATATAAATTTGAATTTTTGGGGATTTTTTATTGTTTCAAATGAATACGAATATCTGGAATTTTATTATTCAGGAAAATTATGATAGGAATGTTGTTAACGAGCAAGATCTAGAAAGATTGATATCGATGTGGATCAGTATGGCAGTGATCCAGGAAGTCGACACGACTTCGTGTAGAAGAAGCGGATCGTTAAGTACGCTGTCAACGGTCATTCTTATCTAATTCTTCTGTACCAATATATCACGTCCGATATGTAAGATTCCATTGTGAACGAGACTTTTAGGTCGATCCCCTTTACTCTCGGTAAATCTCCATGAAACAGCTCGGAATACGCTAGGATTAATCAATCCTCGACAACACGCTGTTTATCATGAGTACAACATTTACGAGCGATATATCGTTTTCATCTCGACTTTTTTGATACCAGATTGCCTCGATTATCAGTCACGTCTAACCTGAATAAATCCGAGATGTCTATTAACGATTAAAATTTTTTTTATATAAAAATTGTGCTTTTACTTGCATGTGTTTCAAGAATTCAAATTTTCAAATAATTTTATTTTACGTTTAAAATCTCTCAAAATTTTAAGCTATAAAATTGTTACATTTTTAAGCTATCAAGATTCCGATTTTTTAAAACATTCGCGTGTTTCTAAATTTTCCAAAGATAAATTTTCTAAAGAAAAAGGTTCTTCTAGCCTCAAGTTTTGATATTCCTCAAGTTGCTCCAGCTCTTAAATTATCGAACCAAATTCTCAAGTCCTCGAGAGAGAGATATTGAATTATCTGAACTATCTGAAAGTCGTGCAATGGATATTAGAACAAAGTCTATAATTCCTCGCTAAACTAAAGCCTCGATCGCGCTACTAAAATGCATAACGCATTGGATGTTCGCGGTGTAATCTTTCCAATTATCCACATTCCTCTCACTTTTACCGATATCTAATCGCGATATTACATTCACCCAACATATTTAATGTAAAGAGAAGCGACGTAAATTCACAGACAAGAGTTCCTGTATTTTGACGACAAGATACGTCGAATATTATCGAGGCTGCTTTACAGACATCTCGTTACCAAATTAAAATCATCTTTCTATCTATTTTATAATCGGGATACATATACAAGTTTAAATACATGTCACTTTATTGAATTATACAATTTTTTCATTATAATATAATTGATAAGAAAATTGTTAGACGTACTTAATTTTTTCCACATAAAATAATTTAAAATTTTTGAAATAATTTACAAGAAAATCAGTTTGCAATTTACTTTTTCGCTTAACTTGGCGCGCAAAACGATTCTTCTTGTTTTAATAACGAAGCTCCCCATCTCGACGATAATTAATCGCGTTGCACCGGACGTGTTAGGAAGATGCGGTTTAAAGGGCACGTAAAGCCCCGCATTTAAACGCGCTCTAATCTACGGAATTATCCGTTTCCGACATTACTACGTAACGTGCATCCCTGATTATTCCGATACGAGCGGACCGCACGAATGCGCAACGATACCGGGTGCGATCTACCGGCACTTTAAAGTGCACGAACCCATTGAGCGCACGTGGTCAACGTCCGCCTCGCAATTTTTCAGCTAGACACCCCGTACGTACGCTCTCTCGTGTAGCGGATACCGATCCTCCGGTCGCCGTTAAGATACGCTTGAAAATCGGCCGACCGTACAAATGTCCTTGCAAGATAAGCGCCATGCAAGGCTGGCCATGGCGTATCTGCATTCGCTAACAAGGAAGTGCTTGGATCTGTCTCTCAATTTTTATTTATCACGCGCATGATTTATTACGCGTATCGATATTTTTAAGATTTATTTTTGGAAATAATTGAGTTACTATTTTTTCGGTTATATTTATAAATTATTAATACATAGGATCAAACTTGGTCGAGAAATATGTACGAGATAAGATAAGTAATTTTCGATAATTAAAGATTGATGATAAAGCACACCTATATAAATTTTACCATATGAATATATATACATATGTTATGTGTGACACGTGATGATTTTTATCATAACCGGTCTTCATTGATCGCATACTAAATTAATGCAAAATTCCAAATTTAATCGTAGTCGCGCGTTATTCAGATTAATTTCATATCACTCGTCGATTTACGAGTGAAATTCAAAAATACTGCAAGATTTACATTTTATCTTCTAAAACAACATATCTTTTTATAACGCTAATAAACGTCGCTATATTTTAAAGATGCAATATTTCACGGCGACGAAAAAACTGCGTAACGTTTCCCCTTTACCGAATATCTTTCCCTGGCCCCTCGATATCGGCGTCTATGAAACACGCTTGTGTTCACGCGAGAGTTTTACGTGCTTGCAGCCACTCGTGCCAGTTTAGCGTGCGTACCTTTGACCGTCTTACGCGTCATGTTTAATGACGAATACCGTTCTAATGCGATGGGCAGTCCCGATCCACCTCATTAAGCACGCAATAAGAGGATCGAACGAAGAAGAAATTGTGGCGAAACTGTTTCGGGCGCGAACGCGAAAAAAAGGAAGAAATTAATATTCCAGCAAAAAAGAAATTATGTCAAAACAGGTTGATGATTCATAGATTTCTTATTTTTTTTTACTTGTAAAATTTATTTCATGTATCTCTTCTGTTCTTTTTCTTAATTTAATTATGTCTATTACTTTACTAACGCGTGATAAAAATTCACTGGCAATATGAATGGAATTCGCAGAGCATCCGGTTCAACCAGAGAAACGGTTCACGTCGAAAGAATTCGGCGACACTGGTTTTGAGGTCTGGTCGTTCCTTCTCTCGGTTTTTCTTGGAAAACATGCGACGTGTGGTATCGCCGATAGCAATTAGCGACGTGCAAAATGGCGCCTTAGGCACGCGTCACACGACAAGTCGGGAAGGAAACCGATGAGGTTCTTTTTGCAGCCTCTTGCAGCCAGCCGGTCCCGATACGCGTATGTGTGCGCGTCTGACGAACCGGCGCGCGGATCGTGATGTCAATTACTAACGAAGACAGTCGCCGGGCGGACTGTCACAGGCACTGTCGGCCACAGTGACAGTGGCACGCGCCTTAATTCGCGTTCACAAGACCTGCGAGAAGCGGCTATAAATCCTTCCTCGGATGCCTGGAACGTTTCTTGCCATCATTGCCTGCTAATATCGTGTCTCCGCGAATCTCGACTTAATTAATCCGTCCATCTAATTAAACGTTTATCGAGCGTTATTTTACACCAAGTAAACTCTGGATGAGAACCGTGTAATTTATTTTTTACTAATTAGATTAGAATATATTCCGTTGAAAAGCACACGATGGAATGTCTCGCGATTGACTTTTAGAATGCGGATAAGGTGATATCGATCGCACTTTAATTGCTGTCGATCTCGCATAAGGGTACATGCATTTCGGCGTGTCGCCGTTAGGCAGACGATAATTTTATTTACTGGATTCTCGTTACCTTCTTTGGTATCTGGTAGACCTCCACTGACACGGCCGCCAAGATAAATGGCGTGCAATGCACTCTTAAGTCCTATTTACATCCGAGAAGGACGATTTGTGACGTACGATCAAATGATTTATTTTAATTTTAATCCACGAGATTAAATTTCGAGCCTAATTCGCGTAGCACGCATTGACCCCTTCGAGGTTCCAAAAAAATCTCTCAATCATCTTTCAATAACCCGACACTTTAAAACTTTAGCAGTCAAAATATCTTATCCGTTAAATTCTGAAAATCTAAAGAGATATCGACTCGATGATTAAAGTTATTCAAGTTTCTTTCGCGAATGTTTTAACGTTTGAAAGACCGTCAGACGATCAAAGGCTCCTTCTTTTAGACATCAAACTTTAGAGTTGTAATAATAATCGCACTTTCCTGTATAACCGACATGCCAAGCCGATCGCTCTCGGCCCAAGTCAGATTTCATAGAATTTCCGCTTGGCTTCCGAGAGAGATTCTCGGAGTTGCAATATCGATCACGAGAATCGCGGTAGGTGTTCTCTCTCTCCACGCGGGTATAATAATAACCCGGCTTAACAAGGGCACGGGAGTTCAGGTAGGCGCTCTCCAGCGGAATCGGCCACGTAGATAGGAAGTCGAGCAACAAATGGGTAGGTGGCTGCTGACTGGCTCTCAACTCGGTTGGCTTTCGACCTCGTCGACCGCCACGATTAATACTTCCATCGTGCATTGTTCCTCGTCACGTAAATCTCCGACCGGCGAGATAAGGCTCCACGGAAACCATTTATAAGACCGATTTATATCATTACTAACGTGCGCGGCTTCGCAAATATTCTCGCGTCAGCTGATCGTCTTACTGTTTCCTCGTCTCGTAGTCGTCTTCCCTAACTAGCGATCGAGATGGAATCATAATATCTTTCAATTCAATCTTTCAATTAATTATTAAGAGATTTAATAAATATATTGAGATATATATATTATATTTAATAAATATATATATATATATATATATATATATATTTTATTTAATAAATATAAATGTAATAAATATATATATATATATATATATATATATAATAAATATAATAAATATATAATAAATGTAATAAATATATAATAAATATATAATAAATATAATAAATGTAATAAATATATAATAAATATATTGCGTAATGATTGATTCTGAATAATTAATTGCTTTACAATAAATCATTAAATATATAAACGTTCGAGACAACTGAAACTAACAATCATGTCTCGCTGTCGTATAATTTTTTATTACGTATACGAAATGACATTCCATTCACAGGAAAAATATAAAAATCAGCTTTACACAGATACTGTTTTCGTAACGTGTCGTGATAAGAGAAAAGATTCAATGTGTGCTTTATATTTTTCTCCCTGTATTCTTTTACGTATCACCCGATCAATTAATTCCATCTCGATCTCTCGATAGAGAAGGGAAAGTTGATTAACCACGACCGTGCCCGCCAACTGACGTTAGTCATTGCAACCGGTCGTACGTCACATTTTTATAATCTACATACGATTATTCAGTCTATAATTTCGATATATGGGTCAATGTCTCGGGCCGCAATAAAGTATCAATCGTACTTCATCTCATGCCGATCGCGCGGACGTTCTACTTTTGGTAGATTAATTTTTCTCTCCTTCCTTCCACCCCCTTCTCCCTCGCCCTTCTCCCTCCCCCTCCCCCTTCTCTCTCTCTCTCTCTCTCCCCCCCTCTGTCTCGCTCGCTCGTCTCGTTTTGTTTTATTGTCATTTTCGCGTGTCTCATTTCTTACAATCTACATATGGTTTTGCGGGTCAATGTTGCGCGGAACCGCAATAAAATATCAATCATACCGCCTCGTCTCTCGGAGAGACCAATCCGCTCCGCTCCGGGATGCTGGAGCGCCGCGTGGTGCCCAGGTGTGTTCCGCCTCGCGAATATGAAGAGTGCCAGCAGCCTGGTGACACACTTCCCCAATTCTCGCATTGTTCTTCATCCGCGTGCACGTACGAAATAAATCTCCGAGTGAGAGGGTGGGAGCGGAGGGAGGGAGGAAGGGAGGAGGAAAGAGGGCGAATCCGTTGGCTGGCTGGTCCCCCTGGCCTCGTGACCGGCACGTAATTGCGATTGCTTTTCGTGGGAGGGCCGGTGGATAATTGATAATTAAGCGCGTGCCCCCCCTCGCCCCCGGGAATGAAGCACGGGGTTAGGAGAAGGAAGAGGAGGAGGATCGAAGAGACCGCGAATGCAACAACGATGAATGGAACCCATGCGATACCGGATGCTGACGATATTTGATTGGTATTCTTTGTCTTAACGTCGTCGTCATCCTACACTTTGAATCTGCCTTATCTTTGTTTTATTTTAATTTTTATGAATATCGAATATTTTAGATACTTGAGAATAATTATACATATTTTATCGACATTGAGTAATTTCAATTTTGATTTTCTTGGAGAATTAATACGAGGAGAAAATTATTTGCTAAAAAATTGTGTAAAATATTTTTATTTAATTGCGGTAAATTCGATCTTTTATTGAAATTAATATCGTTGATTTAAAAAGTATCAAGCTTAATTAAAAATATCGATTTCGCTTCTCTGGAATGTGTGTACACGTCTCAATTTAATCATTTTTATCTCCCTTCACCTCGATTAATTTGCGTCGTTTTCACGATTGTCGGAAATTTCTAAAAATGGCTCTACGAGCCGCTACACTCGCGGTATGCCGACAAACGACACTCGGTTTCGATCTCGATGACGAAGTTTCGAGTCGACATTGAAATTCCATTGTCGGCTTATCTTAATTTCTCCATGGTACACATATGTGCAAACAAGAGTCGCGTAAACACACGCGATATCTCGAGTATCTTTCAAAGTGGCTACAATGGCGTATGGCTTTCCTTGTTTCTTCGAGAATAACAGTGATCGTATCGAGAAACAAAAGGAGAGATGAGGTGCGCGATATTTAAAGTCGTAGTATTTATGTACGATACGCGAAACATTTATATACGAGATAAATAAAAGTTAAATTAAACAATAGAATTAATGACGTTATTATTTTGCGCTTGTTAAGAATACAAAATATAATAATTAAATACATATTTTTAACTTGCCCACATTTGCAATAATATCCGTCAATATTTTCCACATACATTCGCGATCGTAATAACGCGCAATTTCAGAATGTTAGAGCAGTAATTCAGTTTATTACAATATCGTTACTTTTCACTCTTATCCACTCGGGGTGGTCGTCGCTCGTTTCATCGACCGTAAATTACTGCTACTTCTCCCTCCTTCCATCTTTATCTTTCCAGGGGCGAACCCGGTAGGAACTCTATCGTTGTAAAACTACGAGTAATAACACTGTAACTCATTGTCAATAGCCGGGCAATAACGCGGCATCCCGCGGCGTCGGATTAGTTGGTGTCGCTTTCGTGGAAACATGCATTGTCGTGCGAAGAAAAGATTGTACACCTCGAGACACGTTCAAAGTTCTACCTCGATTCGAACGGTTACATGTTGTAGGAAAATCGAAGGAATTACTCGGAAATATATGCAAGACTCCTTCAACAAAGTATGCGAATAACACGTTGAAATAAAAACAAAATTAAATAAAAAATTAAATAAAATTAAATAAAAAATTAAATTAAATTAAATAAAAATTGAACTGCTTTATCAAGTGCTCTTAAAATTGTGCTAATAATTTGAAATTATTCCGCATGAAATTTCAAGATTAATACCGGTTTTTTTACAAAAATATTATATTAAGATAATTGAATCCAGTCTTTTTTCTCTCAATTAATTGTTAATTAATTCTTCATCAAATATTTTAACTAAACTGTTAATAATAAACTTCTAACAACGTTACTTTATTCCGTATTGCACAACTAAAGGTCAAACGAGGGAGAGTGTTCTTCGCAGATATTTTTTCCACGAACCATGAGCGTGAATCATGATGCTGGAATCCAAGGTTTCAGATACCCGGGGATCCACTGATCTCGGAATGCCGTTCATGCAGAATATGCGATCTTCTAATCGAGGAGCATTATTAGCCGATAATATTGGCGCTATTCGTAAAGGCGAATAGCCTTTGGGATCGCTATCTGCGCCACGAACACGAAGGAACATAACTTCGTCGTCGGAGCGATCGTTGCTTATCCGGCGGGATCGCGTAGGTGTTAAAGCGCGTGGTTCTCGCCCACTTGAATCGATTCCGAATGGACAGGACGATCGTTCCTATCGGGTGTCCTGTTAACTGTCGCGTCGTTTAAAAGACCGCCGATCGAAATATACAGTCCACGACTGTATATATTTTTATCTACCTACCCGCCTTAATAATTTTCCAAATTGTTGCAAAATGTTTTGCAAAATACGAGACTTTAATTTTGATTTTATTAATACAGTTAATTTAATTAATATTACATTTTTCAGTTCAGAAAGTTGTGTTTATAAAGTCTCGATTTTAATCTACTTAAATATTTTAATAAATTTTACGGTATAAATTGTGTTTAAATTAAGGAAATTTATAATAATAAATTAATATAAGAAAATTTATGTATGTCTTTAATTCAATTTATGTATATTGAATTTCATATATATTGAATACTTACATTTACCCTAATTTTACTCTTATAAAAGGTATTTTAAATATTTATCAATCAAAATTAAATTGGATGTGAAAGTCTATTTAAGCGAAATTAAATATAAATTGGATTGTTACATACATGAGCTTGCTTATTTATCGCACTTAACCGCACGATGTTAATGAATAAATCGCGACGCATTTTTACGGCGCAAAGTGTATTAAAGCGTTATTTAATCACGTTCTGCATTATTTCATAACTGGACGGATCACGTCGGCGGCGTTGTGCAACTCGCCGCTGATGCACTCGCATGACATGCGTGAACGCAATTCCGGCACCGCGTTCAATTGCTTCGAATACAATCGGTCAATAAATATTTATGAGCGAGGAGGTTCGAGCCATGTCTCACACGACGCGACAGATGCACGCCTGCCGATGTTTTACGTCGATGACGTCTACCCGATCGAGGTTACGCGACAAATTTCGTACTCGTTTAAAATTATCAGATGACAGATTTTTAAAAGATATATGCTAAATTCTGCTTTTCGCGCATTTCCTTAGAAAAGTCTAAGTAATGATATCAAAGCAGATATCAGCTGTTTGACACAGGTCCAAGTTACTCAAGTATTTAGAGTACATTCTTGTCATAGTACATATTTATGAAAATTAATTTAATGACTTATACTGTTGCGTAACAGCGGAGTTGTAGTATATAACATGTAATTTATAATATTCAAATAAAACAGAGCGCACACGATAATTAAAATTTCAAAAAATAATTATGGCGCATACTGAAGTGTTTTCATTATTTTTTAAGCAAATATTTAATAAAAAGAATTATTCAATTTCCAAAAAAATAAAAAATTTTGATAGATAAGTTTTTATAAATAATGATAAATGCGTAATCCCAATAATCTAAATAATTATATATCTTGAATAATGTCGAAATAGTTTTTTTATGTATATTTATATAAAAATATTTTTTATAAAACTTATTTAAGTATATTTTTTATAAAATTTATTAAAGTATATTTTTTGAACACTAAAATAAAATTTAAAAGATTTTGTATGCGTTGCTTTATTCAGTAATCAAATTGATCGTTATTGTGCGGATAAACAGCAATTTTACAATTAATAAAATAAGTTACAAATTGCTTACCTCATGGTTTCTGTTGTTCGACGCCACTTCGGCTCCTTTCTTCTCCCTTGGTCATCCTTTATTGCTTCTTCGTGGCACTCACACGGCACTCACTCGCGAACACACGCTTAATTACGACCGCGCGCGCATTAATTAGCGAAATATGACGATCTCTCGATGTTGACGCAAACCTTATTATATTGTAATGGGAAAATGACGATGAGAAATGGATAAAGCTTCATGTTCAGAAAACCGTGCAATCAAATTTATGCGCATTTCGTTGCGACGACTTTACATTTGTCACTAATAATGATCGTACTGACCGCATTGATATCAAACTGATATAAACTTGATCGATGAAGAGTTTAAAACGCGAGATGTTCAAATACAAATGTCATTAGAGAAACTATTATATTAAATATATATTTATAAAAATCCTTATAAAAAAATAATTTATCTATAATTTCCATTTTCTTTCTCTTCATGTCGTTTTCTTTATAAATCAAATTTATAATTGCGTCCTCGCTCAAGTCTTGCCGAATAATACCAAAGTCACGACATAAATAAACAATGTTTATATGTCGCGAAGGTCGAACACAATGTAACATTTACTTCGTCGTCGCCACGAAATATTTAATACTACTACGAAATAAATTCACAATGGAATATTTTATATTTCTGGAATTTTTTTAAATTAATTTTTAATTAATGATGTATCACAATTCTTTTCGCTTAATCGAATTATCCGATTCTGTAATTTATATATGTTTGATTCTGAAAATAATTGATAAACTACATTTAAATCGGAGAAAATTTAAAAGCGTGAGATATATGTATATACACACACATTATATTTAATATTTATTATTCCTAGAATATGTATCTCTCTACGATTCTTATTTCGAACATATTAAAGCAAGTACTTCTCGCGATAATTTCATTACAGTAGGAATGCGACAGACAATTGATTTTTATTTTAAATTGTTATATTTTATTATGATATATATTTATAAAAGATCATACTTTTTTAATAATATATTTTAGATATTTTTCGCTTTTCGTGTTTTGAATTTTTCACCGATTTAGGTGTAATTTACAAATCATTTTTGAATTGAGAAAATATATCTTATCGAATAATGAAGTGAAAAATCATTAAAATATTATACATACATACATACATATATATATATATATATATATATATATATATATATATATATATATATATATTACAATAAAATGATACAATCATTTATTAATAATTTATATATTACAATAAAATGATACAATCATTTATTAATAATTAATTTAAAACTAGAAACAAAGATGTAAAAAAAAAACTAATTTTATCAGAGGACTGAATGGAATCGCTATCGAAAGCTACTGAGATAGAGAAACTTTCTTGATAAACATGACGTGTGTTAATACGTGTTAATTCTACGAACGTTGACTGAATAATAATGACCTTTCGCGTCTCTTTGCTCTCTACGCGTCGATTCTTTCCCCCACTTACCTTCCCCCACTTATCTTCCCCCACTCAGCACCTTTCGTTGTGGAATGTGTCTCACTACGTCACACTGACATACCACCTCGGTATGTAAACAAGGACGCGTCACTATTTCTTACAAAGAAATAGTAATGTGTGTCGATATCGTAGCCGCGGATGGATTCTGCTCGTTGACAAAATGAACACCTGAGCTCCTGCTTTACATACATCCTTATTTTTACTGTGCAATACGCAGATCGCCTACAAAGGTAACACCACTAATCTCCGCATGCTCCTGAGCAAACAATTTACAAATGATACGAAAATGATGGAGGAATATACATATAAAAAGCTGATAATGTCGTCCTCGATGAGGAGTGATTATTGGAGATTTTTCGGCCGGGAAGCCGAAAGCTTCGTCGTTTTCGTATCATTTGTAAGTCGTTTTTGTCAGACGCGATGCTCACCTTCGCCAAACCATTTGATTGTTGACATTGCTGCTGGTTATTCTCCATAATCTTTCATTTAAACGTTTCGATTAACGCGCGATTATATCGGCATGTATGTTTATTTATTACAAGGATCGCATCTATAGCATTTGTCGTGAATACGCGTGCTTTTCTTTTATAAAATAACGCCGGTATCTTGTCAAAAGGAGATCTCGTTGCATAATTTAAGATGCAACTCCAGAGGAAGACACATCGTGTCGCGACAAACGTTGACAAGCGCGTAATCATCACCCGCCAACTGCGGACACGCGCCAAATAAACTTATATATTGCATCTGTATAACGATAACAATGCACATTGTCAACAACAAAAACAACTACAAAATTACAAAATAGACAAATGAAATAGGAGAATCTTGTATAGATAATTATAGAACTCATTGAATGTTTGCAATATCATAATATTTTCAATTCGTAAACACAATGAATTCTAGATTTATACTTTATAGCTAAACTTGTATTTTTTATATGTATAAACGTTTATATCTTAAATAATGATTGTTTTTAGGAAATAAGTTTTATTAAATAAAGAGGAAAATATTTTAATGCGCGTAATAATAAAATAAAATTTCTACATTTTAAATATTTAGTGATATACATAATGAGTCAGCTAAAAAGCAACAAATCATATATTTTAAAGTTGTTTTTTATACTGGTTTATGTATTATTATTAAATTGTGAAAAACAATTTTTAATAATAATAAATTTTAAAATATATGACTTGTTGCTTTTTAGCTGATTGATTATACAAAATTAGTGTAGATCATTAATAAAACATGTATAAAACACTAAATCTTTAAAATATAGAAATTTTATTTAAAAAAAATATTTGTCTTTAAATAATTGTAAAATTAATTAACTACAACATGGTAAATGTTAATAATAATTTTATAATTCTAAATCTTCGAAAAGTTCTTCACAGACCCTAAACCTTTCGGATTTGCGTAATTTTAATATTCAAATGAGATTCATAAATTTCAGGCTGCATAAATCATGATTCACGGTCGTTAAATATCAGCAGGATTTTTAACCACATAATTTTTGATGCGATGCAATCAATTTTAATGCTCTCATTTTTACAGCGGGATATCAACAATTCTTAAGACGTTACAACATTGCGTTGCAAGGTGCATATTCGCCGTTGTCGGAATTCCTGCGGCGTTTATTTACGAGCACGTTACATGCAATGTTAATTCGACAGATTTAACCGTAAATAACGCCCGTAAACACGCGGATCCCTTACCTCCCTCCCTCAAGGTATATGTTTATCTCGGTCTATAAAATTCAGTCTCTCGCCGGATGTACGGCAGTTTAAGTGATGGCGGAGATTTACGGACGCGAGTTGAGGAATCAACGCGCGGCGAATTTTCAGCGCGCTTGTCTCCGACACATTTTTTTTTTCATAGTCATTAAAAACAGTTTTATTCGCGTACGTAAATAGATGTAGCCTGAAATAAATGCTCTCTCTTTTTCTTTCTTTTTCCAAGAGCTAAAGATATTTTGAGCAGAAAGGAAAATTCTACGATTTTTTTTAAGGCCTTTAATAATATCTTTCTCCTATAATTTTGCTTTCGAAAGACTTTCAAATCCAAAATGGATATTCTATTTATATAGAAATCCACTTTAGAGATTTTCGATATCATCTCTACAGAAGAATAGAATGTCGTGCGTGTAAACGTGCTGAGATATCTAGAGATTCGAAAGTAGATATGTCAAATTAAATCCGATTCGCGATTCTTGACTGTCATAGTAATTGGCCGTCGTGTTTCTCCGATTGTTTCAGGAGAACGGCTGTCTCTATTCGCATATACGATGGGGCGAGGCCTTCGTGGTTGTCTACAGCGTGACATGTAAACGTAGCTTTCAGGAAGCTCGCGGACTCCTCAAGCAACTCGCGGATCTACGCCTGCCATCCTACTTCACTGCCCTCCTCCTCGGCAACAAGAGAGATCTGGACCATGCTCGGTAAGCATAAATCACATTGTTACAAATATGATTAACGGTTTCGTAAGAGGCGGGCGTGTACCTTCGTATAACGTCCGATGATGATCTTCAGTACTGATATACGACCAAATAAACCGCGCATCATACCTTCTCTTCGAGCATGAAAGACGGTAATTATTGATAAATCAATGCAACAGGGTAGTAATTCTTCATCACTTCATCAGCGTGAAAAAAATTTTTTTAATTGTCTCTTGCGCCTGATTTATCGTTTTACAGTCGATGATTATTTTTATTATATTGCAATTAATTAATCATTTCTTATATAGGTTTCAATTTATTGATAAATGTAAATAGAACGTATAAGATTCGATTATATTATAAGTACTATTGTTTCAATCTGTAATTGAATAATAGATTACACGACCGTGATACGATGAATAATATCAAATAAATTTCCCTTGACAATAACATTAAAAAAAGCTAAAGAGGAGGCTTTTATTCGTAAGTAATGTCGTGCTTATACATGGCCCATTTTTACTCGCGGCCTCGCAAGTCTGGCACACTTGGCCGATTGGCGTCTTAAGGGGTCTTCACACGTGTACCCTTCTGTCAGTATTTAAAATATTTCGATTAATGATAATCTTTTTTTTTTTTTTAATTTAATGCACTAAGAAAATTATATATAATGTAATTTCCGAAATTGTAATATTGGACTGGATGAAAAAAAATATCGAAATATCGATAATGAAAAAGAAAATCGAGTGTTAAAAATGTACATAAAAAATTCGATTCTCGAGTCGACCGGAAATCTGTCGTAAGAATAAAAATTTCCCATCTCGGGAGATGGATGATTTCTATTTCAGATTTCTGATCGATTTGAGAATCGAATTTTTTATGTAAATTTTTAACATTCGATTTTCTTTTTCATCCAGTCCAATATTAAAATGGGAAATTTTTATTCAGCGCTAAATATGCGCGATAAATACGCTGCCGAACCTCACTCTCGAAGACAGAGATTTATCTTGTCGCGAATCTCATTCGACGTCCCGATACGGATCATATGAGGGCCGCTTAAATGGCGCAAGAATTACAATATCATTTCGCGTCGCGCGATCTCCGATCGCCGACTTCGTGTATCGCCCTCGGCGGATCGTCGATTATTCGATCGTTCCGATTTTTTTCTTCATCGTCGCGCTTACCTACTGATCGCACACGCGCGATTCGCCATGCGTATATGTATATATGTGTATTCGGCCTATTAATCCCTGCAATTCACTTTCCATCCGCGAGTAACAGGATCCTCGCCGGTGTTCGTTTCCGAGACGAGGTGAGACTTCGCGTGCGCCACGCGATTCGCGTTTTTCCAGACAGCGCCTCTCGTGATATTCGACGCTTTATTGGGTTGCTCCAAATTTTGTTGTCCCGCTTAAAGAGAGTAATTTGAATATTTCGACAAGCTATGATTTGATATTATTATTGCATCTCCTTTTCTCTCTTTTATCTTTGTATATTTCGTTTACACCTGTGCAAACCGTTGAAACTGTCGAAACTCGTTCGGGGGAAACTTCGGAGAACTTTGGTCGCTTTGAAATTTTTTGCACCACTTCCTCTTATTTGAGATCGGATTTTTTGCGACGCGCGCAAGTTTTTTTGCTAGCGCGGCACTTGTTTTCGCAAAAAACGAGTTCGATGAACCGAATATTGGAGACGATGATGGAGTAAGTTAATCGGCCGACTGGCACGTCAACTCCAAGCGACTCATCCAAGTCGGTCAGGCGACTCGGACAGGTAAACAGATCTGGCGAGGCAAAATATCGCGAACGGTTTCTAGATGAACGTCGAACGACTCGACCACTACCGGGTGTGTCTCGAATCGGTGGCATCTGCGGTCTGCGCTGTCACGTGTCGTGTTTCGCATATCGGCGTCGAGAATCCGGCGGTTTGACACGTAAATATGTAGATAGATAAATGAGTGTCACACGCATACCAATAGAGATGTTTCGCCGATTAAAAAGAGAACCGCGAGTAGGACCGGCGAGTATATCAAGTTATTATGTAAGCTTCCTCCCGATCGTGTTTCTCGGACTTATGTAAATTTAGCGAGATGTTGAATTGAAAATGAGTTCGAATATACGGAAATACAGGAATTTCGAAATTTATTTATTATATTTCTACTGTAAAATTCATAAGGGAGAAAGTCAAGAGGGTTATTAATCTCTTTATCGATAATTTAAACGAAATAATTGGCGATAAAATGAGAGATGCGAGTAGCTTTTACGAAGCGACTTATAATTTCTTACGCGTTCGGCGGAACATAATTTTTCATTCCGATATATAAAACGGAACGTATTGATTGACGAGGAAAATGTAACTAGTTGAAAGACGCGCGGATATAAACAGGTGTGGCTTGCGTGCTGTTTCTCAGATATCGATACATCTCGTCGCATTTTATGCAACAAGTCGCTCAAAGTGCATCATTGCGTTGCGTGATTCGGGCGAGAGAAAGCTAGGAAATACTAGTACGCGTGCATTTTTATTTGCAACTTGAATAAAGATTGGCGGCGGCGGCTCATTAACCTTGTCGGATTGGCTTCTCGTGTGTCCGCTAAGGATAAATATACGTTAATAGGACAGCGCAATGCGTTTAATGAATAAATTTCGAATCCTTCTAGATACATTTAAATATCGATAATTTCAAAGTAGATAATTTTTCTTTCAAATAAAATGTAAAGTGTGATATCTCATGTTTGATTTTATTTAAATCTTACATTCCATTAATTTTAAGTGATTGTAATCTAATTTTCTCTAATGTAAAAAAAATCTTTTTTCTACACAGAAAAGGACATTCTTGTTTTAAAAATATATTTAGTTTTAACATGGAAATCTTGAAATGAGATTATATTGCATTAATTATGGAAAAATATAATTACTTGAATAATTGCGTACTTGAATGAAGCCATTTTATATAGTTCAATCAAGAAAAATATATTCTTATGATTTAAGATTTAATTTTCTTGAATGGAAGAGAAACAATGTTAGATAGAAAATAACATTTTTAAATCAAAGATTATAATTTTCTTAAAGTAGAATTAAATAATTATATATTCTTGAGGTGACAATTACAATATTAAAATAAGACTATAATATTGTTGAAATTTAAAATTATTAAATTCTTCTAAGAAGATTATAAATTATTGTGTATATACGAAACAATGAACGCGTTAGTTTAAATATATAAGTTTTGATTTGACACTTATTTTTTTCTGTGTATAATAGAGAAAAATATATATTATTAAAAAATAAACTTTTTATTTAAATTTCATGTCACGTTGATAAAAAAATATTTCAAATTAATTCGTTAAAATTGTTTTATTATTTTTTAATACATTTTTACAGTCGATGTAAAGATACTTTTTATTTTGATTTACTACCTTCTACTAATAAATTATTTTCATCGCTCATTAAATCGCGAAGATCGCGTGTCCATCATTCTAGTCACGGAAGAAATGCGTAGATGAATAGAAATTTATTCGATATTCTTTTCTCTTATCGAACGGAGAGGAATTTCTGCACGATTCTCGCAGGAATGCGGATTGTCGTTAACGAAGATACGCTCCTTTTCTCGCTTTACGAGTTACCTTCTCGTCCTTACGCCTCCTTTATGGAGGCTTTGCATACCGGGAGAAATCTTACCGATGATCTAGTAACGACAACATTACAATTACACATGATACTACCGAGCAGGATGTCTCGAAGGTGTCGGGAGGATATCTCTAAAGGAATTCAAAGACTCTCTATCTCTGTGCTTTATCTCCTTTAAAAATTAAGAATTTATTTATTAATTTTAATTATATTTATTTTAAGATAGAGAAAGAAAACGATGTGTAATTATCGG
The DNA here is from genome assembly GCF_025532165.1 of Camponotus vicinus. Lineage (NCBI taxonomy): Eukaryota > Metazoa > Arthropoda > Insecta > Hymenoptera > Formicidae > Camponotus > Camponotus vicinus. Next base: position 17,474,894 of record NW_028141980.1, read on the forward strand.
TGATAAATCTAGTAATTAAAATTTGGCTTGAAACTTATCTATTCCAAAGAGGTATCGATTCTAAAATTAAAATAAGCTCGACATATTTGTTACTATGAAGATTGGAATATCAAAAATTACAAAATAGATCGATTTCTAGAAAATGAAATTTTACAATTACATCTCTCTCTTTTTTTCCAAAATACCAAATATCGCGTGAGCAACCAAATGGATAGATAAATCGAGATGCAATAAAATTTGACGGATATACTCTCGGCATTTCAGTCTTTTAACTTCGAGTCAACCTTTAGACAACGAGGATTATGAGGCAGAGGTCGGCAAGTTTTACGGGGCGCATAAGAGCGTGATCAAGGTATATAAAATGTCGTGGAATCGCTGGGAATTTCGTAGCGAACTAACAAAGAGAAAAGATGGCGAGACATCTCGATAGTTATGAGCGAGTAATAAAAATATCGCACAAATAAAATGTCACAAATCCGTCGATGTCGCAAGCGATTGGTCGTCGATCGGCGACGGCAGCAGCAACATTGCTGGCGGGAAAAGAGCGATTCGATTTACGTAACTGGCATTTTGATGGCATGCGAGAGATACACACTCTTCGTAACTGTCACGATTATCGTTGAGAAATTTAATTAAACCGGAATTATTCGATATACATATATATATATATCTATATATTTTTTTTTATCACTTTATAAGATGAATCATAAATTACAACACGCCTTCGCTTACATGTCACACGCAGGGAAAATGATCAGCTTTAAATTAATTGCACTGGGTGTGATATCATTCTGTATGTAAGACTTTTAAATTTTGATAAAAGTAGCTTTAATCGTAATAAAGGAAAAGAGAAACTTATATATGATTGATTAAAATTAGAAAATTTTAGTTTTCTAGCTTTAATAAAATTGCAAAGTATTTTTCTACAAATTCTAAAATTTTCATTGATTTCTGAAAGCTCGATAATGACAAAGTGTAAAATTTAGAGCGTAGGATTCTTCGAAAAATAGCTTGATAGCTTAACTTTAAATAAATAGTAAAAAATGTTAAGGAAATTTGCGAGAATTCTCAAATGACGATTTTCGAAGGGAGACGAAAATCGAACTTGGGAGATCGATTCGCGACGAGGGAACATCCGGTCTCTATCCAGTAGCCACGCTCGTCGTCTTAATGGAGTTCATAAAGATTAGAGCGGAGTCCGCTGCAGGGCTGGTGAAACCGCTCTCCTGAGAACGAGTTTTCGCCGCTTTAGATACATCCCGTCGTTCGGTCGCAAATATTGTGCATCGATAACGCAAATCTCGAAATATCATTATCAACAATCTCTCGCAGCGAGGCTGATAGACTGGTTTGGGGAGAGATACTTCCGTTTTAAAATGCTTTTTTTTCATTTATCAGAGCTTTTAATCCTTAGGATTTCGAAATCTTCAAAATTTTTATATTTTAAATTTTTTTCTTGAAGAAATCTTTTAAATTAAATTTTATTTATTTAAATTTTACTTAAATTGTTTTTAAATTTTACTTAAATTAAATTTTTAATAAATTTTACTTAAATTAAATTTTTTTAATTTAAATTTTACTTAAATTTTTTTTTATTTTAAAATCTTTTGATTTATAACTATATTTAAAACTTCTTTTCTTCTATAAATCTTTATCGTTTTTTAGTATATATCTTATTCTTATGATCTATAATTCACATATTGACGTGAAATAGATAAATATCTCTCTTGTCTCTTTCGAATTAAGAAAGACCGACAGAAATTAACGCTCGCTGCTCGTAAAGCAACCCCGTCACTCGTAAAATAAAAGGGAACAGATTAATGGCCATGACTATAACACATCAGATTTGTACGCGATCGCGTCTAATCGGGCGCCCTCCCACGTACCCTTTATGTCATCCCGCGACGCCCTTCTCGTGAGGATCATGTGTTCCTGCGTATTTAATTGTCTCCATAAATATCGGAGTTCCTCTGCCCCACGCAGAGGCGCCTTCTTCAGGCTGAAAATACACAGCAAGCCTCTTCTTTCCTCCTTCTTTTTCTTCGCATTCAAAGATTTACGAATTCAAGATTCTTCTCGTCCGCACCCTTTGTGCCAATTAAAATCCTACGATCGAAATATTAATTCTTAAATATTCGAAGAGAAATTTGAAAAAAAAATATTCTAAAACATTTATAAAATCGCAAAGTTTAAAATTCTATAACGAGCATAATTTTTAAACTATTCACCAATTCTGTGAAAAAAAAATATTGAATACTTACTTTTGTGTAGATTGCGAGAATACGATCGATCTTAATTTTGAACAACGAAAAAGTATCGTACATATTATAAGAAGCATGATATAGGATGCAATTATGAACGTACAGAAATATATAGTTTTAATAAGGCACTTGTTAACCCCAACATCATAAATATCCTGCGGCGTCAGGCGCTCTCATCCTGGCGAAATTCCAATGACTCCGCTTCCTCTCGTAAACGTCCGGTCTTTATGCCGTTCAATCACCTCTCTCCAAGCAATGTCTGGTGCTTGCCAAACTCGTAGCATCCGTCGTCGATCCAGTACATTTCTGCCTCTTTGCGAAGATTTAATTCGAGCCTTGGACGATTCCATTGACTTGCAAAAGCGCAACGTCCGCCGCGATATAAATCTGCGAACGCCCGCAGCATCCGGTCCGCGTTTCCGCCGCTTCCGATCGATGTTTCAACACATGTGATTCGAGTGTTCCGCGACATAAACCACTCCCGTGAATCATGCGAAATGGCTATCCTCGTACAACTGGCAAGCGTGGCGAATTTCTAGTTTGTTACAAGAAGACAGACATGTACGATATGTCACAAATGTCAAAGCTTTACTGTTTCGAAGATTATAAAATATTCAAATTTTTTAACTTCAAAATAATGTATGAATAATTTAAATAATTTTAAGTAATTTTAATTCTACGAAATCTATTTTAAAATTTTGATAATAATTATTTTAATAATAAAAAATATATTTATTATAAGTTTATATTGTGCCTGATAAAAGAAAAGTTTAGAGAAACTTGGAGAATTTAAAATTAGAATTTTAAATATGCGAAGCAAATATATTTAACATATCAAACATCCTAAATTTTTCAAATTTATATTTTTGACATTTTCATGGCTTCTTTTAGACTTTGTAAATATGACATATTTCATTTGTCATAGATAATGTTAAAGGGGATTAATGAATATTTCTGTTGCAGAGAAGTATGCGTGGACGAAGGCCAACAGTTGTCCTTGGCGCATGGATGTCAGTTTTACGAGGTAAGCGCCGCAGAGAGTCCTGCGGGGGCGGCATTGGCCTTTCAAGCGCTCCTGCGGGAGGCGAGATCGGTCCAGCTCTTGCGAGCGTTACCGATTCGCCGGAAACTCGGGGTACACTCGGTCTCGAGGGTCCTCGGGACGATCTTCGGCAAGAACACCACCAAGGACCGTAAGAAGAGGCCGTCGTTGAGTATATGACGCCTTCTATGCGCCCTCCTTCTCGGTGGACGAGACGATCCGGGTAGAAGGACCGACATCGTCGTCCTCAGCAGCAACGTCTACTCCAATCGCTGACGGGGTCCTCGGCAACGACGAAGAATCTCCCTTTGTGCTTTCCTGATTTCTGAAGGAAATCCCACTGAAATCAGAAAATCGTTTTTGATTTTAAAAGCTTCTTTTAATAAGAAAATGATTTTTACGAAGCATTTTGATGACAAAATGCATTCACTAGTAACAATCAAGCTGCCGAAGTCCTCGAGCATTCGGGGTCTAAAACTCCGAGGATGTAAGACTGATTTTCTGATATGAGATCGACGCGTAGGATCTAATATTCGAGATGCCTTGGAAGCCTGAAACATGTGAAGTTAATAAAAAAATATCTAAGCTTCTGCGACATGTGACAGTCGGAAGATCTAAGTTCCGAGAAGATTCGATTTATTGGAGGGCGACATCATTCTTTAAGAAAACTGTATTTCGAGTGTCGAAAGAGGACGTTCGCGTGATGCTCACAAGTGTGATTCCGCTTTTGATGTTTACGGATTCTCCCAAGAGAGAAGCGAATCAACGCGGGATTCAGAAATTATTCGTGCTTGATGTGTGCGTTAAAGGTACTTTTTTTAAATAATGCTATATAGCGTTTTACAGTGATTACAAGTGACTGGCAAGTTGTTCCTGAACGGCGTAATTCTTAAGATGATTTACTGAAAAGATGATTTTTCGGTTGCAAATTGTCTCAAAACCGTGAGTGCAAATTTTATAATTTGGGATAATACTTGCACATCATTTGGTATCTAAGTTATTACGTTATTAACTCTAAACAGTATAAAACAGAATCTGCGTGTATTTATTTCTTTTTATTACATTTATAAATTTAACTAAAAAATATTTATACATTATTTGGATTCACATTTTTTGTTAAATGTCATATTTTTGCAATCAATTATTTATTAATCACAATTTGAAAATCAATTTTTATTTCCTTCTTTTTTATTTTAAACGTACACGGGTAAAATATTTTATACTGTTTAGAGTTTACTTTTTTTTTTGATGCTCCGAGAAAAGAAACCCATGAGTCTTTCAAATTTCGATATTTCCACTAAGTGGAAGAAATCACGATTCGATTCGATTTCTGCCTACCGCCTTAATCATTTCTCAAAGATATTCGCAAGCGGCTCGTTTAGAGCGATTTTAATATCTTTATCGCCAGGCGTGATTGATTCGATGACTTTTAATGTTCCTAAAGAAAGTAGCCTAAGTGTAAATAGCGCGCATGATAGCTTATCATTATTCTGTGAAAAGTATCGCAGACTTCAGTAATTAAGATTTGCATATGAGAAGAAAAATAAGTGAGTACGAATGTTAGAATGTTGAGCCCATTAAAAGTCATTTGTTATTTAATTTATTAGCAATCAAGGATAAAAATCACGATGAAAAAATATATACTAGGCCATATATATATATTAAAATTACAAAATTATATATATAATGTTGCAATTTTAATGATCAGTATATTTAATTGACAAAATCACACAAAATTGAAAGTTTTTTTCCAATTTCTTGTTTTATCACATCACAATCTATATTTTATTTTTTGACATAAAAAATAATGGCTTTAATGGGTTAAATATATTGATCGATCATTTGAATGACTGCCATGTTCGTCACTGACAGATCGATTATCGCGGGTCTTGTCAACTCTATATCGTAGAAAATGTTGGTCGTTCGCCTTTTTTGCTAAGCCTTGCAATCGCGTATGCGCGATGTTTTATAAATCTTTTTTTTTTCTACGACAAGCATAGAGACTTACGATCGACTTTTAAAACTCATGTAATTCATAAACGCTTTCAGTGCCTTTCGACTCATTATACGGTGTTTCTTTCCAACAGCTGACACGCTTAACGACGTGAGTGTTTAGAAAATTCTATTTTATATTTAAGAGAATGGATAGTTAATGAGCAGTGAATCGTGCGATCCTCTTTTAAAGCGTCAACTTTCAGTGGAAAAAAAAACCGTAAAATGAGACTTCAGAGTTGACTTCCTGAAAAAAGGAAAGACTCAGCGGAGTGCGTATCTACCTTTTTCACGATACATTCCACTTGAAATTAGCATCTAATCTATGTGTGAATGCGTAATTCGATTCCAGGCAGATGTCGATCGCTGTATTCGAAGTGCTAGTCACTTGTTATCGAGAGAAGATAATAATAAAGGAGCGTCTTTTGTTAAACTTTGTCATAAGTCACCTCGTCACAAGTCACCTCGTCACAAGCCACCTCGTCACAAGCCACCTCGTCACAAGCCATCTCGTCACAAATCACCTCGTCACAACTTATCTCGTCACAAGTCTCCTCATCACAAGTTTCCTCATCGAATCCTACTGTTCCGCAGTCTCTTTCCCGTCTTCGTGAATCATCGATGATCATCGAGGGTAAGTTATCATTCTCAAAAAATAGAATTATTTTGATAAATAATTCTACTTTTATTAATTCAATAATTCTACATTTTTTGCCGTATAAATTAAAATAATTCTGCGATATATATTTTTTTAAATTTTTGTATATAATATTTGCAATTTAAATGCCGACTAGATCTGAAAATAGCGTATAAATACTATTGTTTTATACTCGCCAATTTTTTATATCGCGAGTTCTCGGGAGGGGAGGGAGGTGTTGATTTGGCGAAAAATCGGCCGGGTAATCTTGCGAATCGCGAGAGCGAATTTAGGGCTTCGTTAAATGAATTTACCGCTGACCGAATAACTAGCGATTCGGGCCAAGGTTTCGTGTTCGTCCGTCTCTCTCGGGCCGCGATACAGAAATAAAATACGGCTCCCCCAGGTCCGCGATGTATGCATTCCCTCGCGATGACGGCACGATCGCTCGCACCTCCACGGAAAAATGCAAAAAGAAAGGGATCCAACGGGAACGAAGGGTCGAATATCTCGCAAGATGTGCGAGTCTTAAATTTTCGACGATAGAAATTTCACCAAGATTTTAACATCAGATTACTATAAGAATAATGCTAATATACATATATAAGCATAATAATAATAAAACATATTAATCGGGCGTATTTTGAGGATTTAATTCTTTAACATATTTTACGAATAATTTAAAATGATTTGAAATTTAATTTAAAATAATTTGAATTTTAGGAACAATATTTTATGTCTATAAACGTTCTTTAATATTAGAGAAAAAATTAAAGAAGAGAGCATAGTATACTAGGGCAAATTTTTATATCTTGTATATATCTTTGTATCAGAAAGATACAAAAATGTATGCAATATATTGCCGAATTTTAGACAATTTTCTTCATTTCTCAACTCATGAGATTCATTTCATATCTGAATTATTCAGAATCTACATCAATCTTTATCAATCACCCATATAAAATAGACGAAGAAGTCGCGCGAAACTTTTTTTCTCGTACCTTGACGTGACATTACGAGGTGATAGCAAGTACAAGATCGAAAATCTGATCGGGTTTAAGATTTCCGAGCGTTCGTCGCGAGTCATTTAAGTCTCTAAGCGCTAGAGAATTCCCCGTAGGCTCTCATATTACCTCCTTGCATCTCTCTCTCTCTCTCTCCTTTACACCCGATCCTACCCCGGACAACCCCGCCGTTCCTCTCGCCGACGTTCTTCTCCGGCGTCTTCCCCGAAGACAAACGATCCGGCTGTACAGGTAAAACGATGCCCCGATGTCGTCAATTTATCGCCACGACGACGTTGCGACGCGTGGGGGACTGTGTCGCTCGAGGACTATATTGGTTCGACCCCGAGCCCGGATAATTCCAATTTGCGTATTTCATCTAAGAAATCGAAACCTCCTAAGCTCGAGATTCTCTCCTCGCGTAGCCGGAATGATCTCCGTTGCTCTCGAGAAATTAGAATTTTTTATTACGGGGTAAATATATTCCCATTTATTATGTAATGTAATATATTATCATTTATATTATCTCTTTTTTGGCTATAAAAAATTTTTGTAATGTATTTTTTATAGGAAATTTAAAAAAAAAAGGAAATTTTCATATAATTACTCATTTTATAAGATAGTCTAATTCGAATCTATTTAAAATCTTAATCTTGCTTTTAATTTAATTAATTCAATTTAATTCAATTCATTTTGCAATTTTTTTATTCCAAAATGAATTGCGTACTAAAGTTTTTCATATTAAAAAATTAAAATTATATATTTTTTTTAATTCTATTCGAAACTTTCATTCTTTCACAATTTAGTTTGTAAAAGTTTTCAATATTCAAATGAGAGCATCGACATTTCACAATCACGTCGCGAATATCAATTTCCAAGTAATATCTGCAATAGAATGTAAATATTAATTAGTAAGATATAAAGCGCATTAAGGAAGCATCAAATTAATTTCCGATTAAAACGTCACGCGCGCGCGCGGACACACGTGTAGTAACCGAGACCCGAAGCGCGGGTGGCGTTACTCGCTAACGAGCGCAATTTAATCCGGCGCGACTCGCGATATCACCGATAACGATATCCCGGGCTTATCTCGGAGAGAACTGCCGGCTCGCGGCAAGTCGCATGCTCGGTTCGCGCGCGAAAAATTGGCGGGTCGTGAGCGAGCGCGACTTTTCATTGCCTTAATCAAGCTCGGCTCGCTCGCTTTCGTTTTGGCCTCCCGCTTAATTAATGGCGCCATTGGCGACAATTAGAAATTCAGATTCATCCGAGCATGCGCTCGCCCGCGAGGCCGACAATGACCACCTGCCGATCCCGCAGACCGACTTTCGACAGGGTACGTTAACTGAGGAGAGTACGATCGAGGAACGTAGGTGAGAAAGGGGGCCAGGCGGGGGCGACGCGAAAGAGAAACAGGAGAGACAGCAGCCCGGCTCGCTATCGGCAAAAGGCGAAAGCGACGATTTCCACCGGTGTTATCCGACTCGCGACTCGGTGAAAACGATGCTTAGGCTCCCTGGCTCGCGCCTGGCGATGCGGGGCCCTCGGTCGTGTTGTTGAGAATAAATCCGTTCCATGGATGTCGCGCGTACATCCGGCTCTTGTTTCGCCCGGGCCGGCGATACCGGGGGAATCTCGGGGAGATAAAGTTGCTTTCGCCGAAAGATACCGAGGTTCAGGTGTATAGATATGTCGCTCTTGAGAGCACGTTTCCATCTGCCGCGGAATTAATATGGAATCGGAGACTTACATCAGATTACACGCTTCAATTGTATCTATCCACTTGTATCTAGCTCGAGGAATTGTGAAAATGTGTATGTAACGCGAGAATCGGATGACCACGCATCTGTCGCGATAAATGTCGTCCTTACGTAAGGCTTGAGCGTAATCCTTTACGTAAGTTTATCTCTATAAAAGTTATATCTCCTAGACTTGACACGAGATTAAATTTCGGCAAAGATCTTTCGCGTTCAATTATAAAATTAAATTATAAAATTAATTATAAAAACGCAATTATAAAATTAAATTATAAAATTAATTATAAAAAAGCAATTATAAAATTAAATTATAAAATTAATTATAAAAAAATAATTATAAAATTAAATAAAAAAAATGTTTCAATAAAATAATAACGAAAAGTACATGAATTTTTTAATCGAAATTTTTCTCGTGCATTTCATGAATTTCGAAGTAGCTTTCGAAGACTCCAGTACTAGAAGAGATTCTATTCCGCGATAAGGACTTCGATTACCAGATGCCCCGCATTGTGGCGTGCGAGGTGCAGGAAACGGTATTCCTTGTGACCGGCGCATAAATATGTGTGTGTGTGTGTGTATTTCATACACGTTACGCGTCAGCATACGTTGTACGCGCCGGCTACACTCGCTCGCGTCGTGACTGCCAAGGTCGTAAGGTCGACTCGCGTTGCACCTTGCACCTCCGTCTTGGGACGAAGGCGAGGAGGAACCAGCCTGCGAAGTGTCTGGCCTCGGGCGAGAGTTTGAAATTTAATATCGCGCGCATAGCTCACCGTTCTCCCCCGGGCCTCCTTGATCGGGGCCGGCCTAGGCTGCACGGTCCTTCGTAGATTATCCCTCAAAAGAGATTACCGAGAGATTACCGCGAGAAGGGCAAGCGCGAGAGGCCACGAGGTTTGCGCTCTCTCGGGATCCATCTCGAAGGGTTAATCTTCGCGCCGAGAGATACGCTCGTTGCATGCATGGGATATGGCGTGTCTCATCGAGCTTTATAACGTCTTAAACGTACGCGATAACGATGTATTAAAGAACGATTATGCACATCGGAGAAACTCTGACAGAACTTGTTCTTGTAATTTTCCTTATAATCGTCGCCAAAATCTATGACTTTTGCTTAAGATTATCGAGTTTTATTATTATTATCCATTATGTTTTATTATTATTATCCAGACTCTCCATCAGGAGCATAAGGTTTCAGCGAAAGATTTCCACGTCTGCCTATTCCTCGCTATTGATCTTAGTTCATTAAACGATTTGTCAGACAGGTCTTCTCCAGGATAGTCGTAATCTTCCTCGACGTCTAGTACCCTGTGAATTCCATTCCAAAGTCGAGTGTCTTATACAGTTTCCAAAATCTCAACTTTCTGAAATATTCTTTGCATTGTTTTTATTATAATCTCTACATCCACCTTATTATTCCGCTATTTTTCTCACAAAAGTCATTAATATTCGCGTCGAGAGATACGCTCGTTGCATGCATGGGATATGGCGTGTCTCATCGAGCTTTATAACGTCTTAAACGTATGCGATAACGATGTATTAAAGAATGATTATGAACGTCGGAGAAACTCTGATAGAACTTGTTCTTGTAATTTTCCTTATAATCGTCACCAAAATCTATGACTTTTGTTTAAGATTATCGAGTTTTATTATTATTATCCATTATGTTTTATTATTATTATCCATTATGTTTTATTATTATTATCCATTAGGAGCATAAGGTTTCAGCAAAAGATTTCCATGTCTGCCTATTCCTCGCTATTGATCTTAGTTCATTAAACGATTTGTCAGACAGATCTTCTCCAGGATAGTCGTGGTTTTCCTCGACGTTTAGAACCCTGTGAGTTCCATTCCAAAGTTGAATGTTTTATACAGTTTCCAAAATCTCAACTTTCTGAAATATTTTTTGCATTGTTTTTATTATAATCCCTACATCCACCTTATTATTCCGCTATTTTTCTCGGCAAGAGTCATTAATATTCGCTAAAGTGTTATCGACAAGCATAATCCGGTGCATATACTATATAACATAAATAGAATCTTCATTATTTTAATTGACATTCTGCTTAGCAAACATCGCTTTGCGAGATGCACGACAACGATGTGAAATCCTCGCGAAACGTCCGACTAATCCGAGATAAGAGAGCGAGCAGAGTGCTAATAAAACGGTAGCAGCGCGAGAGATAAACGTTGCGTTAAATCAACGAACGGAAACGAAGAGAGTACGAATATTTCTAATTAATGGGCGACGTTACCACATGGCGTCGAAGAGGCAGGCGAATCGCGATAAACGCGCGACAGGTATTCCCGGCCATATGTCGCAATAAACGCGCGTCGCTTAATCCCGCCGCTTTGGAATTTCTCGTCGTGATGCGATACCACGCGATAAATAATTAACGTCACGTCATGTTAGCGTCACGTACTCTCTTAAATGGAATCAGTGTATTATCACTGAAAAGCAGTGAACAGTCACTGACGATCTCAGTTATAAGTATAACATTGCAGATCAGAGAAATTTTACTGACCGAATTAATTAGTATTGCAATCGATAATATTTTATAAATACGTTTTATGTATGTATAATAATTTTATACATGAGATAAATTTTTTACGATATTTTAGAGAAATATATAAATTTAATCAAGAATCTCGTTCATTTCTTGCAAGTTTATCATATTTTAAAAATAAAAAGTAACATATTTATATATGATTTTGAATTTGAATTTTAGTTGTATGTATTTTATCCCAAATATATATGGATGAGTGCTTCTTTCAAAAAGTAATTTAAAATAGAAAAATAGACAAATTTTAAAAATTATATTTTGCAAAGTATAATTATTATTGATTTTTCAATGAAATGTTTCTGTTATAATCAGTGAGACATGAGATGGAGGAACAAAATATAATTTTTGCTGAAATTTTCATTGATTTAATTTAAGAAAAAGTACTACTATACATTTTCATCCTTTAATCTTCTTCGACGGATTCATATACAGGATGATTCAAAACAACCTGATGTCTTTGAAATATGATATTCTTGAACAAATTCTAAGACTATTTTTCCTTTTGAAAATTTTTTTTTTAATTTTTTAATTTTTTTAATTTTTTAAATTATTTTTTATTTTTTTTTGATATTTTATTCTTAAGAGTTACGTTATAACCCTCCTAGACGGTAATAATATTGTTAAATATTGTGTAGAAACTGCAATAATAATTTAATACACTTCAAAGGATCAAATATTGTGCAATAAAATTGACTGTCTGGGGAAAAAATTAAGCTTTGGACAAAATTTTTCAAGAGGAAAAATAGTCTTAGAATTCGCTCAAGAATATCATATTTCAAAGACATCAGGTTGTTTTGAATCACCCTGTATATAATATATAATTGAAAAAAATTATTTATTATTAAATTTATTAAATTTATTTATTTACTAGGAATAGAAATAGAATTCGTGTTGAGAAGTAAGAAAGCGAACGAGGAAAAATTGAAATCAAAAGCTCAATTATACCCATAGAATCTTATGAATCTACGACTTAAGGATCCAACGCAAGGATACACAGTTGTGTGAAAGATGTAAGAATTCAACACAACAATCTGGACATCTGGGGAATGTAATAACGTGGAGATAATAATGTAGAGATGTAACGGTCCGATGATCTCTCGAGGCATCTAGTTTCTCCCGAGAATTTAAATTCCCGCAGCTGCCATTTCGAAATTCTAAGCGTCGGATCAACGCTTGCTTGTAGGAAGCTGCGTCCGCGTTCCGCGTAGATCATCATATTACACCCGGTAATTGGCCGGTTTGTTTGTTTACGGCTCGGAGATTACGTTAACATCCTCGATGCTTCCCGCCGTTGTATGCTTTCACCTAAACTCCACCTCAGACCCGCCGCTTATCCGCAAACTCGCTCGCTAAAGTTCAGGGCGACTCGCGTCGTTCGATCGCGCATGGCGGCGGCGGTGACTCTATCAGATACCTGCTGAGAGAGAACGATCCGAAAGATCAAACGGCGGGTCTGATTGTCGGGTAATTGGCCGCACCATTGTTCATGGCTGAGGGAGTACGCTAAGGTTCCTCATCGAAGATGATTGGCGTGCTTTCACCTAACTCTGCACCAACTGCTCATTGTCTTAAACGTTCGCTTGCATACGCAGCCTTCCTGCCGATCGATCTACATTTGTACGGGAACGAGGCGGTCTGCGAGTATCTCGAGGGAATATTAGCAGTCAAGAGCGAAAGCCAAAAGATATAATAATATCGAAACGTAATTGCCGAGAGATATAATCATGACTATATAATCGCGTCTCTGGGTATAATAATTTAAGGATTAGAGAGAAACTTCAAACACACTGTAACAATTTAACGCGGGAAAAAGAAATATCATGGTTGCTAGTTCTCACGTCAATAATGTTTCTTGTAAAATAAAATCGACTTGAAGCTTGTCGAAGAATACGTCGTTATATTAAGATCGATACGATAGTAGAGGGCACGTATATAGACATTTTCTTATTCGATACTCGCACCTCTGAGCGAGTCCGGAGTCTCGGATCGACTTATCCGAGTAAAATCCAGCGCGCGAAGAAGAGGCTTTTTAATGCGGAGCTCGTTCTCGGAAAATTCGCGATTATCGCGATCGTGCTTCTGGGCCAGTGATAATTAAGGTGATTATCTTACCACCGCGGTACTTTCTACGACGAACAATGGGAGCTGATAAATAGCAACCACCATCGAATGCCGGGCACCGTTTTAAACGAGCATTGAAATTACGGTTCTCCAGATAACCAGCGATAATCTCTGCGAGGCCTTTTCAAGTTTATCGTGTAAAATACTATACTCTCGTCCAAATTAATTACTATCGCTTTAAATTAAGCACGTGATCCATTTCGGCAGTGCGTTATCTGATATATTAAAAGGGAATAATGATCCTTTTTATTAAAGATATAATTTCTTTGTATATTTTTTGTTTGAAAGAAAATTTAAATTAAACATTGAAAAAATTCGCTAAAAAATAATGCGGCTTGAATAATTCAAAATATTTTAGCATTTACTTAACTGTAGATTTTTTTGAGAAATTTCGAGAGCGGCGACTTTTGTTTAATGAATTTAAATTGACGGAATCCTTGAACTGTTTCTTGCATATTTGAATGCACGGAGCCGTATCTTTTTCTCGATTAGTCGTAAAGTAATTACACAGCGAAACGAGAACTTGGAAATACCCAATGGCGCCAGCTTTTTCAACGTATCAATTATCGTGATATAATTACAATGAAGGCCGCTTGCGAGGGGGCAAGCAGCCAACGAACGCTGACGTAACGGTTTGATCGCTCGGGAAACCTAAGCGTTCAACCTAATTCTCCAATTTGCGTCGAGTGGAAACGGCGAATGTATAATGCCGTGTGAGATATGCATTTTTACATGAAAAATATACCTACGCTACATTAAACAGGCGTTGTGATATTGACAAACGTTTGCGTCGAAAGTGGGAATTTCTCGGAATACTCCGGCGTCCGGGGCACCGTGTAACTTGGCGGAATTAATAATCGCGGCGAAATGCAAATCGCTCGCAAGCGCGAGAAGGCAAGCGAGCGATCATCGTCGTAATTAGACGTGCGTTTATGGTCGACCGTATTTATTACGAGCGATATAAATCCGAATCATTAAAGAGATCGGCGGTTTTTCCGCGTATGATTTTGCCAGGATATTATATTTTATGTTAAACGCCGTTTTTCCAACTGTCCGTTCGTGCTCCGATTCGGAATTGGGACAAGATTAAGTGGCGGGTATAAACGAGGCAGTCTAATTTTAAATGAAGCCGTCGTAAAAGTCTAAGCATGTGCGAGGTCAGTAATAGATTTGATGCGAGTGTCTAATAATTAAATATTTATTAATTAAAAATGTACAATTTAAAAAAAATATTTAATAATATTTAATAAATGTAATCCAACTTAAAATATGCTTTTGATTTTTACGGAATACATAACATTATTCAAATATTTAAAATATTCCTTAATATGCGTATTCTTATAAACTAAGATAAGTTTTTTGATAGATATTTTCTTTTCTTTTTCTCATTTTTCATTTTTTTACACTTTATTTGTATGGATCTTGGATCGAAATGTTAATCAAAACCGATTAATTGCAGCGTCGCAAAGATATTCGAGTGGTGATAATCCAGAAACATGATTCGCTCATTGCGATAACTCGCAGGATTAAGGCCATTAATTGGAACGTTAGCGAAAAAGTCGTTCGTTTAATTCTACCTTTCGCGCGACCTGCTTTTCTAACGCTGCAGATTTCTTATTTACGCGCATATTTACGACAAATCCGATTCGCTGTAACAAAGTATCGATGAATTGTAATGTCGACATTCTTACACGGCATTATCTTCTTACCTAAAAGGAGAAATCGGACAAGAGCCACGAATATAAATTTTACCGGATACACTTTTTCTCGTGATTCAAATTTTATTACGCTAATATTACATATTTTATTCTTTATTCGCTCGTATTTTCTTTTTTTAATCGCGTCTCTCATGGATATAGAATTGGAGTTGATTTATTAGTGAAAAAATATCGGTGGGTGTTTTTAAATATGACCGGATATGTCGCCCACGTGTAAACCAGAAATGAACTTGTATGGTGCGTCGCGTGCACGTTTAGGAAGAGCGATGTTGAAATGATGAAGAAACATGACGGTACCGTTTCTATTGTAGCCGACGTGTTATTGCTTTTATTATAGTCTCCGACGAACGGTATAATAACGACGGGAGTCTCGGGGATGCGTCTCAAGTACGGTACAAGCGATATAGGCGCACTCAATCATACGGTTTTGAGGCTCGGATCGAGCGAAGAGCTTCCTCTTTCGATCTGGTGCCAGGTCGTGAGATGTCTAAGAATGCGAACGGTCCAAGTTCTTCTCAAGATATTCCTCCTCCTCTCGACCCGATTGATAAATGCCTGGTTACGCAACAGGTGTACTGTTGAATACACCGGAAACATTTTCGTTTCGAAAGATTAATCGCGCTGATTGTGTCGTGATATATCTTGAAAACGTATCTCCTACATTAGGATCTTTACAATGTAATAATAGTAACGAGCATTTTTTTATCATATTGTTTCGAAAATAGCAAAAATCTCGTACCGATAGAAACTTATTTGAAATAATCTAATGAATACAATTTGAAATTCTATCTTTCAATTTCTATAAATTTTAATTTTTGCATATTTTATCATAATAAAAAAAAATTATACATGTTTTAAGAAAGAGATTTATTTTTTAAAAACGTGAAATAAAGTTAAGAAATTTTTTTAAATAAAATTTGTGAAGAAATAAAATGAATGAAAGTGACGCGTGGAACGAATTGAATGTAATAGTAGTAACGAGCATTTTTTTATCATATTGTTTCGAAAATAGCAAAAATCTCGTACCGATAGAAACTTATTTGAAATAATCTAATGCATACAATTTGAAATTCTATCTTTCAATTTCTATAAATTTTAATTTTTGCATATTTTATCATAATAAAAAAAAATTATACATGTTTTAAGAAAGAGATTTATTTTTTAAAAATGTGAAATAAAGTTAAGAAATTTTTTTAAATAAAATTTGTGAAGAAATAAAATGAATGAAAGTGACGCGTGGAACGAATTGAAGATAGAATTCAAATATACTTGCGAGACGAGAAAATTGTGGAAGGAGCGACGTGGAGAGAAATAAAAAGCGAATGATATTAATAACGCATGTTCTCGAGCGCGTATAAGCGAGGGAGAAACTGACTGAAACGGCTCGCATGAGCGGACACGCAAAAAGGTTTTCGGCGCCGCCCTTTCGCCGATGCCGATCTTATTGTCTCGTATTCGAACACTCGGTGGCGGTTTCTACCCCGCGGCCGCGCGAGCGTTTAATACGATTTCCGCATATTGTCTTGCGCGCTTGAGAAAGAGAGAGAAAGAAGAGGAAGGAGAGAGCGATCGTTCTTGCAAAAGCAGCGCGTTTGGTGCAAGCGCGCCGCTTTATGAGATCGCCACGGCATCGCGATTATATTGTTACCGTGGTTGTAGGTACACACTCGGGAGAGCGGACTATCCATTATATCCGCCGGATAAAATAGAGATGTATTGTCCTTATAAGCGCGGCAAGTTGTACTCGCCTGGGCGGTATAACATCGTTTATCGTTACCGAACCCATTAAATGGTCATTGTTTCAGTCTTTCGAATCGAGGATAAAAATTCCACCGTAAGAGATATAGGCAGCAAAAATTTGTTGAATAAATAATTAAATATATAATGTATTTAATTTAATTTTTTAAAATATTATTTATAATTTCCTCTCTTTCTCTTTCTCTTTCACATATTCGATATCTTGCTCAATGTGACTCGTTTTAATCTAACAGATAATCTCGAGTGGGAATAAGTTTCTCTCCCTCTTGGCGGAGATTGAAATGAGAACTTTCGATAGAAACGTTCGCTTCTTTATAGGAGACCTTTACAATAGCCTGATCATTCCGTTAGGTAATTATCTCTGCTAAACGATGACACGTTTACTACATCGCGAGATAGGCCGGAGTATGATGTAGTTCTCTTGACGGAAGAAAAGGACGAGAGTCGTTCTCCAACTCGATTATAACGGTGCTCACGAGCGTTTAAATAGATCCATCTAGACATGTCGAACAGATCTATGAAACGAATCGAATCGACGAGAGAAGAAAAAGATGAAATTCAACGAGTGATCCAAGACGCGTGTGGTCAGCCATTGTTCCGGCGAAACACCATCGCTTCTCCCCACTCGTTAATTTCCCAGATCGTCTCGTATTCCTGGTCGATCTAATTGCGCGAATTCCATTTTCCGGAATTATATATAATGATTCGATTATGCGGCGGAACCTCCATAATACAGGTTTTCTTGCCACACACGGAGCGCGATCCTCTTCGGATGTAAACCAGTTCTCGGAGCGGTTAATGAAACTTCGTGTCGCTTACCCCAATGCCCTTTTCGTTAAATATTACTGCGTGCAATCCACTTTTCGTGCTCTAATCACGAATTTATCGTAAATCGAGCTCGTTTAAAATCAATTTAGAGGATTCTATTAGACTCTATTTGTTCTCAATTTTTTGCGATAAATTTATTCTTTATTTATACACAATCGCCGGTTGTTTAAAATTAATTACCGTCTTTCTGACATGTACATATATGTCAAGAAAAGGGAAATCGATTTTCTCCGTAATTGTCAAAGCACCTGTAACAGGAACGACGAGACGCCTCGCGTATACTTATAAAAATAAATACGTGCTTTGTCGCTTTTTGTTGAAGCGTCGCGCACGGAAGGGTTAACATGGAGCACCGCGTCGCGTAAAGTGACGATAGACGCACGCGGGTGTTATGTATTATATATATACGGTCAGTGAGTGTGACCCAGAAACACATTATCGTGATACGCGGCGACCCACTCATGTTACACGTCCGACAATCCGGAACGATGCGCTGCTCGCTCGCTCACCATTATCATCGACGCTCGCTTAGAGCGTCACCATCATCATCATCAACTCGGCAAACTTCTCTCTATGTCGTCACCTATAATTAACGTTATATCATTTGGCCTACTTTTTATCCCTCTAACATGGAAGCGCAGAGGTTAACTCTCGGTAAGCGTATAATTTGTTTGCGAGAGAAACTAGGAATAATTAAAGATTGTTGTCGTTTCATTCTGCAATTACTTTGAGATAGTTAGAAAAAATATGTACGAAGTAGAAAATGAAATGGAAGTAGAAAATTAACATGATCTCGACATCGATCTTTGTAGATACTTGTAGATACTTTGTAGATACATGCGTGGTTTACGATAGAAAAAAGTTAACCGATAGAAAATTAATTTCAAATTTTTGGCTGAAAAATAAAATATAAAGACAAAATTAATTAAATATTTGATTGATAAAATATAAAGATTTTTCAGAAACGTATAGTTTTGAATAATAATTTTTAGAGTGAGTTTATACAAAAAACAGAAGGGATTAATCAGTTTGTTATATAATGGTTGCGTCTGGTAGCAGATTATCATAGAATCTGACTTTTATAAGATGACCATTTTTTGCGACCTGCTGATTTTTACCCATTCATCTTGAATATGAGCAGGAGAGAGAAAGAGAGACCACATCTTTTTTCCCTATCAGTTCTCTAACGGTAAAGCAACCGACCATTGCATTTGCGTATACGAGGCCCTCGTCGACTAACGGAGTTAATTAAAATTGTTAAGGATGGCTCGTCCCTTACAAGAATTGTCTGGAACGAGTGATTTCCGTGATTTTACTAGCTTACAAAAATGATACGATGAGGTGTTTGATCTTTAGGAATTTTATTTACATATCGACATTAATTATATCGCGCAACGATTTGAAGAGATACGTCTTTATTAGATAAAGTTGTAGATAAAAATATAATATAAATACAAATGTTGTGCAATTATAAAGGCATGAGAGTTGAAGCATATTGTCGATAAGCCGATGACAGTTGTATCAAAAGTTAATCAAAAATTATCAATCTTCCCTACGAGAAACATTCCTATCGAAACGGAAACGAGGTGTTGACAGATTTATGTGTTGATAATTATCGCGACCGTTATCTCCGTAATCGTTTAAATTCCATCCTATAGTGATTCATCGGTTATGTAGCGTCGTGTCAAGTACAACGTTTGCTTCAGCAACCGCAAAGAATTTCCGTTAATATTGTCGCAGCTTGGCAAACTCAACGGCAGTATTTTTAGATTTTACAATCTGTGTATTTAGTATTTACATATATTTTTTTCAATCATTTCTCAATCATTATATCCTTGAATTGTCATACATTATTTGAAATTTTAATTTTCACATTTCAAAATTTTTATCTATATATAGTAATAGGACCAATATACTTTCTTTAGCGGAAGGATAATATTATTTTGCCGTCCCATTTTAGCTTACTTGCGATATTTTGGGCTCTCGTACGCTCGAAATAGAATTTCGTCATATCATCTTGTAGACCGATGACTCTTGGGCGCTGACGTTCGTTGCGTTTAAACAAATAATGGGATAAATTCAACCGATCCGCGACGATTATAATATCAAGTTCTATATCAAGCATGGATTACGCCAGTGAATAAATTTTCTTTCGAAAATAATTGCGCGTTGAGTAATTGCTGAATGGAAAATCTCCTCATTCTCTCTATTTCACGGGGAAGTCAAACATATAAATTAGATTTATTTTAATCATTTATTTTTTTTATTATATTATTAGAATTATGTATATATATTATACATGTGGAATGTTGGCACCTGTTTCAATCTTCAATTTCAATCACCTAAAAGAAATATTTTCTGGTAAATGAAAAAATATTTATAATCTTTAAATTTATAAAATAAATTTTTTAATAAGAATATTGAAAGATTAATAAGAGCAAAGAGTTTTTCTGTTTTACACGTCTTACATATGTAAATTTCATTCATATGTTCTCGCTATAATCATTGCTAGATGGAAAATCTCATCATTCTCTATTTCGCGGAAAAGTCAAACATATAAATTAGATTTATTTGAATCATTTATTTTTTTTATTATATTATTAAAATTATGTATATATATTATACATGTGGAATGTTGGCACCTGTTTCAATCTTCAATTTCAATCACCTAAAAGAAATATTTTCTGGTAAACAAATGAAAAAATATTTATAATCTTTAAATTTAAATAAAATGGAAATCTCATCGTTCTCTATTTCGCGGGAAAGTCAAACATATAAATTAGATTTATTTGAATCATTTATTTTTGTATTATATTATTAGAATTATGTATATATATTATACATGTGGAATGTTGGCACCTGTTTCAATTTCAATCACCTAAAAGAAATATTTTCTGATAAATAAATGAAAAAATATTTATAATCTTTAAACTCGTAAAATAAAATTAATAAAAATATTAAAAGATTGATAAGAGCAAAGAGAGAGTTTTTCCGTTTTACACGTCTCACATACGTAAATTTCATTCATATATACTTTATGTTCTTGTTATAATCATTGTCAATCATTTTCGTATAGTGGTCATTAACACATTGCTTCAGTTTTTGCAGAATGGATCGCTCGGGCGGATCATCTGGCGGTTTCTAGATTCGCGAGTGATACCGATTTATTAATAACTGCGCGCACGGTAGGAATTTTTCTTTTCGCGGTGCATTCACTTTCACTCCGACTTTAAAAAGCAGGAAGTAGACGAAAGAAGAGGCGCTCGCGACCGGTTTTGCCTTCGATCCTCGCAGCCGCCGCGGCGGCCAAAGGATCTCTCGCTGCCGGCATTGTAATAGATGCTCATATAAGGCGCTGTCAGGAAGTGGGCCATCCTCTCATTCATTCTGCCCCCGTGCCTCTATTTGCCTTTTAGTCGGCTCTTAAAGACGATTATTCTTCAAAATCCGAGAGATGTTGGCGCTTACCTCGAAACATCGTCAATCTTTATACGGCGTTTTCCTTTTTTTTTTTTTGGTGTCATCTGTGAATGGCATTAAAAGTGACATCACTCTCGAATCACATTACGCAATCTTGTTTTTTTTTTTTCACAAAGCATCGATAGTGAGAGTAAAGACACATATATGATAATTAATCAATCGAGTAAAAAAATTTGATTTACCGATATTACATTAAATACATTTTTATGGCTCATCCATTTATTTCTTTTACGTTATTTTTAAAATGTTTCATTTCTAAAGAAATGTCGGTTACAACTTTAATAATTATAAAATTAAAAAAAAAAAACTTTGAGACGGTCTTTCAACGGTGTTTTTATGACTTGGAATAAATACTTTTGCTTTATATCTCAAGATAAAATCCATTTCGACGAACGACAGCACCGGCTTGGAGCATTCTCGGTGAAAGAAAAGTGTCGCACGGTAGCAATTAGCGGACACGTAAATGGTCGCCTCTGGCAGAGGGGCTCGAAAGAAAGAGGCCTTACTGCGATGGCATGAAGGGTCGAGAGAAGCAAAAAGGGTCCACAGGACCGGAAGAATTTAGTTATAGCCTCCTCCTCTCTCTCTCTTTCTCCCTCTTTCTTTCTTTTTCTCTCGACTTGGTTGTCTGCTTTAACGTTTCTCGTGCGCATTCGCCTGCCCACGCGAGGCGACCGCCCCTTTAACATCGCCGGTATTCGCCTGATTTATGAATGCCCCGGCTATATTTAACAGCATGTTCGCCATTGAAGACATGCCTTAGGCAGAACGCGCGAGGCGAGCCCGACGAGCGGGGAGGAGAGGAGAGACGTCGCGCTCGCTCGCTCGCCCGAACGAGGGAGGAAGACGGAGGGAGAAAGAGAGAGAGGCTGGGACAGGTACGACGGGCGAGCACGTAATCCCTGTAATGCAGGAACCTACGCCGTCCAGACTGCATTCAGGATGCACCGGGAAATGTCGCATGCGAAATAGTTACGCGAAGAAGACTTGGGGAGCTGGATCGTCGAAACGGGTGTTATTAGGCTCTTCTTACCGATTAATAAGGATTTGAGAGATTTAAGGACTTTTGTTTGCGCGATCCGGAATCCAAGATTCTAAGGATTTAAGAGCAGATATGCAAGTAGATGAAGCGTATAATCAGTGGAATCTCTGAAAGAAATTTGCTTTCGCGATGTGTCATTAAATTCCGATCTATGTTTAAGAATTTTTATAATTGCCGTAAAGAAGAGACCCAGATAATTAAAAGCATACAATGGAAGATAATAAGTAGAAGAGATAATTCATTTCTGAAATAGACATTACTACTTTTGCGTTTTCAAAGATTTTTTATTCCGAAATCTATTAATATGTATTAATTATTAAGATATTAATTACTAAATAATTAATTACTTTCAAAAATTTTTGATTCCGAAATCTATTAATATATATTAATTACTAACAATAAGATATTAATTACTAAATAAATAATTATTATTAATATATATTAATTATATATATATTAATTGCTAAGATTTTTGCTACAGAAAAGAAAAGATAAAAAAATAAATAGATTAATTAGATACGATATGATTATTATTAAGCAATTTATTAAAAATAAAGAATGTGCGAAAAGGGCATAAAATTGAAATTTACTATCGTTAAAACATAATTTCGAGGGTCTAAAAAATCTTCAAAGGCGAAAACTCGTCGCCGTTGATTTTTGGACAGCTGCTTCTATAGGGCTTAACAAAGAGGGGTAATACTTGAGATTCTGGGAGATCGATTTACACGCCTCCACGATATTATCCTAATCTGCATTTTACTGATCTAATCCCAGTAATATCTCGAACCGTAGCAATTTACATACATTAAATCGTTCTTGAGACAAGAATCAAGCCCGGACTTGACGACAGTGTTATCCTGGATTATCAGGCAGTGCTATCAAGTATCTTATTAAGTATGATTTCAACAGATTGTCGCGATGTCTCGTGTAATATCTACTCCTTTTCCGCATTGTAATCTATTCTGTAAATTATGTGTATTCTTTCATATGATTGCAAAATTGTTTCCGCTAAGCAGAAATTAATTCTAAAGGAATGAAAGAATATTCATATTCGCATCTTAATTTTTACACATTTGCGAGTTTTAAAATTAGCTTGTCATTCCACTTTATACACAGAAAAAAATAAGTGTCAAATCGAAACTTGTATACTTAAACTAACGCGTTCATTGTTTCGTATATACGCAACAATTTATAATTTTCTTAGAAGAATTTAATAATTTTAAATTTCAACAATATTATAGTCTTATTTTAATATTGTAATTGTCACCTCAAGAATATATAATTATTTAATTCTACTTTAAGAAAATTATAATCTTTGATTTAAAAATGTTATTTTCTATCTAACATTGTTTCTTTTCCATTCGAGAAAATTAAATCTTAAATCATAAGAATATATTTTTCTCGATTGAACTATATAAAATGGCTTCATTCAAGTAAGCAATTATTCAAGCAATTATATTTTTCCTTAATTAACGCGATATAATCTCATTTCAAGATTTCCGTGTTAAAATATATTTTCGAAACAAGAATGTCCTTTTTTTCTGCGTACGAGCCACGAGAGTGGAGCGATAATATTTTAAATACTTTTCGTAAATCTCTCGCAGAATCCAAGATCCTTCGAGACCAGGTTACAGATTTATATTTCTCTATCGTATGCAAGTCTCGGGCTTATTTATCGGAGAAGAGTCGTGCGTTTCGAGGTTCGTTACGCACGTAGTTCCCACGCGGCTGTATCGGTAATGAATCTGACTGGCGCACGCTCGCTCCCCCGGTCGCTTTTATCGTTCGATTTAATTTAGCGTTGAAATACGGCGCTGGAAAAAGATCGCAGCGTCGCCGTACATCGCCTGCAACGAGCCTGCGGAGAATGCCAATTAGAGTTTCGCGTATATTTTCGATACCAAGCCAACGTTTTCGCGGGCAAAAAGTTCGATTCCCGAGCAAAACTTCCGATGGTTTACGGCTTTCTCGACGCCTCGCGTAGACCCGTCAGCGCATTAAGAACCAATATCACGCTAAATTTAGCCACGGTAAATTAGCCATAGAGGTTCTCAAATTTGTGCGAGCACATCTTTTTATTATTATTATTATTATTATTATTATTATTTAAGAAAAATCCTCGCAAAATTATACACTCGTAATTTATGATACAAAATTCGATTTTTCTTCTTAAATCGATTTTCTTGATCTTATCCTCGTTCAAATTTTTCAATGTTATTCGGATTTCAGATTCTGCTTTGAAGACGCCTGAAGCTTAAACGATAACGCTGGACGCGTATCAATTTAAAAGCAGACCGTTCCCACCAATCGACTCTTTTGCACTTTAATTAATAGTGAAATACGAGTGGAAGGTGTCGAGTCGCGAGAGAGAAAGAGAAGACGACGTTATCGCCGCGATACTCGCGGCCTCCCCTCGTCGCGACGTTATCCCAAGCGCACCGGTGCCATCCCGGAGCCTTGAAAGAGCTGGTTCTATCGCGATCTACATAGTTGCATAACTTGCAGCCGAGTATCGATACTCTGGCGAGCGAGCGATGGACCGGTATGGCAGAGAGACGGCGGGGATGTTAGGCGCGGGAGGCCCGGGTGAGGGCCAAGGCGTGATGAGGACGGTGCACCCAGGCCCGATGTCCGATAACGAAGCTGGGTTTACTACTGCCGGAGAGACGAGATCGCTCGTTCTCTCTCCGACTCTTTTGTTTCTTCCTCCTCCTGTCCGTACTCAAATTCGGGTCTTACGTCACTCGGGCCTGGGCTGGAGAAAAGACCCTCGTGCGAAATGTAACGTTGCTCGTTGGCTTCGAACGCTCGATCGGAAGTTAATTGAAAAGCTGCATTTTTTGACGAGACGACGCGATTAATTTCACGTATAATTGGATTCTGACGCGCGACCGTGGAAAGTTCCGCGAAGATGAATTATGGCGTATGTATAAGGTCCCTTCTCCTTCTCTTTCTCTTTCTCTTTCTTTCTCTGCAACACCGTCTTTTCTCTCGTTCTCGATGATTTGCCGCCGCGCGTTTTAATTGGGCCCCGTATCATCACTGTGTATACGCTCCTTTTCATACGCTTTGCCTACTGGCCACTCTCGCTTTCGCGCACTGTCACGAGAATCCTTGCTTTCTGCAGTAGGATGCAGAAAATGTTGAGCTCAACCTTCCACGGCTCGACTTCCGCGTTGGGCGCACCGTAAAGGGTTGTGCACACTCGTCCTTAAAGTTACGCGTAAAATGCACGCTTTTGATCTAATGTTTCACATAATATTTTAATTTAAAAACAGAAAATTATAATTTATATTAAATCCTAAACAAAAAATATACTATTTATCAGTAGCAAGAAAATTAATTTAGCAATCGTATTTAAATTTAAAAGCGTCTCGAAATAAATAATATTTGCATACAATTATTCATATAAAAAATATTTAGAAAAACTAATTGTTCATATAAAAAAATATTAAAAAAAACTAATTGTCGCCATAAACGACATATTGCGTGCTGTAAATTACTCTTTCGCAGATTGGATTTAATCGTAAATCGCTCGTGTGCAGAGGCCTTAAAGACGTTTGATAGGAAGGACGTGGGCGCTATTTTCTTTGCCGTCATCGATTTTAATAAGGAACAACGGCAACGACGATGACGATGAGGAGACGCAGTTACGACGACTCGAAGGTGGTGCTGTAAAAGCGCGTGATAAAGATACGCTTCGCTCATTCGTGCTCGCGCTCGCCCTACGTTCTCGGCGAGGCTATCTCTACTGTGTAGAGATTGTTATTAAGTGTCATAAAGTTTATTGCGGCGACTTTGCACCGGCCTGGCGGGTGTGGGTCGCGGATGAATTCATTGTAAAGTTGTCCGCTGCGGTCTAGCCGTACCGGCTTATGTCGCGCCTTCGTAATCCAGCCTGATTTTTCCGAGCGCGGTGAAAGCTCGATTCCGGCCCTTCGTGAACTACCGTTAGCTTTTATTGGACACGCGGAAAGGACTTTGAAGGAATATATTTTCCCGACACCGTACGAGCCCCAATAAAACCGGTACAATGCTCGAATGATTTAACAGATTTTACGAAGGATATATTTAAAAGGGAGAAAAAGGAAGAGAGAGATAAATTAATTTAGATCGAAATTATAAATTCCAAAATTATATTATTGCCTTGTAATGTTAATTTAAAAATATAACATTAATATTACGAGAAAAATAGATCGCGTATATATTTAATAGGAAAATAAAACTGTGTTGAAAGATATCGCCGCGGGTTTCGGGTCGATCATTTATTCTCGTTGGGGCTTCTGTTCGAGAAAGTATCATTGATAATTATGCGCGTTGCCCGTTAACCCTGATTGGCACGTTGTTCCGTTGTAATGATGCGGCTGAACCGATCGATCATCGGCTACTGCAATTGCAGCCGCAGACAGCGTCATCGCGTCCAGTCGATGGCCTGCTTCCTCGTAAAAAACTTTTGGGTGGTCTAACATGCTTCTGAGTACATTAACGAGCACACAGATGCATATAATCTCGACATTTTCTATTTTCATGAAAAAAGAAATAAAAATACTTTATAAGAATAAAAATAATCTTGACGTAAAAAAATTCTCTTGGCGCGAGAATTTGAGAAAAATCTAAGCAATCTGAAAGACGAAATAGTATTGAAAGGTACAAGCGAGCCTCTAATATCGTAGCCGCGGCGATATCGACGGATGCAGATTGTTTCAGGCAATCAAGGACTCTCTTGTGATCGTGCATGCGAGTGACGTTCCTGGAGGTTTTTCCACGGAACCGACGTTAAACGTTCTTTGTTGCCCGGCAGAGCGTGCCACGTAAGGGACATTGATTAATGCTCAACGTCGGCTCACTTTGCCGCCATTAGTCTTGGCTCTCATCTTCATTATAATGTCACGGGACTAATCTCGGCGTCC
Organism: Camponotus vicinus; assembly: GCF_025532165.1. Classification (NCBI taxonomy): domain Eukaryota; kingdom Metazoa; phylum Arthropoda; class Insecta; order Hymenoptera; family Formicidae; genus Camponotus; species Camponotus vicinus. The sequence continues at coordinate 17,502,008 of NW_028141980.1, forward strand.
ATTCATGCGATCCACAAAGTTTCGTCGCGCGAGCACGTTGTCGACAAAGACCCCTTCTTCTCGCACAGAGAATGCACCTTTGCCTCCGAGTCGTCGCGCTCCTTAAACAGTCATTACAAACATCGAATTAATCTTACGGATCACTTTTTTTCTGAGTAGTCACGCTTATATAAAGGCGCCCTTCTAATGGCTTCTATAATTATATAATTTTTTTTTTAATCTCGCGTAATCTTTTCAAGCCTAAGCAGAAATATATAAATATAATTATATAAATATTATTTATTATTTTCTATGAAAAATTAAATCATAATGAGATGTAAATTATTTTTCCTTACTTATTTAAGAGATTCTTTTAATTGTTTATATTTTTAAATAATTTATATAAATAATAATTAAATAATAATTTATTTAAATAATTTATATTTTTATATTTTTAAATAATTATATAGCAAGTTTCTTAATCTAAATATCATTAATCGTTAGGTTTTTCAATAAAAGAAATAATGCAATTATACTACATCGCGTTATATATATTTTTATATTAGGCCCAAGGTCCTTGGGCCTAAGATGCTTATAAATTTAATTATATCTTTAAGCTGTGTATCTTATCTGACGTCTTTGAGGCGTCTTGCTCTCTTTGCAAAGTAATCTGAAATAAGTCCGCGAATCGTGAAGCTGCTGACATTTCCAGCGCGAGACAAATTGTAAAGATCCTATCGTGCCGTGAGAAACGTGAGTTTCTGCGTTAGATGGGCAGCAACTCGCGCATGAGAAGTACTCTGTACGCAAAGATTGTATTTTATTTTACAAAGTAGTACTGCACGTTATTCACGAATCCGACACCGATTGCCATTCGCGTGTGATACCGTTATACTCTGCGATTGCACGCACTTTGAAGTACCTTAGGCAAATTGAATACGATTACGGATGTTAATATGGAAGAATGAGTTTTGCAAAACGTAACTCTCTTGGACTATCACATTATCAAATTCTCTTCAAACGTATAAATTTAACTTTTCAACGAATCTTACCACGGGAACTTGTGTAGCGTTCATAAGTGAACTTTAAATTAAGATACTCTTGCGGCCTCTAATCTCATCGCACGCTGCACATTTCGTCAGATATATATTTATACACGGTATGTATCGAAGCTTATCTCGAGGGATATTTTTATCGGTCGCGCAAAAGGCGGCTTTTGATCATCGAAAATAATATTTAAGCGCGGCGTACATTGAACGCGAAGAGATCGCATCGTAAGTTCTCCCTCCTATGAGAATTCTCCTTTAATGTTCATGATTATCCTACCACTCAAGTATTATATCCCGTGGAATTATAAGGTCGACGAAATGAATCACGCTCAGCTGGGGTGTTGTACAAAATAAAATGCCAGGATACCCCGATACTTTTCAACGCCTCTTTTTTACTGTTCGCAAAATGTTTTCTCGTATATCAGTCTCGTGATCAATCTCTTGTCCATTTTTCCAGATCAGTAATTAATTACGATCACAATAAAGATCGTAATATCTCTCTCGTTCTTCATAAATTTGCACAGTCTATTTCTACTTGATAACTTTCTTATTTTCACTTGGAGTTACGTAAGGAAATTTCTTACGAAATTACGTAACGAAGTCGTCTTTCTTACAAATTGTTTGTCTTTTGTTAAAACCAATTTTTGCTCAAGTTTCATGTTAGATGATACTCGATCGAGTATACGATATTGAAACTAGGATACGAAATATAATATAAATCACGACACATACATAGCACTTCACTTAGCGAAACAAATATGTGAATAGTGGCTGATGAATCGAGTTCAGCGTCCTCGTGCTTCTTGCGCGCGTGTTTCTCGACTTCACGGTGAAAAACTTGGTCCAAGGTCACTCGGTTGCTGATGGATGACAAGTCGATCTTGCCGACGGCAAACCCGAAGTACGCAAATATTGAATCAGTGCGAAGGGGAACACAAATTGCAGAGTCAGAAAATATAATCTTCCATAAGCTCCTCGAGAAATGCGTTGGAAGCTAACCGCAATTGAAAAAAAAATAAATATATATGATTCAAAATTCTCTAAAAAAAATCAACTATTAAAAAATGACAAGTTCCACAATTAGAAAAACGAGTGAGGTGTCTTTATTCGATCGTAAAGATGTGAGAAATCATTTCATCTGTTTCAAAATTCTCTAAAAAAATCAACTATTAAAAATGACAAGTTCGACAATTAGAAAAACGAGTGAGGTGTCTTTATTCGATCGTAAAGATGTGAGAAATTTCATCTGTTTTTCAAATGATGACTGACACATTCACTTGACATAATCCCATCGGTCGACGCGGCCGATGGGTGATCGCGAAGGTCGCATAATTGACTTGGAAGGGGATCGCCGTTGGCTCTAATAATACTTAGTTTCAAGAATATGTGATTCCGGAATATCGCGGAAATTATGCCGACGACGCGGTGACGGCAAACTCATTGGCGCCACGAAGGCAAAGTCGCGCTGCCCTACCGCAAATATTGAATTTTGCGGTGACAGGATCGCGTTTAAAGCGTCCTCTCGAACCCGGAGGCCCCTCGAGTCGATTCGAAGAAGTATCTTCTCTGTAATTTGTCGGAATAACATCGCGGCTTCGCAGAGCAATTCGTAATGGTCCTTCGTCCTAACCGCGAAATGTACTCGTGAACGAGCGAGACGCTCTCGAGAGTGTAAGAACGCAAGATTGCAATAATTTAAGAAGGTAATCATCCGCGTGGACGTGCGCGAGCGAGGATGCAATCGTTTACGATTCGGCAACAAAGTCATTCAAATATGCGAGAATAAGTAAGGACGTATAATAATTCAATATATTTAGAGAACGTGATATACAATTGTGTAATCTTTGAAAAATGTGCCAATAGCGAGTTCAAGAGACTGAATGATCTAAAAAATGTAACATCTTGGGAAAAGGAATGAAAGGAGAAGATTACTTGGGAAACTTTCGGCTTCCCATCGTTTCGCAAACGATGAAGTTGTTAAGACGCAACTCGCGGGATCCGCGCGAGTCTTCGCTCTTGCGAGAAGGAAAAGGCGACGAGCGAGAATCAATTTTCCAATTTCCAAGCTTACACGTTGATCGAACGTGTCGTGTCAATATGTGGCTACTGACAGGACAAGAATTGCAAAACCAGTCTCCTGCAAAGTCCTATAACATTACCCGCTTTCGTGTGTTTCTCATTTCGCGCATTTTATCCAGTCTAATGTGTTTTCAGCGCAACTTAATTGAGGAAGTAATAAGCTAATAAGGTAAACTTGAATTTCAGCGCGACGGCTGATTCTTTTCACTGCTCGTTACCTGTCCGTGTCTCCATCCTTCTTTTCCGTCTTTTTTATTATCGCTTCGGCGTATTTACACAATTTAGATTAAGGCATTCGTGTCAACGTCCTACAGACAGAAAACGATTAAATTATAGGAAGTTGAAATATAGATATGTCTTATAAAACAAAAGGGGCTGTTTTATATACGTTTCAATTATGTGTTTATGCAAGATTTCTTTATCGTGAATTTTGATTTTTAAATATGTAGTGGAAAACATATACGGGGGCGATATCAATAGAAAAAGCTACGTATAAAAATGATTTGTACACGCTCGACACTCTATTGATAGGCGGACGGAATTACTTTCACGGTGCCGCTAAAAAGCAATAGCAGTCGGTAGGAATAGGCGCGGCCGGAAACGTCAATTTCGAGCCGAGCTAATCCTCGTCGAGGTAATCGGGATCCTTTTTCACATTCGCAGACGAATTCAATTTAAACGCCGTTAATCGTCAATCGCGTAAATGGACGTATCGTTCAATGAATATGAATTGTAATTGTATTACGAATGCAATTTTCTCCGTATTCTCCAGGTGTTCCAAGCCCTAAGGACCTGACGCGATATCTGATGTGAAAGATGTAAATGTGCGAGAGCCTGAGAACGCGCAAGAGATATAAAAATCTGAGAATACGAGAATCTAAGAGTATAAGATTCTAAAGATATATGGATCTAATAATCAGTTATCTCTATTTAAATTAATTCGATTATGAAGCAATATATTCACAAATTTTATAGATGACATTAAGTTTATTTTAGCATGAAATTGATTTTTAGGAACTTTTTTTTGAAGAATATTGAATCTTTTTGATATTTTACATGTTTTTATTGATGTTTATGTCAATATTTTTTTTAAATATTGACATAAACATGCAGTTTTTTTATTTAATACGAGCTTGTGCGCATTGGATGTTTAAAAATGCATAGTTCGACAATCTAAGATTTAATTTAATATTGACTGAAACATATGTAAAGCGTCAAAAAGATCAATTTCTAATATTCTTCAAAAAAGAAAATGTCTAAAAATCATCAATTTTTCTGCTAGAGAGAGAGAGAAGAAGAGAATATATAAACTGGACCTGCGTAATATATTTTCCACGTTAATTTTATTCACTCCGCTTTCCTCTTTCTTCTTCACTCGCGGACGAAGCCGCGTCCGAATTGTCTGGCACGGTATGGTAATCGAAGAAAGGCCGAAGGATACGAGAAACGGAATGGGGCCAGCGCCGCCCTTCGACCTCGCACACTCGCGATGCGATGCGATGCGATGGCGATGCGTGGATGAGCGTTTGGTCGATCTCCCGCGATCGATTTGGCATGAATCTCGATCGCACCATGACCTCGGACCGCCGATGTGCAGTTTCGCGATGCGCCGGTCCCCAATTATAACGGCTCACGCGAAAATGCAGTTTAAATTGCAGGTTCACGTCGTCTCTCGGTCGAGGCAAGGGAGACGATTTCGGGCTCGGCTCGACGCCGGTCGGTTTCGAATGATCCAATCAAACGTATACGCGCGATGGCTTCTGCTCCGGCCGCGGTTCGTAATGCAAGACCAAGACACACCGTTATATTTCATCACGACGAGAACCGTGTGCTCTGCCCCTACACAAACCAAACGCGGAAACCCGTGCATGCGTGTATTCCGTAGCCGGTGAAAAGGAGAACGCGACATCACGCGAGCGACGATGCGTCGTCGTTCTGAGAAAAAGAAGAAAAAAGATGGAGAGAAAATTACACCCTCGCGTCGCCGAATATCCGTCTCCGTGAATTATTCTATTTTAATCGAAGCATCTATCGTCACCGAAAAATCCATACCTTCATTCCGCGCTTTATATACAGCGAAAGAAAAAAGAAAGTTCAAGAGTTGTGTTTACTCGCGCTCGTGTAACGCGCTCGTTAAAATCTCCAGTGATCCCGACGCGCGCAAAGGCAATAAATTTGCGGGCGATCAACGTTGGAAGAAATGAAGCCGCGTGCTCTTACATTGAAAATGATTAAAACTATTAAAGCTATTAAAATTATTAAAAATTAAAATCTAGTCGATAAATAGCTATCGATGAGCTTCAAACGGAATTTATTCCATTATACATATATCGCAGTGAAAATGAAATTTGGCGAATGTATCGTTAGTTTCAACTTGTATGTCTCTTTCTTAATTTTTTTATCAATAGCTATTTTATTGAAAGTAGATATTTTTTAGTACATATAATCCTTAAATTGTCGGATCGCGATAAATTTTCCGACAGTAGCTCTCGGTTGCAAACGACGCGAGGTTTTCAGGTGGCACTTTAATCGTGTCTCGATCCCACGGACGTGAGAGACAGAGCGTAAGATCGCAAAGGAGCGGCGGTCCAGGACGATTTCCCGCCGTAAACTTCCTCACCGTCGTCGATCTATTGTTCGGTATACGCGGACGAGCGAGAGCGCCCATAAGTCATTACACGTCGAGGGGCTTGATTATGATCTCCATTGTGGCGACCGCGTCGTGAGCATTGTTCGTCGTGCCACCTGTAACCAACGACTTCTCTCCCCTCATCCCTCACCATCACTTTCTCTCTCTCTCTCTCTCTCTCTCTTTTGCACACATCCCTTCCCACGAGAAAGTTGTAGTGTGTGTACCTTCCCTAGCATCATAAAAAATTATTTGTATTTATTAATTTCGCTATTAAATTCAATTTTAACACTGTTTGCTATTTGGAATTTTATTGAGCGTGATGCAACTCTATTAAAGTGCTTAATTTGTAGAAAAATTAAAGTCACACAATTCCTCCTTGTCTGAAAAAATTAATTTCCGAAGAAGAATTATAGTATTTGCAGCAGAGTGTTTTTTTCGACGCGGCCATTCGCGAGTTAATAAACGCTTTGGCGGACGTTGCGCGCGACCGGAAAAGTCGCCGCTACTCATAAATTGTCACGACGCGAAAGACTTTCTTCCGAAAGTCCCACGAGGCAAGGAAGGGCCGTTAATCTTGTCGGATTCGAGGAGCCATTGTAACGCGCCGCTCGTCCGTAAACGAAGGAAAGCGCGCGTCTTTAGCTTTTATTCGACGCGAAAGGGAACTTTGCGCCGTCCTTTCAGCAACCGAGGCCATACATCTGTACCTAACAATATCGATATCCTCCAAACATATTTGACCATTAATTATGTACGAAGCATGAGGCGCGAGTCGAGAGTCGAATCTTTTCAGTTGGATGAGAAATACAAACACCATCGTCGATTTTAATGTCGATTTCACCGGCCTCTCCCGTTTCCTTTTTAGCGAGTCGTCAAAAATTTTGGAATCGTCAATCACGTATATGTTAATCGAAAATGTTAAGAGAGAAAGTACGTTCGACAAGAAAATGGCGTGTATACATTATGGAACAAATTTGACTGGAATTAACGGTGAAAATAATTATTTCCTCCTCGTTTATTTTATTGTTCGACGTAAAAAGCCAAAAAAGATTATTCGTGTCTCGCGAGTGAAACGAGCTGACCGGAAATTGGGAGGTGTCACGCGGGTGGCCAAATGGGCGTTTTGATTTGGAGTTTATCGACTTGCCTCCCCTTCATTTTTCAAGTCGCAATTCATATATTCCAGCGTGGTTTAGCTGTCCCGACTTAACCCAGAGAGATATCGCCATCTCTTTCCGGATCGGCCTCGCACTAACTTATCCGCCTACCTATGGTAGGATAAGAACAAAACGGAGATGGAGAATTTCTCCGTCCATGGACCGACGACAAAACATGTTTCAAGCGGGTTGTCAAACTTTGCTTTTTACGTGTAAGACAACGGCGTATCGAAACCACTCGTATAAAACAATACGCTTTTTACAGTATAATTGGACAAGACGAAATACACGTACATTATTTTAACATGAATTTTTTCCAACTTCTCTTTTTCACTTCTTGCATAAAATTGTAGGAAAATCATTTCTTTTTGCGCTGATAAAATTTATATTATATAAAAAAAATTAAATTATATTATTGACAAACACTAATAAATAGCGTCAGATTTATATAGAGATCAGCCAATAGTATCTATGCTCTTTCATTAAGACACTGCGTGAGCTTGTCTTATTTTTTCTAATTAAATATTTAATCAAAAAAGTGCGACAAATATATCGATTAAATTATCAAGAAGAAAAAAAGAGCTAGCAAAAATTCTTATTTACTTACGAATAATCATCAATTAAATGATACGCCAGTTTCGCACGCATACATACGCAATAGCCTACAGCTATAGCTCATCCTTTATCAAACTCGAGCGGCATGTCGTGTCGAGATACGGCAACTCGTCGAGGGTACAAAAATAATCGCGACGTGCGTCTCGCGGAGTTTTTCTTGGAAGCGGCGAGAAGAAATTTCAGCTTGCTTTTTTTTCGCCCCTCGCTTTCCTTTTTTTCTCTTTTACGGCGCGATGAGTAACGAGCGGACGCTTCCGAGGAGGCGCGCGGCGGCGTCCGTCGTGAGTTATACGCGCGAGGGTGCGAAGAAGTGGTCGGACCAGTGTCAAATCTCGGCTTTCACTGCGTCTGTGTGTGACCCACAAAGGCGGCGACGCGCGCGTGTGCGCCCCGGCGCAAAAGCTCGTTCGCAAAGGCCGTGAATTACCTACCTACCTACACGCATACGCGGCCAGAAACGAGCCCCCCTTGCTCGCTACCGAATGCTCATTATCCGCCGACGTTGCCGGGCTATATCGCTTTGTAACGAGCAAAAAATGGGAATAACGAAGCCCGTCTGCTTCGTCAGGAGGGGAGGGAATCTCGACCGTACTTTGTCCTGAAAACGTGCGAACGGGCACACGGAGATTCTCTCGGCGAAAGGATAGGATCGCATTGTTGTGCGAGAAAAATCCGCGGATCTTGCAGTCGCTTTTACGCAAGAGACTCCGCCTGAAAAGCCGCTATTTTGCCATGGTAGAGTCGCAAAGGTGCGCCTCGCGTAACCGAAGAAGAGACGATGAGGCAGGATCGTAATCGAAAGAGGGGGGGGGGGACGGGAGGAGAGGGAATCGAGTATGATCGATGGTATAAATTTCCTGTTGTCGGTTGCTTGGGAAAACGGATTCTCCCTCATTTGGCATTCAACGCGACGTACGTTCGTGCCCGCGGTTTAGCGCCAATCTACCGCTAATCATCGTGCATCTGGAGGCATGCGGTAGAACCCGGAAGTAATCGTCGACGCCGCGATATAAAATGGCCGGCCCGCCGTATGTAACATCGCGTAATCCATCTCCGCGATATTTCCGCGACGATGGACATTCCCGCTTTTATTCTCAAGTATCCTGTCATATAATATTGTTACTCTCGAGATAAATATTAAAACGAAATTATTAATATCAATTAACATGATGTACAATATTAATTTATTATTTTATTTGATAATTTATTATCTATTATTCTCTAATCAATCAATTAATTTAAGAAATTTTAATGTGATTTTGACTAAATTCTTTAGTAATTTTATATCATGTTATTTATACTATTCAGAAAGAAAATCATTCTACTCTGTCATTTAAGAAAAATAATTTTCTATCGCACATTAATTTTAATTAATGAAATATTAATTCAATAATCAATTAAATTAATATTATTTAATTTAAATAATTAATAAAAAGGATATTAAAAACATTATACCACATATAAATATATATGTGCGTTTATATAAAGAGACTTTCAACTCGCGGCAATTTTTATATTTAACGCTTGTTTCGATTTTGGGTCTCTCCTTCCGCTCCATTATCCGTGAATAAAAATTCTCGGGCTTATTGACGCGAGAATAAAAGCGCTGGCCGACGCATTCTTTCGTCTCGTCCCGATGGATGCAGCGACCGCGACGCGCATCTGCAACGAGCCCGGGTTAAGGGACGACACACGCGAGACGCGCACGAATCGGCGCACGCGGATACGACGAGAGAGCCGCTAAAAATAGCCGCAGGACCTCTTTGTTCGCTCGTCGAGTCAGCAGCTCGGCGCGCTTTGTGTCGGCGCTGCCTACGACCTCGGCAATTGCATTTAATTGTCACGAAACGAAATGACATTTAAGCGGGCGCACGGCACGTGGCCTTGATCCGAGGACCGACCATCTTCGTCGAATAAAAAGGAGGGAGAAATCCGGCGCTACGCATTTTTCCGGCCGCTTAGTGTCCTGTCAACCTTGTCTCCGACTTTATAATCCTGCGGCGCCGCTTTAAATTGATCGAGCAGAGAAAGCAAATTTCTGCAATTTTTTCGCACATGATGAAATTGTTAGTATTTTAATAGATTGAAGAGAACAAGAAAATTATAATAACGTCTAATCAATCAGAGAAATGTCGGCAATATCTTCTCGTCGCTAAACGCGAGAGATTAATCATCCTATTTCCTCCATTCGGATACTCGTGTTACGGGTAAGATTGTTGAACTCGACGTTACTGCCCGGAAAAGATCGTGAAATCAATCCGATCCGACTCCTCGGAGAAGAGCGCGCGTCGTGTGCCGGAAGGAATCAATTAAGAGGCGTATCACACATCCGAAACAGCGAAAGGAGCGGGACGTAGCGAAAGGCAGATACGAATCCGCCGCGTGCGAATCGGCCTCATCGCGCGATTACTTCCGCGCTTCTCGAATCTCGAGGACCATTAGATCATTAAACATTCGAAACGCCGCGCCATTTTCTCTTAACCTCGGTCGAAAGCGTAAATTAATCATGTCTTTGCCTCTCTATAAATATATACCCCACCAAAAATGCCCGCAAAAAATGAATTTTCACGACGTACAATATAATCTACTCTCTAAAAGTGAATCAGTGTGTTATCACTGAAAAACAGTAAATAGTCACTTATTACAGCAGTTATAAGTACAGCACTGTAAATCAGTGATATTTTATTGAAAGAATCAGTTAATAATTTTGACTGTTTCAATCAGTAATACTTCTCAATATTAGTAATATTTCTTTCATTATTGTCAGTAATATTAAACTACAATTCATCTCTCTATCTGTTTCATATAAAATTAAAAATTTTATTTATATTTACTAAATATTTATTATATTAAAAATTTTATTTTATTTATATATTACATGCATATTGAACTTGTTATTTTAATTATTATAATGAGAATAAAGGTCCGTTAGATAAAATCAATAAAAATTAGTTAAAAGGCTTAATCTAGCCTTTTAACAAATTTTTATTGTTATTTTAAATAGATAACGAACGAATAATTTTCATTAAGTCGCCAGACATTTATTCGTCCGACTTAAGATCGATTTAATATCTGAAGCCTCTCTATTGAGATTGTATCAGAAATTAAACCGAAGTAATACTTCTAATTTTAAATGTCGCTCTTTGCAAACTTTATATAATTCTTATGACTAAAATTAAATACGAGAGAGAGAGTAAACGAACGAACTAGCGATTACTGGTTTTACAGTAAAATTTACTGGTTTTACAGTGAATTTTATTTTAACTGACCATAATCAGTGAGATGTAAGATAAAATAACAAAAAAATAAGCGTTTCCACTACTGAAGATCAGTAAAATACTCCCTGATTCTCAGTGAAATCTTATTTTACTGTTTAAATTAGTGATATTTTCACTGATTCACTTTTAGAGAGTAATGTACGAGGAAGAGAATATAATGTAGACATCACACGTGGGTATCCGATTTTTCACGCGAACCCCTCCTGTCATAAATCAAGATTTACAAATAAATTGTAAATCAAGGAGATAAATCAAAGTCTACGAATTGTGGATCCGTAAATCTAAAATTGTGGGTCGCGTCGAGGCGGCTTTGAAATACGCTACGTTTCGCCACGTCTGATTAACGTTCGCGCAACCTCGCGGCTGGAGGATGCGATGGAGGAGCGGCAGACCGATTTTGTTGCGCGCTGCCAAGCCTCTTTGGAAAGTCGAGAGGTCGCGGTGGGACTCTTGGCGGAAACTACGTACACACGTATATATATGTACACGTACGTACACAGGCGAGGGGCGCCCGGTCGCCCCATCGATCTCATCGGGATCGATGAATAGGATGATTAACGTGCGCGTTGGAATTCCGCCGACCTTCCTCCTACGCGCCGCACGCAAGACGTACGAGCCTCGGTCGCGAACAATTAATTAACCGACGTATACCGTCGCGACTCGGACAGGCCTCGTGGGAGAGTAATAGAGCGACGCGATAAAACGCGATAAACTGTCGCGCATCCGCTCGCCGATGAAATATTCGACGCGACACGTACTCGCGCGGTGAAATTGAATTCCCAAGCGGATGCGTTTAACGTTACGCGCGTAGGAGTCGAACACCTGGATCGTAAAACCGCGAATCGGCCGGGCACGTTTGACGTTAAATATGACGAGTCCCCGCGACCGTTCATTGTCCTTCGACGTGAGAATCGCGCGACGCCGAGAAGTGGGACTCGCGATGTCCCAATTTCTAAATTGCCCGAACGTTGGACGACGCGTCGCGTTTATTTTCGCGTTGATTATGCGTGGAAATCGTTTGACTTTCCAAGTGAAACCGCGGCGGTGTCATTGGCGGTGAAAACGCGAAAGAAATGGATTTACATAATTTAACCTGGCCAAACGGGGGGGGGGGGGGAATTCCCGGCCGCCTTCGCGATAATGCGAGTCTCCGTGTAAATCTCTCGCAAATGACGCACGTGCCCGCAACCAGCGGGATCATCGTGTTCCTCCTCCCCACCCCCGCTCGGTCTCGTCGTGACATCGCGTCGTCGCGACTCGTAAAGTCGGCGACCGAGTGCCACAAAGCGCGGCCGACTCGCCAATCTCGTATATCCCTAATTAGCGCTTGCCAAATATGTAAATTACGAGCCGACGTAAACTCGGCCGAACTCGCGAGCGAGGTAAATTGCGTTTAAATTGCATCCGCCGTCCTTTAAAAAGCCGTTTCCACTCGAGAACCGATCCGCAGGTTATCGATGCGGCGCGATAATAATATTACGATATTATTGACATACTCGAGTCGCTAATTAGCACTTATCGAAGTTTGTAAATAACCTAAATTAAGATGTAAGATTGTCGAAATTTTTATGCGGGAAAAGTTTGAATGCATACATGTATACATGTGCGCTTGCGAGATTGCAGAAAGGAGGGGAGGGGGAGAAAGGAACTGTGTGAAAGGAAAGGACTAAAAGATCCGCGATAAATCGACGTTTCATTGTAACCGGCGCGTGTTTTCACTCGCGTAATAGGATTCGAGCGGGCGCTTTTCTTCCCACGAAGAAACGCGCATATGCACACGCCGTCCGTAATGAAACACGTAATCCTTTCATCCGGGCACCGCGCACGTCCTGACGCTAAGATAATTGCGCCTACCTCCGCGAAACGCAATTAGGCGTTGCACAATTTGCGCGCGCGGCCAAATAATTGAAAAAGCGAGATTCCTAGCCGGTTGAATCCGACCGGTCCGTTTGCGCGGCAATTTCAGGCTCGACCCCCGAGTCTAATCTAACGAAAACGTAATCAGGAAAGGAGGAACTTGATCGTCCAGGTGTCCAGGTTGAGTGAATTAAGAGAGAGAGAGAGAGAGAGAGAGAGAAGGGGGGAGAATTAAATTTTATTCCCGGAGAAACGCCGGAATGGAAAATGACTATAGACATTAGGCAAGTGTCGGCCGGAGAGTACTTTGGTACTCGGCGGTAATCGTAAATTAGAGAGCTACTCTTTTCGTTCGCGCGCACGACTATTCGCGAAAATGATGCTTTCCCATCGGCCTTTTTCAACAAACGTTCAACTTTGTCGATATCTCCGTGCAACGAAATCTCGAAAATAAAATTGCCCGGAAGTCAATTTTCTCTAAATGTCGAGTATCATTGGGGAACTTTGCTTTTTTTTTTTTTAGTCCTTCTCGTACGTGCCAATTTCGCAATCTAGCTGGCACGACGGTGGCGATATCAGTTCGGAGACACGACGTTATTCATGTGCATACACGGCGAAAAAGAATCTACCTACAGGACGTTCTAGGAACGTCGGATTCGTCCTTATGCGATCACTGTGGCGTACCAGGAAGTCGAAAGTCGATTACGATAAGGTGGCGCCATGGCCGATCGCTGTCGCGACGACGCTCGTGCTCGGCTCGAATCGCGTTTCGAAGCCACGAGACGAAACTAACAAGAGCATCGTGTCGGGAAATTAAAATTCGAATTCATCGTAATCCTCTTTACGACTTCCGACAATAAAATAAAACGTCACCTTGTATAATAAACACTTGTCATAAAATTATTATCATTAATTATTTGATAAGAAATGACTAAAAAAGTATTTTAATACATTAATTTATTAATTCGTGGACGTTTATTTCTTTTTGCACACACACACAAAAATTTATACATAGATTATATAAAATAAAATTATTTATAAATTAAAATTCTACTTCTCAAAAAGAGAGAGAGAGAAAGAGGGAAAAATCGTATATAAAATAACATTTTTATTTAGCTACTATTAATTTAAATTACAGTATATGCCCTACGAGTATAATTCAATTTAACTCTTGTCAATTAATTTAAACTCCTGTTAACGCAATGTCAATAAAACGTCATATTTCATGATGATCGGCGCGGATGTATTTTTAACCGCTGATGTAATAGCACTGGAGACTTTGCTGTCAGTCGCGAGAGTCATCGATCATCGATCGGCTCTTATATGGCAACTTCTGATCGAGTGGATTTAAAAGACTGATAAGACCCGAGATACGTAAGTGTGCAAATCCGGCCAACAACCGATATTGGCGAATATCCTAGGTTCCGTGGCAATGGCAAAAAATTTGCCGTTAATCTTCTCCCGTGATCTCACAACCCTCGTCATTTCTTACAATCACTCCGATGATTTATTCCGACTCATTCGTCATTGAATTGTCACGAGAAACGCTTTCGAAAAAAAAATTAGCATTAATATAATGTAACGTACGGAATAGAAATATTACGAAGAGATCATTTCTCGCCGCTCTCTTCCATGGATATCGGTTAAACCATCGTCTGACGTCGAGAAACTGGAGAATCTTAGAAAGCAATTTCGATGATTTGAGAAATTGAAAACTTTGTAGCGCACGCGCATACAATAGTAGCGCATTCATCCGCGTTTTTTCATTCATACCTCCACGGCACTTTTGCACGCTCGAGTCGCAGACGGTTATTCCTCGCGTCTTATGCGAGCGTCGTATCGAGGTCTCGAGAAAGTTTCCCTTGTCTATCGATTGCCGTAAATGCAATATCGGAATGATGCAAGCGCGATCGGGATGCGAGTGCGTTTCAAGATGTCAGCCGCGAGGCAAGACGAGAGTGCGCTTCGATGTCATGTTAGTAGAGAAACGTCGCGCCGCGAAATTTCCATCCGAGACGAGGACGACGAGGATGACGTTAGACGAGAAGAGACGACGACGAGGAACGTCGTTTCATGCCACCCGGTTTTTAATAACTTTCACCCGCGCGCCGTGGCCGGAGCCAGCCGGGTCTTATCTTTACCAAGGCCCGTAAGATGCGAAATGTAACGGGGACGTGTCCACCCGAGGTGAAATTGAAATGGCGCGCCTCGAAGAATGCGTATCATATTTACGCGCTTTCGACTTGAAGCGCCGGCGCGTTATTTATCGGGGGCATATCGTCGGTATCCGGTACCCGGAACCACGCGTGCAACGGCGTCGTCTCGCCGGCATTTTTACGAGCACCGGCTATCCGGATGCCCCGGGACATTTCGCTTGGCCGTGCGCGCGAACCTCCGGGCGAGAGAGGTGATTTTCTGCGGGACCCCGTGGGGCGCTCCAGTGTACGTATCGCGCGCATTTAATCCTTGGGGTACCTGTCTACCACATGTCGCGCGTCAATTCGCAGTGTTCCGCGATGTTGAGTAACGATATGAATATCGAACGTAAGGGACGCATAGATTTCCGCGGATGGGAAATCCCTCTCTCAACAGCTCGTGGAATCGTCCAGGTATTATCGACGAGATGTATCACTGGTCGCGATCCCGTAATCGTGTCTTTCTATCGGAGGAATCGACCGCGTTACGTCAGCAATGAATCACATATTTTACGACGACGTTTTATTTCGCGCCACCTTGATCCTGGAAAATACGGGCCGGCCTCTCCCGCCCAGGTTGTTCCCAAAATCCGGCTCGCTTTCCACTTTTGTCTCGCTACCGCTTTGCATAAAAGAGGTAAGAGGGTCGCTAAAAGCGCACAGGTCGAATAACGCAATAACGCGGAATCAATGATATACGGAAAGTATGCCGAGACTGATGGAAATATTGGGGGAAAAAATTATAATTGCGTATTTCTTCAATTAGAATATTCTCGGCTGTTGTTGCTTCTTCGCGAATGAAAACTTTGCGTATTAAACATCCTGTCAGCCGCGCATTCGGCGACTAATTTCGAGCCGGTCTTTTTCCAACGACGGACGAATATCCGACGAGAGAGACGAGAAAAAAAAAGACGGGCTTCTTGGACGCGGCGCGACGCCACGTTGCGCATGATTTGCATACGTCATTCGGAGCGAGGGAGCCTCTAGAGAGCCGAGAGCTGACGTAGGAAATTCGTCACGGCGAATTGCTCGCGGCTGGACGTTATATCCGCCGTTAAGATCACCGCGAAGTCCGGTTCTCTCTCGGGCTGCCACGCTGCTCGCTCCTATCGTTGGCTGTTATGACAAGTGGGCTATTAATTTCGCTCTCGACTTAGCTTGAGCCTCGCGAGATCCGCGCTGCTCTCTTATGTTAGATGCACTTCACGAGAGACCTCTTTCCTGCCTCTCCCTCGTTGTCCCTCCCCCCCCTCGTCCCTCCTCCTCCTTCGTCGGGGAAAAGACCGTCGCTCGATTTCTGAGTGACGACTATATTTAAATCGCGTTTAAGTAGAAATTGCGCTTGGCGTGCACAACGTTTTTAAATACGATAATTATATTTTTTATATTTTATATTTTAATATTTTTTAATATTTTATAATATTTAATATTTAATATTTTATATTTATATTTTATATTTTTTATATTTTATATTTTAATATTTTTCATAAATTATTTCTAGCTAAAGGAAAAATAATCATCTTTAAAATTTTTGCTGAAATCTACGTAACGTGTATTATTTTCCTATTCGAAGAAATAAAACAGAAATGAAAATAAAAAGAAAATAAGAAATGGAAATAAGCAATAAAAATAAGAAAAGAAAATAAGAAATAAAAATAAGAAATGAAAATAAGAAATGGAAATAAGCAATAAAAATAAGAAATGAAATATTCTATTTACTTTTATCCCCTTCGTTTGGCTATAATCGAGGCGTTTAAAAGTGGAAAGATGTATCGACGTTCCGCATCGGTTGACTGATTCCCGACGCTCTCTCGGCGCGAGATCTAATTTACATTTCAATCCACGAAAATCAGAAGCGCGAGCGAAAACGCTCGCGGCGATCGGCGGCGACGTAAGATCGATCGCTCGCGCGAACAACGTAATTTGTAACGCCGCGTATCCGGACGGCGCGTGTCGTTTTCCAAGCGATAATAAAGCACCGAAAGTCGGCCGTCAACCTATCGTTGCGCAGCAATCGGCCGATTCTTTCGAGCCGAGTTGCACTTTCGCTCGCGTGGGAAAAATATCGCAGCTTACGTAGATCCGCGAGTGACGGCTCGGAGATGATTGGACACGTCGGAAGAATTTCAGTTTCGCACCTCGATTTCAACTCGTTCGTAGCTTGACGCGTTCATTACGATACCGTACGATGCTGAAATGTTCGATATTATCGCCCCCCTTTGATATGTGGATATATCTCTAAAGTTATTATATTACATTGATGGACATTCAATTACATCTCTCGCAAATTTTCATTGAATTAAGTCACTGCTGAAACATTTCGAATATTATTCACTTATATAATTTTGAAACTACTCTTCATAGGTCTTGAACGATCCATCATTTCGATATCTTACGTATTGACAGATATCGAAAATAAAAATCTATTTCTACGTAATAAATAATTCTTGTTTAAATAAATTATAATAATTTAATATTAATGCGTTATATTTATTTATAAATATTATTAATATCCTTTTACTTTCTCTCTTTAAAATTTATTAAGATATTCAAAACTGTTCAAGATCAAAAATCTTCAAGATTAATCATAATTTCAAGATATGATAAATTTGAATAATATTCGAACTGAAGGAGACTCGAGTTTCTCGTAATATATTTCAACTAATTCAAAGCATCTTATTTCCATCACTAGTTGCTACACTCGATATTCTTAACGCGCCGCACTTTCATTAAACGAAGACTGACTGATGTGGTTGAAGAAAATCTACAACACAGCGCACAGTAGTAGGACACGTGCGTGTACGCAGGATAATAATTTATTTGCGCGAATAATTCACAGTTCGCGCACGGTAATTTATTCGCGCCTCTCGAATACAATCGTCGTCCGTGAAATATACTCATTATCCGCGCTTTGTCATAATTACCGGCGGAAACCATCTGTCGCGGATCGGATAAGGAGCTCGCGCGAATGCTGATTTACGCGATTCCGGCTGGGAAAAATCGAAAACGCGCGAGACCGACGCCGCCAAGTGTCGGGGAAGCGGAGGAGGAGGAGCGGCGATTTATTTATCGCTTTTCCGCCGATGCGATATCCTCGTTTGTCACCCGGGGCCCGGGTTCCGCGAGCAGGTGCAAGCAGGAAATGGCGCCGGTGCGATCGTTTCCTCTGCTCTTGGGTGTCGCGTTCACGCCATAGATGCAAGGTCAACGCCGATGTATACCGGCACCGGGAGCAGCTCGGGGAGAGGAGGTCGTCGTGCTCGATCCTGATTAATGGCTTTCGAGATCGCGTTTGCGCTCGCGTCCAGGCCGTCCAGGTGCATTGACACCGCGCGCTAAACGAGAGCCGAAATAAACATCGTTGAAATTCAGGTTTCGTACAGAATCGCGAGTCATTCCGAACACATTGACATCAAACGCGGCGAATGCGCATCGAGACATTATTTGATTGAAAACTCTCGAGACAAATTCAATTTGCAAAATTTCATAAATGCAAAGTTTATGCATTCCTAATTAATTTCAATTATATTATTAATTATTCAATCTTAGTTACTTTTTAAACCAAGATTAGTTTCTAAAAAATCTTGATTTAATTTAGACTTTATCGTGATAGTAAATACATAAATATAAATCCTTGCAAGTCTATAAATTAATTAATAGAATTAATTTTACTTTGCATATTTCAAGCAAAAAATATTACAGTTCTAAAAAAATTGCATATATCTTTAGTCAAGTAGTTTGTTATCGTTTTGAGGGGGTTGATGGTTGAATTTATTCGAAAATTAAATCCAACAAAAAGACAAGGTGTCTAGCAATCGATAAAAATAGACTAAAAAAGTTGTGCATATACAAGCCACGAGATTACAAACGTTAATGCGAATATAGCATTCTGACCGAGGACGACGAGGAGTAGCTTAAGAGAGGTCGTCACTCGATCCTGATTAATGGCCCTCGGTATCGCGCGGGGCTGTAAACAGTATTAATCAGGATCGAGTTTACGGTGCGCGGACGCGTCACGAATCGCATTAATCAGGATCCCGAGTCTGCACGAAATGCTCGTGTCCACGTTACGTTACGTATGCATTGATTTACTCCGAGTTTTCCGAATATCCCGCCAACGTTCTTCTTCTTACAAGCCCCCTTAATCCGATATATTCAATTTTTACCTCGTCTCTCGCGACTAATAAAATATCGGATCCTTTCCCTGAACAAATTTAATAATATCTCTCGATTAAAAAAGTTATCGATCGTTCGATAAGAGCCATTATTATAAATAAGAAAGAAAGTGGTGTCTCGAAATGATATAAAGTTTGATGGCTCAATGGATTATATGTCCGTGAAAATTTATTAAAAAACTAACGTATGCATTTATCATAAAACACACATCGGTATTTGTTATCGTAGGTCGGAAATCATACAGTTACATTTAAGTGTTAAATGCGAGATACGATCTTGATCTTTCCATATTGCTTCATCGCACGATATGTCATGATACTTTGCATACGTCATTATATGGCAACCGGAATTGGCGGGACATATTTGTATCTATTCCAACATCAATTTTACAGCTGTCCAACCGAAAGGACGAGCCTCTTGGAGAGCTATCGGCCTTGTTGTCGTTTTACACGTCCGTGACGAATGGATTTAGCAACGGGCGTGCCAGGGAATCCAACATTGTATGTAGTTCTACGGCTTACTGTCGAGATCAGTTTAGCGGCTGTCAAAGGGACTCGAAAATTCACTCGAGTTGCCTTGATCGCAGAACCGGTCGACAATTATGTTATAAATCGTAATTAGACTTATTGAGAATTTAAAAAATGTTTTATGAATCGATATGTCAAGTATGATCGATTTTTTATTTTTTTGGTGCGGATTTTATACACAGTAAAAAATAAAATGTTAATTATAACATTTTTCACATGTCTCAGAAAGTCCACTCTAAATTTTAAGTTAAAATAATTCGTTCGTCATATGTTACATATTGACAAACTAAAAATGTTAAATAATTGTGACACAATACTTTACGTTTATTTTTGTTACTTTGTGACTTTAAGTGTAATGTAAAAGTAACATACAAATTAATTAAAAATTATATGAAAAAATAGTTACAATAACTCGTAAGAATTGTTGTAGGACATTAACATATAGTAGTAATTATTTTAACTTAAATTATTTGTAATAGAAACATTTGATTTTAGTAAATTTGATTACTTTTGGATGTTAAAGTTCAAGATTATTTGAAGATTTATTTTAATTTTTCTTAGACTTTAACTTTTCTTAAACTGACTTTGAAACATGTTGATTGTTTAAAATGATGAAATTATGTTAAAAATACTCAAAATAATATTCCATTTCTAAGAGACATATACAAAGTGTTGAGTTATGAAGTTGACATAAATGTAACACATGAAAACGTTATAAAAATAATAACATATAAATTGTTTGTTAATTTTACATTAAAGTACTAATCAAAACACAAGAATAATAACACAAGAAAATTTTAACATATGGACCCGCAATTTTTTACTGAAGTGTATTGAGATGAATTCGACACTTAAATACACTGGCATAAAATTCTTTTATTCTGAATAAAACTCGCAATTAAAGGAAAAAGGAAATATTTTATAATTTGTTTTCGATTCTAAAAAAATAACTGTGGCTATAAATATTTGTCTCATTTATGTTTCAGGACCCACAGCAGGATCCACGAGCAGTCATGGAGAACCTGTTCCTGACCGGTGAGTAAAACGTCGATTCTCAATCCTATGGCGAAAAGAACTGTTTAAGTAGAAATGGCGAGAACTGTTCGGTCGGAACAGTTACAACGTTTCCTTGACATCCAGCCATTGTATGAGTGCGAGTCGCGTCGCTCGCCTCGAACGATCGAAAAATCGCGCAGCGGGATACCTCTTTCGATAATCCTCCGGCGTGAGCTCTCGATCGGCACACTTTCAAAGGAGAGTTTTTCACTTCCGCCATTAAACAGACGCCAACAAAGTCGGAAACAATGGCTCCCAATGGATTGCCGATTATTGTACCGTACGTACCTCCCCCTGGAACGATCGATCGATCGATCGATCGATCGGCTTTCACTGATACTTTAGATTCCCCTGCATTTTATACGCCATATTATTACGGGAGCACCGTAGCTTTTCCCGCTTACGGCCGCGGCAGCGAGTTCGGGCTGCGGTGTGTTTAGCTCGTTTAGGTACTATCTCATTACCATATCACTTATGTTGTCTCGTAACTCACCGCGGTCATTTCTTTATTATTATGTCCCGGCACAACGTCGTTTCCTCGCAGCCTCTCTTCCTGCATCCTAGGATACTCTTATCGCTCTTAGCGCTTCGTAACTCGAATATTATCGCGATTCCCATTCATCGCGGAAAGATATACTTGTGCATCAAATTTCCGTGTCTCTTACAAAGACATTAGTACGATGCGTTTCCTTAAGAAAGACTATAATTCTCGCGTCGCCTCTTTTTTTTGGATCTTAAAGTACGTATCATTTATATTTAAATATGGATTTTATTAGAGGCGCAGCTTCGCGTCTCGTAAAATCTCGAAGGTGAGAGCGCGAGAATACGAGTACGAAATTGAATTTATAGCAATCGGATTACGCACTTGGATACTTTTATCCTTTCGCGCGTATAGAAAATTTACGCCCGGTATATCCTCGAGTACAAGAGCAGGATCCGCAGAATCCGTCGCCGGCATGGGGAGGAGGGATTCCTGTTGCATTAAAAAATGCGAGGCGCAAACGAGATCTAAGACCCGCGTACATCGTCCTCTTCGGCGACTCTTTGAGGGTGGCAGTTTAATTTGCGCGAACGGCTGTAAAAGCCAGGCCGAACCAGGCGGCGTCGGCCGCTTCTCCGAAACCCCGGTGTCCGGATATACGTCGACGGATATATATTCTCGGCAGCGGGGCTCGTCTAACCGCCGTAGATCAGAGCGACGGCGACGGTGGTTAATCGGCGGCTCAAAAGTGGCACTTCCATTTCGGTCCGCGAGCTGTAAAACTCGCGCGGCAAGGGTTGATGCGATGCCCGACCGGGGCAACCCGGTCGTGACTTCTCGCCGAGAGGGAGGGGGGAGAGGGGGAGGGGAGGAGGGAACTGGTTTTAATAACTCAGTGACCTTCGCCTGCGGTTTTCGAATCGCATTCGTTCGCTCATCGCGAAAGTAAAAAAAAAAGACGAGGCGGAGAACGCGATATCCAACTAATGAGACCGATGTACACGCATCATTGTACTTGGGATACGAGATTTCATATTTTTTTATAGCAATGTGATACGTCGATTTCGTTTGATTAAATCCGTAATAATCGACATCGTTTCTCAAAAGCTTTCTCTTACAAATGCTATTAAAGATTGGAACTTTTTGCTTGCATTTTTTTACCGATTGCAATTATTTTATTCGCGTACGGGTCTTTTCGTTTGATGCTATCGATGCTGTCATTTTAGACATATATATTTTATATGGTTTTTTAAGATCTTCTCAGAAAAGGAATTTAATTTAGACTATATACAGGGTGTTCTAAAAAGATATGTCAAAAATTTAAGGAGATATTCCTGAAGGATGAAAAAATGTTATATGGACATAGGTGCGGAAATGCTTATTTCAGGAGTTATGTTGAAAATACTGTTAGCTGTATTACTTACACAAGGAAAAATTTAGGATTAATTATTGTAGATGACAATCGTTTAATTAGGCTTATTTACATTTGGTTTTAATGTGACCTTGAGTATGTTATAATAAATGTTGAAAAGGTTCACCATTTTCCTGAATACAAGCAGTGACACGTCGACGCATCGATTCACGGACACGTTCAAAAATACTTGGCGTACAGCGGATTGTCTCGCAACCTGCAGTGATACGGTCACGAAGATCTTGAATATCACGCACTGGTGGCATTTTTGAACGTGTCCGTGAATCGATGCGTCGACGTGTCACTGCTTGTATTCAGGAAAATGGTAAACATTTTCAACATTTTATTGTAACATACTCAAGGTCACATTAAAACCAAATGTAAATAAACCTAATTAAACGATTGTCGTCTACAATAATTAATCCTAAATTTTTCCTTGTGTAAGTAATACAGCTAACAGTATTTTCAACATAACTCCTGAAATAAGCATTTCCGCACCTATGTCCATATAACATTTTTTCATCCTTCAGGTGTGAGGAATATCTCCTTAAATTTTTGACATACCTTTTTAGAACACCCTGTATATAATATTTTATCAATTTGCAATTCAATAGTGAAAGCTTATAAGACATATTTTGTACGATACCAAGATTAAATTTTCCTGATTAGTATTCAACGGCGATGATATATGTAACTATTCACCCAACTATAAATTCAACGCGAGATAAAACACGAGAATGAGAGGAATAAGTCACCGAGCAATAATTTTTCATGGCGTACCGGAAAAGTAATAAATATGGATATGGACTAGCGGCTATGAATTCCGCGAGAATGGCGACTACCGGCGACTGCGAAAAATGCGGAAAGACGTTAGGCGATCGTTGTCCGAGCCCTGATAACAATGGAACCATTGTACGCTAATGTCGCGGGCGCGCGGACGTAATTACGCCCGCGATATCGCGATCGGACGTGGGTGAAAATCGTGTCATTAGTCGGTGGTCGGGATTAGCCGTTAGTTACGGTCCGTTAATTACGCTCGAGCGGTCACTCCTTAGATTTTCCCTCCTGATCCTCCTCACGACCGGAAATCTAATGTCGACCATTCGTGTGTATATTTGATGTATTTCGACGAATAATCAATAAAAATCCGCACAGGAGACTCGCGAAAGATGCTTTGAACTTGATTCATTTTCTCGACGTCAAAGATGATCGTAGAATCGTTATAAAGCTCGAAAATTCCTCTTGGTCTCTTGGGATATTTTATTACGAACCAGAACGGTTTCTCTCGCGCGTCGAGATCGAAGGTTAAGCAAACTGCTCGTTCGCGGGATGCAGTTTTTAGACATCATCGCATTCCCCTCGTGGAAGTAACCCGACCGGGTTACATGCCATCACGCGCCGATGCTCCGCCGCGTTAGCGTAGTTATTATTGTTATTAGACCGCCAACACCGCGGTATCGTATTCGGCGCGGGAGACGGAAGGAACGGGGGGGGGGGGAGGCGAAAAAAGGGGAGACACAGTGGAAGAAGCGCATACAAAGATCCGTCCGATTGCGCTCGCTCGATCTGCATGCGAAGAAAAACGGGGGCGGTCGGGCAATTTGCGACGAATGTAGGCCACAAACGTGCGCACCGTGTCGAGATTAGGATAATAAATATGGCCGAGGTGAAATCATCCACCGCGTGTCTCTACGGCTGACCTTACCACGGGCCGTTTCCATATCGCGAAAAGGAAGAGGAGGAGGACGAGGACGAGGGGGGAGGGAGAGCGGCGGCACTTTACACGGACTCCTCTCATCATAGGCACCCTCGCCGCGCGTTTTACGTATAACCTACATTTTACCTACTCGTCTTTCGACGAGAAAGTCGACAGGCGAGCGTCTCTCCTCCGCTACGAATACCCGGAATATTTTTATATATTATATAACTCTATTAACATCTCGATTTTTTTTACATGTACACATTTTCTAAACTTGATTGATTTTTGTTCCTTTAGCGCGAAAGCTTTTTTTATCACGAAACAAGATTCATTTCATCAATTTCGGTTACTTTGTACATTAATTTAAAGCTGAGACTTGAATTTAAAATTTATCGCAATCGCATAGAGCTTGAAGGTTATTTTTATCCCAGTTATCTCGATTGCTCGAGTCATAATGATCCTTGTGACGCTCCGTTGGCGTCTCGGGTCTGTCCTTCGTTCCTCTCGCGAAAAATAAAGGAGAAAGAAAGAGGAGACGGAGCGCGCTTATCCCGATAAAGAAAAATGCAAGAGGATAAATCACGCGTGCGCCTCCCGCGTTAATCTGAAAAAGAAAAAGTCCCCGGGCAAAACCGGCGAGAGGCGGAGTGCAAGAGCCGGACCGAAAGGGACAAGCCGTCGTTGCACCGACGTGTCATTGTTTATTGCTGCGAATCGCGCGAGATAGTATCAATTGAATGGTCCGGAACGAGATTGATGCGGTCCCAGCGGGCAACGCGCCGGAACATCATCGAAGAGTTGTTTTCTATCGTTCTCTCTCTTTCTCTCTTTTTCCCCCTTTCATCGTCCTCGCTCCTTGTCGCCCGCGGCGTTAATTGTTTTCCTAATTCGGACACACCGGATTGATATTATGTACACCTCCAATTACGGTGATACATCGGCAACACGCGACGCGCGACACCTCCGCAAATTCGTCGACTTTATTAACGTCCCTGTCATTTTTATTAGTTTATTTTGCGTGTAAATTTGTAGAGCCGTTCCCGTCGAGGGCCTCGTCGGAATTCTCGACCCCTGTGGAGATAATGTTGTCCAGAATTATTGCAATTACACGCGTCTGATTTTTTTTCCCCAAGAGCCATCCGATAAAAATAATTGTGATTTACGAATAATTGAAGATAGTTTTCGAGAAAAACGAGACACACACGATATATATATGTTGGTAATCTCAATTTAAACTCTTGAAAAATTAGAAATGATGGCTAACAAGTTTAACTGTGCTCCCCGCTCATTGAAATCACCTTAATCGATCAAACTTTTTCGTCGCGGCGTTTAATTAGAGGCATCGATTGAAAAGCTGCCTCGATCGTTGTCTTTAATTACTTTTAAACGCCACTCTCGTGCG
The DNA here is from genome assembly GCF_025532165.1 of Camponotus vicinus. NCBI lineage: Eukaryota > Metazoa > Arthropoda > Insecta > Hymenoptera > Formicidae > Camponotus > Camponotus vicinus. Next base: position 17,527,601 of record NW_028141980.1, read on the forward strand.
CTCGCGACTATCGCGATTTAAGTGCGGAAGATCCGAGGTGGAAGATAAGTTTTATTATCGATCGCCAACTCTCAAGGAAGATTCGGTGCGCGTGCGAGAAGGAATTTTTGCGACGTGATTGACCTGTAAAAAGCGCCGTCGACTAAAAACGACAGACAGACAGTCCGGAGAATGGCTCTATTGTTTCTTTACGGGAATGTTCGCGTGATCGATCAATCGACGAACGCAATGATGCGGTACTTTTTCCTCATCATCGCTCCGTCGACCTTTGAACTTAATCGGGATTCCAAAGCCGGTATACACGAATCGGAGCAACATCAAATTAGTATTAGCCAATCTTGTCGAAAAGAAAGGCAATCTAGCGGGATGTAGACTCGCTCCGGTTTCTCTTGTAATACCCAACAATGTAATATTGTAATGTCAGAATAATACCTGTTGCTAGAAGATGCAAGCCTCAGATGCGAGAAGAAGGAAAGACACGCATTTTAAAATACGAGGAAAAATTTTCCATCGGACTTAAATAACATTCCACGATATAAAACAATTTATATTCAAGGATATAAAATCAGAAATCTCTAAATATTCTAAATTCTCTAAAATTTTAAATTCGAAATTAAATTTAATTCTTGCTCTAAATCTCTGGTGAATCTAGCAAGCGGACGTTTTGCAAAGCAGGTGCCACGAGCGACGCGGAAAAGCGAGCTCGGAAAAAGGAAACGCGGGTGAAAGTGGTGCGATGCGCTTCGACTATACCGAAAGATTAACCGTGTAAGATGACTGGCTAATCGAGGAACCGGAGGCTTCGTATTACCTCACGAACGTCTAATGGGACACGCCTTTGCTCGGTGCAACAGCTACCATTAGCGCGCAATCTTTCTAACAGCGGATCGTTACAAAAATTATTATCATCGTGTATCCGCGAGATCCTGATCTTGCAGCTCTTTCTTTTCTTATATTCAATTGTATCATTAAAATAGACATTACTCTCTTTTTAATGGAATCGAATTGATTTGAAGTGTTTATTACGTTTGAAATAAATTTCTTTTGAGAAATTAAAAGAACCTACAAACAACATCTAATATGTATTATAGCAACACAAATAGTGTTATATAACAAAATAGGAAGTAGATGTGTGACGTTTACAAAGTAATAATGATTGATTATATATGATTGATTATATATATCTATATGAATTCGAAAGGAAATAATTGTGAACGATACGCTTCGAAAGCGAAAAAGATTTGATGGATAAATAATATTTAGTGACATTTATAGAAAAAAATATTCAATAATTATATAAATATACGCGAACAAGGCTTTCTGAGAGCGATAAGTGAAACCTGTTCGAAAAAATACGATGAATATTAATATATATTATACTTTTTAATATAATATAATATAATATATGTAAAAATGTGACAAGAAATACTCTCTTCTGTCCAGGCAGTTCTTGACCAGTTTAGGTATCTTTACGGTATAAGACGTGTGCAGAATATTGGTCATAATAAGATACAAGAAATTTTTCACGAAACGATAAACGCGTGGGATAAACACGATCAGGGCGAACCATAGACACAGCTGTCTGACCAGCGATCGCTCGCGAGCGTAACTACTTCTCCGCGAGAGCGGCTCAATTTTTCTCCTCGCTCGTACATTTTCGTACGCCTTTTCACCTTCGGCCCTATCGCATCCGCTTCCGCCTACGTCCTGCCGGTCGGAGCGTTTACCGCACGCATGCACGCGTGTAAAGCGAGCGGCATGGCGCCGGGGGGCGCCTTTTCACGGACTGACGCAGCCAGGCACGCGTGCAAAGCGAGCAATAAGGTAATGGGGCGTAACCGAAGCGGCTTTGCCTCGCGGTGAAAGTTAGCGCCGTGACGTTAATTGAGGAGCGCCTTATAGCGCTAAGGAATTAGGAATTATCCGGTGAGACCCGCGCCGCGGCGCCTGCTGCGTCACAGGCGCCGCCGCCGCCTCGGATCGCTCTAAACGCCTCAAATCGCGATTTATCTATCGCTAGATCACCTTGATGATAGCCACCTAAAGAGCCGGTTACCCAACACGCTGGATTTTTCAACATTTGGGAGACGCGATGACATTTATGTTTTTCACGCCATGACTTGGATCTTTCCAGCCTTGGCTTTTCCGATTGAAAAGTACGCTGAAATTTCTATCGAGTTAATTATGCGTCAATTATATAATCATATTTCGAAATGCTTTAATTCTTTAATTCTCCGGAGAGAGAGAAAAAGTGGGAGACTACTCTCTAAAAGTGGATCAGTGTATTATCACTGATTACAGCACTGTAAATCAGTGATATTTTATTGAAATAATTAGTTAATAATATTGACTGTTTCAATCAGTAATATTAAACTACAATTCATCTTTCTATCTATTTCATATAAAATTAAAAATTTTATTTATATTTACTAAATATTTTATTTATATTTATTATATTAAAAATATAAATAAAATATTTAGTAAATATAAATAAAATTTTTAATTTTATATGAAATAGATAGAAAGATGAATTGTAGTTTAATATTACTGATTGAAACGATCAATATTATTCCAATAAAATATCACTGATTTACATATGTTATTTACATATGATATATATATATATATATATATATATATATATATATATATATGTATATATATATATATATATTACATGCATATTGAACTTGTTATTTTAAACAGATAACGAACGAATAATTTTCATTAAGTCGCCAGACATTTATTTGTCCGACTTATAAAATCGATTTAATATCCGAAGCCTATCTATTGAGATTGTATCAGAAATTAAATCGAAGTAATATTTCTAATTTTATCTGTCGCTCTTTGCAAACTTTATATAATTCTTATGAGTAAAACTTAAATACGAGAGAGATAGCGATCATAATGATAAATGAGCGAATTAGCGATTACTGGTTTTACAGTAAATTTTACTTTAACTGACCATAATCAGTGAGATATAAGATAAAATATCAAAAAAAGCGTTTCCACTGAAAATCAGTAAAATGCTCACTGATTCTCAGTGAAATCTTATTTTACTATTTAAATTGGTGATATTTTCACTGATTCACTTTTAGAGAGTAATTTTATATTTTTTTTATATTTTTAGAATAATATTAATTTTTAAATAATATTTTCTAAATAATTATCTAATATAATAATTCATCTGTGGAGGGAAAAGAGATAACTTTTTTCTTGGTTCCTTGCAAAAGGGAGAAACTTTTAAGCATTGTGGAAAATTATAAATATATAGAGATTAATGAGAAGCAAAGTCGTCGAGGTGTCGCGTACACATATATCACGATTTGTCTTAAAGCAACTGACAATTCGACCCAACCGTAATTTCACACTTTCACGGTAATGACGAACCGGAAGAGAGGATTAACGTTTATCCCGAATTCCGCGGTTGGAATTTCATCGGTAAACGAAAGTCGATATTATGTCGCCACCGACATTCTGGGTCAGGGAAGCAGCTGATGCGCTTGTTAGACTAATGGTGTGACAATTGCGTCACCGGGAACGGTGCGAACGTGTCGACGCATTTGAATGTGGTCGTCGCGGTAATCGAAGATTTCTAAAATCGAAAATTCTCAAACGAGAGACTTGTAAATGGATGTGTAAATGTATGTAGATCGCGATGAGCCGTTCAAGTCACATATTGCCTCTCTTTTTCACGTCCCACACGTCTAGTCTGACTCTAAAGAATCTATATCTAATGATATCTCTTAGATATCGATACTTTCTAACGGTTCTTTATGGCATCGAATATCTGCTCACTTAAAGGAACCGATATCTTTTTACTTTCAACCATCACCCTTACGACATCCGGAGAGATACCCGAAGATAGAATTATACTAAATTCCAGTGTAGCGTACGCGGCAATTTCGTCGGGAAATCCGCGCGCGTTTTTCAGCGATTCCCATTAGGATATATCGGATGGTGATTGCGAGATGAGCGTAATCGAGCATCTTATTTTGAATGTGGATTCCTCCGGGAAGAAAGGTCACGTAGCGCGAGTATCGCAACGTTGCGGATTCATTAATAATTGCATCGGCGAGCCGTTACTTCATACAAGAGGGACGCGCACAGACGGGATGAAGAGGGAGAAGGAGAGAAGATACACGGTACACCCTCGTTACGGGAGGGCACTCGAGACTTTCACATTCTGCCAACGGCGCGCACGATATCCATAAATCCTTATTAGCGATTAGGCCATCCGAAATGTAATATCGATTCACCGTGCGCCACCGGATTGTATCATTAGCTGATGATAGATGACGCGTTATGCAATTAACAATTACCGGCACACGTTGAATGCCGGAACGCGCGGCATGATAGGGCTGACCTGCAGCCGCTCGCTATTGAAATAGCGAGTGCCTTGGCATTTCGATGAAAAGCGATGATGCGATTTTAATCGCTTGAACGAACAATATTACGACGATTATCACAATGTATTATACGTACGTACTCTCTAAAAGTGAATCAGTGTATTATCACTGAAAAACAGTAAATAGTCACTGATTACAGCAATTATAAGTACAGCATTGTAAATCAGTGATATTTTATTGAAAGAATCAGTTAATAATTTTGACTGTTTAAATCAGTAATATTTCTCAATATTAGTAATATTTCTTTCGTTATTGTCAGTAATATTAAATTACAATTCATCTCTCTATCTATATTTTATATAAAATTAAAAATTTTATTTATATTTACTAAATATTTATTATATTAAAAATTTTATTTTATTTATATTACATGCATATTGAACTTGTTATTTTAAATAGATAACGAACGAATAACTTTCATTAAGTCGCTAGACATTTATTTGTCCGACTCATAAGATCGATTTAATATCTGAAGCCTCTCTATTGAGATTGTATCAGAAATTAAATCGAAGTAATATTTCTAATTTTATCTGTTGCTCTTTGTAAACTTCATATAATTCTTATGACTAAAACTAAATACGAGAGAGATAGCGATCGTAGCAGTAAACGAACGAACTAGCGATTACTGATTTTACAGTGAAATTTACTGGTTTTACAGTGAATTTTATTTTAACTGATCATAATCAGTGAGATATAAGATAAAATAACAAAAAAATAAGCGTTCCCACTGAAGATCAGTAAAATACTCCCTGATTCTCAGTGAAATCTTATTTTATTGTTTAAATTAGTGATATTTTCACTGATTCACTTTTAGAGAGTACTCTCTAAAAGTGAATCAGTGAAAATATCACTAATGTAAACAATAAAATAAGATTTCACTGAGAATCAGGGAGTATTTTACTGATCTTCAGTGAAAACGCTTATTTTTTGTTATTTTATCTCATTGATTATTGTCAGTTAAAGTAAAATTCACTGTAAAACCAGTAATCGCTAGTTGGTTCTTATATTACTATGATCGCCATCTCTCTCGTATTTAAGTTTTAGTCATAAGAATTATATAAAGTTTGCAGAGAGCGACAGATAAAATTAGAAATATATTACTTCGATTTAATTCTGATACAATCTCAATAGAGAGGTTTCGGATATTAAATCGATTTTATAAGTCGACAAATAAATGTCTGGCGACTTAATGAAAATTATTCGTGCGTTATCTATTTAATTAAAATAACAAGTTCAATATGCATGTAATATATAAATAAAATAAAATTTTTGATATAATAAATATAAATAAAATATTTAGTAAATATAAATAAAATTTTTAACTTTATATAAAATAGATAGAGAGATGAATTGCAGTTTAATATTACTGATTGAAACAATCAAAATTATTAATTAATTCTTTCAATAAGATATCACTGATTTACAGTGCTCTACTTATAATTACTGTAATCAGCGACTATTTACTGTTTTTCAATGATAATACACTAATTCGCTTTTAGAAACATATTACTACGATTATCACAATGTATTATACGTACATAATGCACGCGCGCGCATTATTCGATATTCCGATTAGAAAGTTGACGATCATCGATCTCTCGCGGGCTTCTTAAATTTGCGTATCCCGACGACTTAATTTTTTTTTGCGCGGATTATACGCTGTGAGATGTATAAAAACTTGAAACTCGAGTAGCCGCTTTTCCCCTCGATCGATTTGGCGATCATCGATCACTTCCGCTTGATTAAATCCGCCTGGTTCCGAAAGTCTCCGGGTCTCTCCGGACCGGAAGTTGGAGAGAAGTCCGTATCTCAATGGGCACAATGTGCGAGATATAATATCCTTTTCCTTTTTCGCGTTTATGCGAACGTTATAATTTATAATCCTCCGCTCTGTACTTTCGCCGTTAAATATATAATTCCGTATCAAATGTATGTGTAATCTCCTTTTTTCTTTCTTACGACGAAATCGCGCTCTCGTTGTTTTAAATCGTAGAATGAAAATTAGACTGATGATATTGACGGTGAAAATAGCGCGTGAAACTCCCGTCGGCCTTTTCGAGAGACAATAAATATCGCGAGGTGGTGCACGCGCGACAGGAAATATAATTTAATGAACCGTAAACCGCGCGCGGCGCCGACACTTGCTCGCACTTCGAAATTGCATTTCTGGTTTCGCGCGTCATAAAATTCTTCTCGGTACGCTTCTCGTTTCTCTAATTGATCGAGATCGTAAATCTACCCTTGTCCCAATTCACGCGGGCGTGGGCGCAAATTTAATAAGATGGGAATTAAATAAATACGATCCCCCCTCTCATCAGGAGGAGGGGGGCGCGGAATAAGTGCTCGCTTTATTTCGATTTATCTCGCAGCGGCACATCGGAATTTATTATGCCGTATTTATAATTGTAATGTAAGATACACGTTATATTAATCGGTAACCTGATAAAAAGCCAGAGATTCGCTTATCTCCATTATGTCCAAATGTATTATAATAATTAATTCACACTTTTAATTTTGCGATAGTAGCTACGCGCCAGTTTTACGTTGAATATTTTTTGATTTATCACATGTGGAAATTATATTTTACTAAAGGAACATCTCAATCATAAATTATCCGGCTCTTTTGCAACGTATTAATTAAATTCCCCTAAAAGTTTCTAGGTGCCATTTTAACACACACTCTCTATCGTTTGGTGAAAGCGGAACATCCTTTAGATATCTGTGATTTTATGTAGCCGGGCTTAGCATGCGGAACGCAATAAGTCGTTACATTATTTCGACCTTATTAATCCGATAGCTTTTGTGATAAATCTCGGCTGTCCGCTTCCTGAAACGAGCCCGGTAAACTGTTAAATTATCGAATTGTAATTGAAGTTGTTGCTCTACTCCCGATTTCACTGAATATCGCTGCATTTCTCGATACCTGTCGTGCAACCAATCAACTCGGCCAATCAAATCCTTCGGCGCAAAAAGCGGCAACGATATTTCGCCTACGGCGCAACACATCATTTTTCTGTCGCTGCTCGCGTAGATCACCGTTAATCTTTATGACGCCTTATATCCCGCGTCGGGAACGAAAAAGAAGGCTATTAGGCTCGCTTGTGCTCGCTCGTTCGGAGGAGAACTGCAGCGCGTGTTACGTAAGTCGCAAACTAGAATCTTAATCACGATTAGCCGCAATTTAAGGATCATTAACGCTGGATCTACGAGCGATCGAGCCGATGACGATTCATTTTCTCCTGGCCTGGCCCGTCGAATCTCGCGGCAAATTTATCACACTTGTCGATTGGACAGTCGGTAATTTATGAATGAGATTATAACGAGATGTTTTGTATAAACAAAGGACTACCAACAATCTTGCCGAATGAGAATGGACTTTCTCCGTTAATCCACCAACCACTGTCCAACGTCACTGTCTTCATTACCGTACCTCGTAAGTCGCTATTGAGTATCAAATTGAGTGTTTAAAGAAAAAAAAGGAAGATGGAAGAAAGCGTGCTCGCAAGTAGGTTAACTAGCGAAATCTCGTAGATTCGCGCCTCTTCGGGTATTAAACGAACGCAGCACTTTTTATCATATCCTTAACGTCGCGCAAAAGTCAATTCTTTAATTAAAAAAGAATCGTAGGCAAAATTTTGCGTCTCGTAAAGACGCAATTCGTCGAGAAATTTGTCTTTTTTAAAATGACATTCGCATTGTTTATACATCATTGAAGGATAGAAGGACTGAGAGAATTTGTGAGTTTGTCAATTATAGGTTTTTTTGCCAGTAATGGAAAATCGATAATATGAATAACGACGAAAAATGTAATAACGACGTCGATATTTTACGTACATGTAACTGACATGTATCCCCGATGAATCTACTTTTTTTTTGCACATATCACAGGCATCGATCGGGGCACTTTACGCATATCGCGCACTCTCACGCATATCCGTGTGCTTAGAGTCACGAAGGAACTTATGCGTAGCGATAATTCATCCGAGACACGCAACGTTTTAATAATAAGCGTCACGATGATTAATCGGCTAAACTGCGGTTGGAGAAATTTGCGTAATAAATAAGGAGCGAATAAATAAATCCCGTGCGACAGGACGTTGCTGTTGCGAAACTGTCGGGAAATTTTTCCCAGGCTTGGCGATACCTATATAAGCGATATCGATATTGATCGCGAATTAATTGCTAATCAATATCGAGAAAAAGAAGGGAGAGACGATGAAACGGCCGCTTAACTGTATCGCGGATAAATGTCGACATTACTTGACAGACTGCTCCGCACTGTCACTGTCACTAACTGTCGTAATTCTCGATAATTATCTGCCGCCGATATGTCGTTGCTTTAATTAGAAATCATATGCGTACAATGTAATTCAGCTTCTAATCAATTAATGATTATTATTGCTTTGAAAATATTGATTGTTTCGGAGTTTTTAAATCTCCTAAAATTTTTTTTATTAGAAGAGAGAGAGATATCTTTTTAATAAAGAAGAATTTTACCACTTTATTAATGCTATTTTATGATTAAATGTGTTTTTGAGAAGAAAATATTTAAGAAGGAATAAAGGTTAAATTTTCGCAATTTCTCGCATATTAAAACGGAGCAATTTCTGAGAGCTCGGGCACACTTAATTATCATAATATGTAACATTAGGAGGGACCTTTTATCCGCGTGGCTGGCAAGGTTATACCGCCTCTTGCGAGTTCCTCGCGCTAGATATGTATGTAGAAAATACACGAGCACGAGGGGAATCCAGTTTGCCGCGAGTTTTTGCAAAACGCGCTGGTGTGCGCGTCCAGGGCAGTGATTCCCGGACAACGTGACGCAATTATGCAACGAACTGGTCACCTCCCTCCCGGTCTTCCCCACCTCCCCCCCGGTCGTCCTCCGTCTACCTCCTCGTCGCCCTCGAGCGTCCCCGATTGGTATCGCTAACCTTGAAGCCCTTGAAGAGATCACACTCGCGGCCTTGCAGCCTCCGCCGAGCCTGCCGTTCAAAGATCACGTTCGAAACGCGAGCCCACGGGTTGCTTACATTGTTGCGCCGCGAAGATAACTCGGTTCCCCTCGGCCTTAAAGAAGGTCTCTTTCCTGCAAGGGGGATTCCCTTGGATTCTCTCTTGTGAAACCTATAGGGCAATTCAAGACTGGCAAATTCTAGAATGCGTTATTGAGATTTGTCTCGAGTAACTTTTGGTTTTCTCGCGGATTCGAGTGTCTTCGCGAGAGAATCGAGGAATAATAAAGACATTAGAGCGCTCGAGATTTTTTGCCGGCATCAATGGAAATCAATAAATGTATAATATAGAAAAAAAAAAGGAAGGAAGATGGACCGCGCGACCTCGCTTCACGTAACACCTGCTGCTCGATGTCGTAACTTGTCTGACATCCTCATTGCCGAAAACAGAAGCTGCCTGTATCGGTCAGCTGCACCGGTATTTCATAACGGCTCGCGCCAAAATTGCGTCTTAAATTGCACGGTTACATCGACGCCTTATTAACGTCGAGACACGGGCGGGTGTTTCTGGGAAGTGGCACAGGAAGCATAGATTCGAGAGGATGTCCTCGGGCGTCTCGCTTCAGCAACGTGGCCAGCCTCCGCCGTCTCATCGTCATTCGCGCCATTAATATCGGTCGTCATCGATCTCGGGTGAAATTCCATCTTTATTATACAGCGTGGCGCAGAAAATTTCATCGGTGATGATTAAGAAATTGAAATACTATATTTTACATCTGGAAAGATAGCGTCGAATGATTCCCATCACCAATGTAACATTATTTTTTGGATACCCTAAGGTCTCTCTTTGCCTAACATCGACATTAGACTACTAGTTTCTTGAAGCGTTACCGCGATAATAATCATTTGGCCTCGAAAATACTAATTTAAATTTTTTTTTCGCTTTTTTCCAAGCGCGATGTAAAAGGTGCGGATGAGTTTTCCGTTCTCGCGCACCATCGACCGCGGTCGCGTACGAAAGGAGACGGAGTGTACTCTTAGGATCTCTGCGGTCTGCTACATCTATTTATAGCGCGCGTCTTACACACTAATGTGCGAGCGTGTGCGCGCGTGTGCCAAGCACATTGGTCGCCGTGCATAACGGGCTTTTATATACGTTGCACTGAATATTCCTCTCGCGGACGCCAGGCAGAGAGACCGCGTACTTCTTTCTTCCTCTTCCCCATCGTCGTCCATCCTCTCGCTCTCTGCTCGTGCACGCGTACGAAACGCACGTGCGCTCGCGCGCACGCGCGCCACACGTGTCGCTGTCCTTCCTTAGACGCGTCTTGGGACGGATTGGGCAATTTTTCGAAAAAAATACTCTCTAAAAGTGAATCAGTGAAAATATCACTAATTTAAACAGTAAAATAAGGTTTCACTGAGAATCAGGGAGTATTTTATTGATCTTTAGTGGATTATTTTTTGTTATTTTATCTTATATCTCACTGATTATGGTCAATTAAAGTAAAAGATTCACTGTAAAACTAGTAAATTTCACTGTAAAACCAGTAATCGCTAGTTTGTTCGTTTATCACTATGATCGCTATTTCTCTTGTATTTAAGTTTTAGTCATAAGAATTATATAAAGTTTGCAAAGAGCGACAGATAAAATTAGAAATATATTACTTCGATTTAATTCTGATACAATCTCAATAGATAGGATTCGGATATTAAATCGATTTTATAAGTCGGACAAGTAAATGTCTGGCGACTTAATGAAAATTATTCGTTCGTTAACTATTTAAAATAACAAGTTCAATATGCATGTAATATATATAAATAAAATAAAATTTTTAATATAATAAATATAAATAAAATATTTAGTAAATATAAATAAAATTTTTAATTTTACATGAAATAGATAGAGAGATGAATTGTAGTTTAACATTACTGATTGAAACGGTCAATATTATTGACTAATTATTTCAACAAAATATCACTGATTTACACTGCTGTAATCAGTGACTATTTACTGTTTTTCAATGATAATACACTGATTCACTTTTAGAGAGTAGAGATATTATTTTCACCAAAAAAGCACCGACTCCAGACTAGACTAGCGGCTAGTTTTCTCTTTCTTTTTCGTTATTTTGAAAGAGATAAGTTGATTTCGATTATTCTTTTCGCCGACTCAAAAGTTAGGACGAGGTGTCTTGGAAAATCCAAAATTTCCAGATCTTACGCGACCTCTCTCCTCGGTTTTAATTAGATCCACAAATTTATTACAGAAGGAACGGGCAGAGCATACACAGTTTGCTCGTTATAAAGGACCACTGTGCGGAGGACAGCGGCGCGTTGTCCGCGGTTGCGTTTGGAAAGGCGATTGGCTCTCCTCTCTCGTTGCGGTAACGAGATTTGCTTTTTCCGCGCCGGCCTGGCGCGGCGAGACCGGTCACGGCGTCAGTAAATTGACCGATAATGTTGCTTGGCACTGATTACCGGATAGCAATGATGGATACTCGAAGAGGTGGGCGCCCTTCCCTCCGTCGTCGTCGCATGCTCGCGCGTCCCCCCTCTCTCCCCCCCTCCTGTCCTGTCCTTTGCCTTTACGTGCACGCCAAGGTCGCTAACCTTACGAGCCCTCGGGTGCTGTTTGGCGCCACACTCTCCTCTCTCCCGTACTTTTAGCCGCCGATAACGGAGGGAACGAAACCGGGCACGTGGAGGAAGCGGGCCGACCGGATCGTCGCACCGTCCGAGATATTTATAGTTTTCGGAAATGCTACCGCGACGCCTCGATAATCGTAAGGCGTTCCTGTTGCATTTAATTCGCGCCTGAATATTTAAACGAAATGCAGGACACGATGACAAATGGCGTACGATTGTTTTTCGGTGACACAAGTCGAGAGCGTTAAATCTGTCGGATTCTTTTTTCAATCAACTCGAGGCAAGAGCGAAGCAAGAGCGCAAAATTGACTTTCAGTTATCGTGAAAACAGCCGGGGAAACTAACGCATCATGTATTATCGATAATAAGGCGTAGATGTGTATGCGCATCGCATGGTTGTTAAGTACTGCTATTTTCTAAATTGACGAATCTCTGGAGGAATCCTCGCTCGCGCGAGGGGTCGCGCAAAAAGGCGATCGTCCGTAATCTTCGATCCGCGGGTGAAATTATCTCGCGCTTCGGTTCCTATCCCGCGAGAATTTCCTTTCCTGTTATCTTTAATGTCGCTGCTGATCTCGCATCGTCGTCGTCGCGGAATGCGCGCCGCTCCGGTTTCAACCGCAACGAGCTGCGGCTGCAGAAATAAAAAAAAAAAAAAATGTCCAACATTATTAAAACCAGTTTATTAAAACCGTGCCGCCATCTCTCGCGCGATTCTTTCTCGCGATCTCGTCCGTAATTACGCGCGATTTATTAACGCGACGCCGATCGGGCGCGGATCAGCCTCGTCTCGCATCTTTCGGGGGGGGGGGGGGGGGGGGGGTTCAAATTAATCGCCCAGTGTTAACAGAATATTTTTTTTTTTCTTAAATATTCGTTATTTCCCTTCGTAGAATTTTTATACGTATTTTTTAAATAAAAAGAAAGTAAAAGCTAATTTCAATTGTCTCACAAATGTATAAATTTAAGGAAATTTAAATTATTATTAGTACAATATTGTGTCAATAAAAAATATTTATATATAATGAGAAAAAGAGGATAATTTACGCTATTTAAAAAATGGAAAAATTGTGTGCGTGCAAGTCTTCTTCAAACAGAAAGAAATTATTAAAAATATATAAATTACTTCTTTCATTGTTTTAAAAAATAATTTTAAAGAAATTTAAATTATTATTAGTACAATATTATATCAACAAAAAATATTTATATAATGAGAAAAAGAGAATAGTTTACGCTATTTAAAAAATGGAAAAATTATGTGCAAGTCTTCTTCAAACAGAAAGAAATTATTAAAAATAAATAAATTACTTCTTTCTCTCTCTCATTGTTTTAAAAAATAATTTTAAAGAAATTTAAATTATTATTAGTACAATATTATATCAACAAAAAATATTTATATAATGAGAAAAAGAGAATAGTTTACGCTATTTAAAAAATGGAAAAATTATGTGCAAATCTTCTTCAAACAGAAAGAAATTATTAAAAATAAATAAATTACTTCTTTCTCTCATTGTTTCAAAAAATAATTTTAAAGAAATTTAAATTATTATTAATACGATCCTATTAACAGAAAAAAATCTATATAAATAACAATGAGAGAGAGAAAAGTTGATACCATTTAAAAAAATGGAAAAATTGCAAATATCCTCGATGATGAAGGAACGTGTCAGATGAGATATTGTATAAAATCAATTAAAAAAAGAAGCAAATTGCAAGTGTCCTCGATGACGAAGGAACGCGTCGGATGAGGTACAGGAACCGCCATCTGACGAGCAGAAGGAGGCCGGCTCCGTCGATCGGGACGACTGGAACAGAGTGCGCCGGAGTAGCACCCACGACTTCCACGGGCGTGTGTTGACGCGCACGCTTCGCGGAACTACTTTTCGATTACGTGTGTTGCACGGCGATTGCGCGCGCAATGAATCAGACCGCGCCAGTGTCGTGTATTCCTGCGGGGAAGATGTCAAAGGCGAAGAAGGTGCTGGACGAGGCCCGGGAGATCCAGAATCCCGAGCTGGATCTCGCGGACAAGGGCATCGCGACGTTCGAGGAGATGCCGGGATTGCGTGAGTCTCACCCCACACATCGTCGCGCTCGCGCTCGTGCGTGTATCGCGCCAAATTAGGCAACTTGTCGCGCCTGGTTCCGTCGCGGCCATCTGCGCGTCCGGACCACGTGGGCGTGCCAGCGCGCGCGCGCGCACGCGCGTCGTCCTTTTAAATTTGACACTTGGCGCTCATCGTACAATAGCGGCTTCGAAATTTCATTTCATTCATATATCGCGTATAATTTATAATTTATCGTTTATCGTATACTAAATGATACTCTTAAATATCATTTAATTAACGATAAATTATAAATTATATGATGTATAAATTAAATTTTTTGAAGCTTAAAATATTATGGCGTTAGGCAAAGGAGTATAGATACATTTATATATAAATGTAGGATAAATTCTGAGCTTCTTTTAAAGTACATTACTTTACTGTTGGATTTAATATTTTAATATTCACGAAATATTTTTCTCGAAATTAAAAGACGATAAAATTAATATCACAATCAATATTGCCAGATTGTGAATTATAAATACTAAGCAATAGTAAATGACTCTCGCTAAAATTACAGAAGCTTTCTTATGTTTCAGTGAATATGATTAATATAACAAGACTCACATTAAGTCACAATAAAATTCAAGGTAATGTAACTTAACGTATGTTTGATAATTCAATTGATTTAGATCAGATCGATAATTGCTTTCGACTTGTAGCTGTTCCACCGGGTCTCGCCAATCTAGTCAACCTAGAAATACTGAATCTCTTCAATAATTGCATCACCGAGCTGCCTATATCCCTGTCGCAAATGCCAAAGTTGAGAATCTTAAACGTAGGGTCAGTATAATTTGTAGGACGCGCAAAGTTTTAATTGCAAATCACGCGATCGAGATTTACCAGATTGTTTAACTTCCGGCAGAATGAACCGATTAGATGTGCTTCCTCGCGGTTTCGGCGCGTTTCCGGTTCTCGAGGTACTAGACCTGACGTACAACAATCTCAGCGAAAAGAATTTACCCGGAAATTTCTTCATGATGGGTCAGTCATAATTATTAGATTGCTTAACGTGTCTTTTTATAAATCGCATATTAATCTCTCTCTCCTTTAGAGACCCTAAGAGCACTCTATTTAGCTGACAATGACTTTGAATACCTGCCGCCCGAAATCGGTCAATTGAAAAATCTGCAAATTGTAAGAATTGTCAGATACTTTCTTCTTAAATGGGCTTTGATAGCTATCTGTTGATTTTCGATGAGTTTATCGAGATTCAAACATTTTAGCTCGTACTGAGGGAGAACGATCTGGTCGAATTGCCGAAAGAAATCGGCGAGTTGGCTCGTCTTAGAGAGTTGCATATTCAGGGAAATCGTTTGACAGTATTGCCTCCTGAGATAGGTATGAACGGTAAAAATGCGTAAAATAAGTTTATCGTAAAAAGAGCGCTGCATAAATTTACCTTACAGGAAACTTGGATCTAGTGAGTAACAAAGCGGTATTTCGAATGGAGTTCAATCCATGGGTTACTCCGATTGGCGATCAGCTGCAAGTGGGCATATCTCACGTTATGGATTATATTCGCTCCGAAACGTATCGATAGTAGGTTTCTATTGCCATTTGGAATTGTATTAGCAATTCACTCAAAAATTAAAATTAAAAAGAAATTTTAAAGCTTAAATTTAACGCAATTTTTTTGCAAGATTTCTACTTTTAATATTAATTAAAATTAAAAATTATTTACACAGTTTTATTGATCGAGGAGCATGGGCGATAATTTGTCACTTTTTGCAGTGTTTACAATCGACACCAAAGCGCCAAAGGCCCGCCACCTCCCATCGAGACTGATAAGAGCAAGAAGATTTCACGTGCTCGTTAACGTGCGCTCGTTTTCGCATAATCTTGACTAAATAGTGCTATCTTTGACTAATCTCATTTCGGAGATTATATTTTTATAAGACATATATACTGCCGATTAATCGTCCGTTCGCATTAATTAATTCGAGAACTAAATGGTGCCTTTTAGAAATAGAAATAATAACGAGAAATGAGAGATGTACTATGCATTTTAATAATATTGTTGTATTTTTTTAATTGTCTATTTATATACGCACATATATATTATAAACATATATTATTTTAATCCAAAAAGAAATTATATGCATTAAAGATTTTTTCAATAATCCGTTCCATTTTGTTAATATTAATAATATTATTAATAAATACCTTGTCGATGGATTAACTTTTTATCGCTAAAAAAGATTTCTGTATTTGTAGTTATATATGCCATCTTCAAAATAATTGTTTTTAAAGATCACAAAAGAAATCAATCGTTGAAAAAAGGATTCGTGTGCAAAGCCAATTAGATTACAAAAACTTAAAGCATTTTTATATAATTTAGAATCATAGTTCTTATTGTGAAACCTATGATATAAATCATTTACTTTAATTTGCAAATCATTGCAAGAATACATTTTTTATACTATTTTTAAGAGATTTTATTGATCTTTTTATTTAAACTGTTTTATAATGTAGAGTATAAAAGATATATTTTTCGCTGTAAAAAAATTTACCTGAAAATCAAAGCTTATTAAATTTTTGCATCGATTTCCGTTGGTCTCTCTGGGCAACGAGAACAAAATCGTAAAACAAATCGTCTCGCCGTCAGTTTGCGTCAAACATTTCGGTGTCAATATTGTTTGTTTATCCCACTTTTCCGCTGCAAGCTAACGCGTCTTCAAAATGGTAAATATCGAGAAATATATAGCTTAATTATTTGCCAATTTTGAGCGCAATCCAAAATTACATTTTCTTTCGCGTAATTAGATTTTGAGTTATTCAGGATAAACTTCATCAACCTCGAAATAACACTCTGAAATTAAAAATTATAAATAAATTACAAATAAAATTATAAAAATTGGATTCATAATTAAGATTCATATAATTTCATATAATTGTTACAAAAATATTTTTATAACAAGAGATGGAGATGCGATTTGTGATAAGATTAATTAATCAAAATGGATAGCGCGAGGTACTTTCGATCCACATTGGCCAAGGCGGTGTGCAGATAGGCAATGCCTGCTGGGAGCTTTATTGTCTGGAGCACGGTATACAACCAGACGGTATGTTGCCACCGCAGACTTGTACAAACGACGAAGGCTTCCAGACCTTCTTCAGCGAAACGGGCGGCGGAAAATACGTGCCCAGGGCCATTTTCCTCGATCTCGAACCGACGGTGATAGGTAAAAAATATGCCGGAAAAAAATATATCGAAACGGTAACAAGATATATCAGAAACACATCCGTCCTTAGACGAGGTACGCACGGGAACGTATCACCAGCTGTTTCATCCCGAGCAGCTGATCTCCGGCAAGGAGGATGCCGCCAATAATTATGCGCGCGGTTTCTACACCCTCGGCAAGGAGATCATCGACCTCGTGTTAGATAGAATCCGCAAGATAGCCGACATGTGCGGCGGCCTGCAAGGTTTCCTCATCTTTCATACGTTCGGCGGTGGCACCGGATCCGGCTTCGCCAGTCTGTTGATGGAACAATTATCCAGGGATTATGGCAAGAAAGCAAAGCTCGAGTTCGCCATATATCCGTCGCCGCAGATCTCCACGGCCGTCGTGGAGCCGTACAACGCGATCCTGACGACCCACAGCACCATAGATAATTCCGACTGCGCGTTCCTCGTAGACAATGAAGCGATCTACGACATTTGCCGACGCAATCTGGATATCGAACGGCCGACCTACACGAATCTGAACCGGCTGATCGGCCAGATAGTCTCCTCGATCACGGCATCTCTGAGATTCGACGGCGCTCTAAACATCGATCTCACCGAGTTTCAAACAAATCTCGTGCCCTATCCTAGGATACACTTTCCTCTGGTAACCTACGCGCCCATCGTATCCAGCGAAAAGGCCTATCACGAGCAGCTCACCGTGATGGAGCTCACCACGGCCTGCTTCGATCCGGCCATGCAGATGGTCAAGTGTGATCCGCGAAGAGGAAAGTACATGGCCTGTTGCCTGCTGTACAGGGGCGACGTGGTGCCAAAGGACGTCAACGCCTCGATCGCGATCATCAAGACCAAGAGAACGATACAGTTCGTTGACTGGTGTCCGACGGGTTTCAAGGTTAATCGTTTGATGTTTTTTTTTTTATAAATAATTCTTTATGTTTCGAGGATTGTAAATGTTTATTTCACGTGCTGGAAACGTAAAGAAGGATGGGAAACATTTCAATCTAATAGTTTAGAATATTCTTCTTCAAACTATTTCGCATATTATACTCCAATTTTGGTATCGGTGATATGTGTGATACTAATTTAATGCGGGAATAATTAGGTAGGAATTAATTACCAGCCGCCGACTGTGGTACCAGGCGGAGATCTAGCGAAGGTGCAAAGAGCCATGGCCATGTTGGCGAATACCACGGCGATCGCCGAAGCGTGGAGGAGATTAAACAGAAAATTCGATCTCATGTTCAGCAAACGAGCTTTCGTTCATTGGTAAACTTTACACGCTGAGTTTTATTCCGTAAAATTAAAATTAAACTCTCAAACTCGGGTTTCATTCATGAATAATATAAAACGCACCGTCAGGTACGTCGCCGAAAACATGGACGAGAGCGAATTTAACGAAGCTAGGGAAGATCTGGCTGCGTTAGAGAAAGATTATCATGAAGTCGCAACGGATTCTCTGGATATCGGTGGCGAAGAATTTTAAGAAAGACTTGCACGCATTTGGTGGGATAAATGAACCTTTTTCTTTTTTTCTATTCGAATGTACCGTTTTTGTAGGATTTTTACATCGATTTTTTGTATTGTCTCGTATATTTTATGCATTATTTTTATTTTAGATATAAAAGTTTATACGCGTCTTTGTGATATAATAAAAAAGTTGGATCATTTATACTCTGCGATATCGAATTTCTTAATCAGAAACTTGAATCGCTGAAGGAACTTTGCGGGAGATTCTCGGGAGAGAAACTGGAGAAAGACTGGAATTTGAAAAAGATGTAATAACGTTCGTAGATATTATAGGCTTTTTATTGTATAGAACAGCACGCGGCTGCGCGAATTATATTACATATGTATAAATTTCCGTCGGCATCTTTACATTACGGTCGGAGAAACTCTCGCATCGCGCACGTAAAACTTTTGTTCTTCCTCGGGTGTATGCAAGTGTGGTGTAAAAATCGTGAACATTTCGTATTTGTGCATGTTACGCTGATACGTGAGAAACTTAAAATAGATATTGCAAAGAAGACGAAAGAAAAGAAACGTACCCTCGTGGTAGTAAACTTTGTGAAACAAGTTACAATGTCGAATTAAATAGTCGTTAGTCGTATAATTACGATAATAATAAGAGCGATAATGTTGCGCAAATGATCGAGGCGTGGCCAAGCTGACGACAGAATAACACACAACTAATCACGCTGATCACAACGATAACGATGATGGATTAATCATAAACATTTGTCGTATTTATTATCAAGCATTACTCTATCTCTCTCTTTCCTTCTCGCTCTATCGTCGCTTCATCAATGACGTTTTTTTTTTTTGGACTCGTTCTTATCATATCAATAGAATAATTATAATCTATTGTTACATTTTTTTAATAGAATCTCGAACGCGCCGCTCGCTGTGGCAGACGCGCGATAATTTGCATCTTCCTCCTCGTATCTATAAAATTTCTCGGTCTCTCTCTCCCTAGGTATTCTACCTATCTCCCTCTTCCATTTACTTAAAAGGAAAAAAGGGGAAACGCTTTTCTTTTTATCATACTTTTTGGATTAGCAGACTGAGCCTGCCGCTCGCTGGACTAGAGATTTTCACTACCGCTTTATTGCGCATCTGTTATTATCGTCGGAAGAAGGATATTGCTTCTTCTTCGATTCGCGTTAAAAAGGGCCAAACACCTCGCCTCTCTTCCTCTCTCTCTCTCTCTCTCTCTTTCTCCCTTAGCTCGGAAATCGTTTCTTCCATTTTCTCTCGACTGTAGAAAATTCGTCGTCTTCCTCGGGCAAACGAATCGCAAAATAAAACACAGACGATTCTTTATGATACTTGTCGTGAACAATCTCGTTTCGTTCATAACAGATCAAAGGACGCCGTGCGAGTTCGCGTTTATTGAGGACATTCAGAGGCGAACTTTGCCTAGGGCAAGTCTTAGGTCTTTTCGAGATGAAAAATGTCTTACAAACACGCGATTATAATAAAACACTGGACGCACAAAACATTGCCTCGAAAATTAAGCAAAAGTTTCCATCCGAAAACTTAACATGAATAAGACTACAAAAGTAAATAAGGTTTAAAGATGGAATAGATTCGAAATAGATTTTTTTTTAATCGCTCCAAGCTTCGAAAAGTATCCAAGACGAGATTTTATTATGAAAATTCACAAGGATTATACCCAGCTTCCAGATTAAAGTGCTCGTAAAAAAGTTGCGCTTCTAAGATATGATTGTCAGACGTAATTAATCAAATATGATTACGCTACGATCTGTTTAACGTTTTAACATCGCAGTAAAATGGATGTAGTTCAATTAGTTTGAAGCAAACTGTCGTCCTCGCTGCCTGCATGCGAGTAAAGTATCGCGAAGGGCGGCTAACGGAGAAATAGGCGGGAAATGCTTAGGATCTTTGGTAAAATCCCGCCCGAAACATTGGGCATCATAAACATAATATCATAAACATTCAAGCATTATCGTTGAAGGCAAAAATGCTCAAAGAAATTAAACAGTTTTGTAACCTTGAGCCCACCACTTTCTCGTGACTAAGATATAGGACGATAAGCAAGATCTTTTCAATCATCCTGGAGGACGGCGGAATACGCGAATAAGCATTCCAAATGCCCTAGGCGTCGCAAATCGGTAAAGTTCGCGCTACGTAAATCACACGGTCCATTAAATAATAATAATGCTACGAGATAGTGACTATGTTAATTCACCAATCGTACTATAATTGGCAAATCGTAAAAATAATAGCAATTGTGGCAAACAAAACTGCTCGCGAGTAATTAAAGACAATTATAATGATCAAATAACTAATAATGTAATTGATAATAACGATAATATTTTAATACTAATAATAATAAAAATAATAGTAATATAATAATTATATAATAAAATAATAATTAAAGGCTGGAAGAGTACGATAATAGTATAGTAATAGTAATATAGCGATAGTAGTAGTAATAATTGAGAGCGGTAATAGTAATTGTGGTAATTGTAGTGACGATTATGTCGCTTGTGAAAATATCTAGGATCAATCTGTCTCTTTTTGTCAATGACGTAATCGCATTCATTCACGCGTTTCTCTCACAGACTGGCAGACAATATATCGATATACAAGCAAACTCAATCAACTACATCGATTTGTCATTCATTCTCTCTTTCTTTCTCTCTCTCTCTCATTTGTTCGAACCCACAGCGATTCATCTCCGTGTCCTCGCTTAATCGGTAACGGCGGCAGTGATCGCGATTTTGAAAGTACCGCTGCTTTCTTTGTGCGATGCGATGGTCCACTTATTGACATGTTAATTGACAACGACGCGATCTCATTGGCACGTCGGGAACTGCTTAATTTAACGCAAGGCGACTCGTGAAACAAATAATTGTGTTACTTTCTCATATATTTTACGCGCCTCGCGTTTCGTTAAAAAAAGATATAGTGGCAGTGTGAAAACGGCGACTTTCGCTTCGGTTCTACATCATTTATTCGTTCCGATAGTCGCAAGAGGACACGGGCGAGAAACGCGATGGATTCGACGCGGAAGGAAACCAAGACGACGGAAGCACAATGATGGACGCGGCGGCGGTGAAAACCGGGTATAAGCACATCCGCGATCTCTCTCTCCCTCTCACTCTCACGTTCTCTCAATTCGGAACCGTTCAGGAGCGGTAGATGCGGATAACGTCGCGGATTGGCGCCCGGCAGAGCGGACAGTGGCCGCCACCCTTGCCGCGCCATTGCTGAATCGCGCAGGTATAGCACATGCACATGTGGCCGCACATGTAGAGCACGCTGTCGATGCTGCGCTCGTAGCAGATGGAGCATTCGCTCGGCTGGCCGGCGAGCGTCGGTTGCAGGCCTTCGCTCCATTGCTGCAGATGGGACGACGTTGCGTGCGCCGTATGCGTCAAGGTGCCCTCCAGGCTCTGGTAGGTAACCGGATCGACGTACGTGGATGAGCCGGTGCTGGCCATGGTGCCGGTTAACGGCGGCGAAGACTGTCTCGAGGAACCGGGATGCGGTACTGGCGCGGGCGCGGCCACGGAGAGATGCACCGACTGCGGCGGCGGATTCCTGTGCGTTGCGGACGCGTAGATCGGCTGCGGCGTGGGCGGCGGTGGCGTCGGGTAACCGGCCTGCGGTGGAAGATTCACGACGAGTACGGTACCACCGCCTACGGCCGGTTTAAACTGCACCATCTCGGAGAATCTTGATAGTTCGGTGGCGGCGTTGCTGTGATTCGAGTGTTGCTGCTGCTGCTGCTGTTGAACGATGTTGGCAGGCGATGGGTTGCTCTGACGCTGTCGAGGCGGCGAGGTCGGTCTGCTGGCCAGCATTCTGACACGTTGAGTACTTCCGTAGGCGTCTACGAATGCCCACAACTGAAGACTCTGGTCGACGTGCATGACGACGTTGGGTGGGCCGCCGTTCTTGCTCATCTGCACCTCGCCGTAGTGCGTGACCGTGAAGGCGATCTCATCGCCAGGCTGCGGACTCGACGCCACGTCTTTGGAGACCACCCAGTACTCGGGACGGTCCAGCAGCAGGTCGCTGTCGTCCGGCAGGTCCTCTGCCGTGAGTCGCGCCGGGTCGCACGAGGTCAGGCCCAGAGCTAGAGCGCCAACGTACATCGGCTCCGTCGAGAGGATTTGCACGACCAGTCGCTCGCCCAGCAGCAACGGCCGACCCGTGAACGCGTAGCCGTGACAGAATTCCGTGTCGTTGCGCGTCGCCACGCACTGTTGATTGCTGAAACGGATGTTCCTGCCCCGAGTGCTGCGGAAAAACAAAACCAGGAAGCGGTTAGTCTTGGGAAACCGTGAAAAGCGGATGTCGAATTAGTTCTATGTGGCTGAACGACGGTACAGCGAATCGTTGGCATCTCCTCCGTGGCTTGATGCTTTCCATTATAGACCGATGACTTTCAACTATCGCGTGCTATATCTCTTACACGCGAGTGCTTTTAAAGAAAATTGCATAAGGTAAAAAAAAGCGCTATTAATCTAACTAGACGACTTGAATCAGATGACTGTGTAAATGACATTTCAAGGCTAAATTGGAAAGAAAGGTACACGAACTAAACCTAGCGAGTAGAACATTTTTTTCACGACGCGTTATATCAGCTTGCGTTGACTAGGGGCTGAGAAACGCAAAGTAGACGACTTGGCATAATCGATACTCACGAATGGAAGGGCAATGGAGTGAAGATGACACCGGGGGGTTGAAACCTGAGCCCGGGTAGCTCGACGTCGGGCTCGTGATGGATCGACATGCTCTGCATAGACGGTACGATTATCCTTTCGACGTCTCGGCCGGCGTTGCTGGCGTCGTCCATGGCCGAGTGCCTGCTGTGCTGCGCGTTGTCCTCGTTGCTGTGCTCGGCGCCCCTGCGGATGTTGTTGAAGTGTTGACGATTCGGGTCGACGAACTCGATCGCCGTGCTGTTGCCGTAAACGTCAATGATCGCCCACAGCGGGCCGCGGGTCTCGACGCCGCTGAAGAAGAGGCCCTTCTCCTCGCCATTCACGCCAAAGTGCACGTCGCCGGCCGACGTGACGTAATAGAAGAGCACCGTGTCCCTTTCGGCGAACCGCTCAGCGAGCGCCTTAGCCCAGTAGCCGGGCTTGTTTGTCAAATCTGGACACGCGTATCTCGGCAGACCGCTCCGCAGGTTGATCGGGTCGTTGCTGGTGAAGCCAAAGCGGATCACGCCGCTCCAATTGTCGGAGATCTCCAGAAACTTGACGCAGACCTGGGTCCACAAAAAAGCAAACATGTAATTTAATTATGCATTAATTTGTTATAGACGAGAAAAGAAGCTGAGAGAGAAAAAGAGGAGGAAATGATGTTACGAAATTGTGGAGACGAGCGATCGACCGATCCTAAAATGGAGTTTTATCCGAGGCATCCTCGCGAATTGATTGTGTCGGATCTCATCCCACGTTATTATAAGTTTACGCCAGCGCGATTAGTTTCGATCGTCGTAAAGAAACCGAAAATGCTAACGTGGCACCCACACGCTCTATTAGCGACCAGTCTTCATACATTTATACGAAGGTCTTGGAAGATCGGCAATCGAGAATCATTTAGTTTAAACCACCGTTTAGCGTGACTGTACGAATCACGCTCGTTATCCAACACTACAAACAACAAATATACAAGATAAGCTCATACGAGCCGCGCGAGCTCGTAATTTTCACATGGAACGATATGCAAAACAACGACTCGCGATGATAAAAAGGCCTCCCGACCCATGATTGCGGGCAGCGATCCGTTCTAATATTCGAGAAATGCGATCGGCGATCTCTGGAGCGGAACGATAGCCGTTTGTTTCCCACAATTAAGCGAGATTGGATTAAAAGTCGCGGTCGCGAAAAACTCACCTTCTCGCCCACTCGCACGGGTCTAGCGCTAAAGGTGACACCCTTGCAAAAGCTCTCGTGCCTCCGGGCGATCGTGCCGCCATTGCACAGCCTGATGTTGTCACCGTGGACGTGGTGAAACGTCAACGGTGGCAGGTTGTTGGTTCCCGCGCTCGAGGATCTGGGCGCTGCAACAGAAACGGTCGATCATTAAATAATGGCGCTTTATATTCATGCGATTGTACATAGCTACTTGTTATCTCGCCAGATTTATCTGTATGCGAATATATGTGTACTTTGAGTTTCAATTTACTTGCTTCGCAAGTACGTTGTGTCGTAACTTATGTACTAACATCTCTGGAATGTGCGTGCATATGAATGATATGTAATGTTTATTTTTACCCAAGGCCACGGTATAATTATGACAAGTTCGAGGGAAAGATAACTTCCTTTTCCCCGAATATACTTGTAAACTTTAGGAATTAACATGAAGAAGGTGGTAAAAATAAGAGGTGGTATTTATGGCATAACATAATATTAATTTATTAATCTTATTAAACTGACTTCTCGCTGAGTTTCCATTTAGATCTATTATATATACATATGAACTATATTATTATAATAATAAAGTTTCGACAGGGCACGAATATTAATCAATATATATTTGATAAGCTATACTTTTTTGTTCAAAAATATGATTCGATAGTATGATATGCTGCTGCTCATATAATTATTTGAAATGAATACTTAATCTAGCTCTTATTCTATAGGATATTTTTGGAATACTGAATCTAATTTCAGTAGAAAAAATTGAAAAATATAGGTGTCATTTAAAAATTAGATCATTTTAATTTTGCTAAAATTTTTCCATTTCTTGAAAATTAGAAAAATATATTAAATATTAATTTTTTTAAATTCTAATTCACATAGATTCATATTTCAAAAAAATCCTATAGAATAAATTAAAACCAAGATTTTTAAGACAATTACATGAGAAGTAGCATATCATTTTTAAATACGCTCAAAGGCTCGTATTGAACAAATTATCGAACCAAAAAGCCAAATATCCAAGATGTAAAAATACTGACGCACTATTTGAGCATCAATACAAAAACATATGTCAAACGTCAAAAAGATCAATTTCTAATAATCTCCAAAAAAATTCTTAAAAATTATTCATATTGCTGGAGTAGATTTTCACTTTGAACATCGTATCATTGAAAAAAATCGTTTCGATCGGTCCTTTTCGCGCTACGTGGGCGTCGTTGCTTGATTTCTCTTTCTTTCGAAGGAATCAAAATAGCGTCGCCGCAAGAAATAGGCCATCGACCGCGTTCTAGCGTTGTCGGGAAATTCACTCGAGACAGATAACCACTTCGCGGATGAGGAACAAAGGAGTTCTGCTCCGGCAACGCGAAGGAAAAGAGGGAGAGACTCGAGCGGGAAACTCTCGGATACAAAAGCACACCTCTCGTCGGGGCACGTCGAGCGTTTCCACTCCGGTATTTCATAATGTCGGCTCGCCGATCCGGAATGCGGGGATCCTCCTGTAATATCTCGAGGCGAAGACGAACGTCAGTTGGCGCATCAACGTAAAGGGAGAATCTTCGTAGGATCGCGTCGAATCCTGGCCCTTGATTAATATTCATCCGCGATTCCTTAAATATCAGGCACCATCATCTGTCATTTACTCACTTTGATTTGTCACTCACAGACGATAATATCTATTAATGAATTGAGCAAATGTATAAATTTTAAACAACTTTTGCGAGAGGTATCAGAGTAAATACGCGGAATACTCGGTGAGCCTTTGTGTTGTCGATTTGAAAGTAAACCGGGAGTGCCGCGTCGATTCGACCGGCGTTCGCAAGAGCCTCGTTCTTACTGACCATCGATATGCCAAGGCGCGTGGTTGATGTTGTATGCGCGCCGGAAACCGCACGTTTCGTACCGGAAGCGACCCGCGCGCGAACGTCAAGCATCCAAGTACGCGATCCGCTTTCTCCGCAAAACGGATGCGGCCCGAAAAACCACCGTTATGACAATGCACGAGCAACAGGAAGGTGTCGATTTACACCTCGATGACTTTGGCCGTCAACCTGCCGTGCTTCCTCTCTGTATTTGTACAAGTAAAAGAGGAGGATGGATTGTACATGTTATGTCGGAAATTTTACATCAGGATAACAAAGAATAAAAAGAAGCGTAATGAATAATATTTTGCCAGGAATTAATGGATCGTTAAAAACTGATCGTTTGTTCGCGAAGTGCGCTTTTAGCAAAATATACATTTACTCGCGAACATCCGTAGTCCACTCGTGAGAGCTTCCTGTTGATAATTAAACGATGCGAAGAAACGCACGTGATAAGAAGTCAACGGCGGATACTAATCCCTAACGAACGACCCGTTAATGGAACCGGGTATATCGTCGAGATCGCGTATCGTTAAAAATCGCGGACCGTTCGATTTCTCACGCTCCCGGTAAGGTGCGCGTATTAGGAAAGGCGCTAATTGTAATTTCTAATTCCCTCGTCGAGAACGCGGTCGCGCTTTTTTTCTCCCCTTTTGCTCGCACGCGGAACCGTTACGCGATGTAAAAAGCGTAATGCGCGGATTTCCAGGATTTTAAGCGTCGTTTCGACGCGAGGTCACGACGATTGCGAGGGTCAAACGTCGTCGTCCAACTCTTGCCCGACTCTTTTGACTCGCGCGGTTTTCGACAAGTCCTGAAAAAGACCTGAAAGTACAATATCTCGTCCGCGACGAGGTGACTATTACGAAATCATACGAAATCACCTGGTTAGAATTTTTTTCCTGGAACTCGTATATTATCGGCTACAGATTACATTTTATTACGTTATGGAGACTAATAAAAAAACCGGAATAAATTCAAGGATATTGAATGCTGTTCAGAATTTCATTATTAAATATATGCATGGCCAAGCTCTGCTGATCAAGTATCAATATTAATTTTTAAAACGACATTTCTGTATCTCAATTATGTATAATAAAAAAATATAAAAATAAAAGGGGGATACATGTTTTCTAATTAATCAATATTTTTTTTTTAATATTACGCTTCGAAAATGAATTATCACGCGTGCAGGATTCTCTCTCAGACTAAACAAAATTGAACGACGATCAGCGGATTCGGAGTCGGGATGACTAGAACACGACCGTGATTTTCAACTACACGGAACGAGATGGAGCAAACGAAGCGTATCGCGCCGAAAGTATTATACAATCCCGCGGATTGTACGCGTCGTTGTTTAGCCACGATTAGTCACGCAAGACGTGATTCTCGAGACGCATCTCGGTCGGTAGAGACGCCCGGCCGTGGGAATGTTATGACGTATACCGTTGCATCTCGGCGTTCTTGTTGGCCCCGACGTTGGAGCAAACCATGACTCCATTTACCCCTCGCGATCGGCCGCTTATTCGCCACTGCTGTGCTAGCGCGCCTGAAGGCGAGGAACGTTTCGCCGAGACAGCTGAACTTGGCCAGCGCATCTTCGTAAAGTGCACTTTGATGTTTCTTGGCAACAATCCTCGGACGCAAGATCGGACTTTTATATTTTTTTTTATAATATTCCTAGTACCTTCCTTTCGTCTAAATAACCTTTCGAAGAATCTTTGGTGGCAATCGATCTAAATTTATCGAGAATTTATCACATTCCAGCTTTTTCGAGCTTTTATAAATTTTTATCCAAAGGTCACGTGTCCGAGGACTTGGCACGAATTACTCAGAGTCGAGGATTAAATCGCGACCACGATATGACGTGGTGCTCGAACAGTTACGCGAACATCGGTAATCCGCTGAATAATCGCCGGCTTTGACGCCGATTCATCGCCGTGACCGTCATTAAATGCGACGCGATGGATTCTTTTCGAGGGCGAGCGATCGACGAGCTGTTGACGCAAATCGTGCGAGTCAACGAGAAATCTCCTCGGTCGTAGTAATTGGTCTATACCCGCGCCTATGCCGCCATTCGCCGGTGCATCTCGTGGGAAACCCGTGACACACATTTGCGCGGAAGTGCACCTCGTAGACTGCAACGCGGTGAATCTCTCAGCGCGTCTGATGAGCCGCCGCGATGCTGCGTCGCGTCTCTTCGGGACCGAGTTTAATTAAAATCTCGTTTCCGACTCGACTATGACTCTGCCGGGAGCGAAATGACAGATGTTGCGAGTAGCGCAAGAAAATTGGAGGTAAAACGGTAACATGTGGCTAACTTGCGGACTTTTGCTCGGTCATAGTCTGGGAAAACACGCTTCATTGACATAGTGTCTATATTATTGTGGCAAATTAATCGTAGAGCTAGTGAAAAATTTGCAAGCTTTCCTTCGAACCGAAGATATCGAAGCTTATTGGATTGGAAATTAAGATTGAATTCGCTCGATCTGCCTATTTCCGCTTCGCGTCCCTTTACTTTTCTTGCTACGTGCGATCAGCGCGCAACGTGCGTCACTTCTATTTTTATCACTGCTTTCTATAGTCTTTTTTCTCCTTTTAGTTATATATTATATTAAAATATAAATAACGCTTTTCATTTTTCACTTGAATAAAATCCGTGACATTTAAGAAATTATTTAATGCGCTCGCCATGTTATTGACATAATTTTAATTGATTCGCGACTATTGTCGAAGTGAAAGTAATCTATGCTGGAACTGAGACGCCTTTGCGAGAACATGCATCGTCTCGACGACGATGTGAACGCGATGCACTTTGCATGATGTAAATAAAGGAAGCCTTGACCGAGCTTCGTCCTCCCCCCCGGCTCATTGACTACAATCAAATCTATTTGTCCATCGATTACTATCAACCACGTAGAAAAAAGATGGACGTGCCGTGCAGTCTGATAAGCGGCTATAATCGGCGCATCCTGGCTTCTGCTTCGCTCAAGTTCGACGAATCGTGACGCGGAATAATCCGAGATTTTAATCGAATAAATAAAGAATAATTGGAGAAAAAATTTCCATGAATTTACAAAATATGAATTCTCGACTCTAACGAGGTATAATTAATAACTCCGTTAGCTAATTATCAAATTATTTTAGCCAACAGCCTGCTGCAAATTGACGGTATCCAGGTCACGGTAAGACCAGCATCTCTTCGGCACGCGACCTTAGACGAATCGACGCTGAAAAAAAGGGGAAGAAGGCGGAGAAGGTGAGACGCAACAGGCTGCGGAGTCGCGTGCGTCTATCAAGAACGACTTTGAACGAGGGGTTACGGACCGCTCCGATAAGGCACTCGAGGTACTGTTAAGCAGCGCGCCGAGGAAGTCGGTGGTAATTTTCTCCGCGCGCGCGCGCTCACTCGCTCGTACATCTACACGTACAACGCAGGCTAGGCCTCGTAGCAGGAGGGGCCTTGTTCCCACGCCCGATGCCGTGATCTTTGCCGAGCTACCTAGAGTCTTAGGAGGCGAGATCTCCCTCTCTCTTTCTCCGCGAAGGAGAGCTCGGCTCCTCGCTCTTTCTCCTAAGCCTGTCGGAGTTTCCCTCTCTCTCTCTTTCTCGGTCTTTCTGTTTTGCCTTCCACCATTATGCGCATTACGTAAGGTGGCAATGTGCGGGTCTCTCGTCATGCTGAAATAATAATAACGCGTACACAGCTCGAGGCAAGAGGGACCGAGAGACAGAGCGAGCGGGAGAAAGAAAGCGGGAAGAATGAGAAAGAGAGGAAAGAAGAGAAGGCAAGGCAGAAAGAGAGTACGTCAGAAGAAGAGCCGTCTACGGAAGGTGGCTCGGAGGCGCGTTAACGTAATTATGGAAAACATCTCGCGTGCACGTGATACATCGGGCGAGACACGCGGTAAACAATTGGTGTATTAAGCTACCATCCACACGCGATTCGGAGTGACGATTAGGTGGATAAGTAACGGAGTGATACAAGGGTCGTCGAACTCCCGCGAGTCCTCGTAATCGCCTCGATTCGCGCTCAGAGAGGCGATAAAGATTAAGATCGCGATGATAAGAGATCGCGATAACGTTACATTCGCGCGGTTAGATTGATGCGTGCAATGTGTAATACAGTGTGCGATAATCGTGTTGCGGAATCAGCGTTATTGGATAATTTTATAAGATTCTTTCATAATTATACGGGGAGTCCTTTGGTGCCGCTGTCGTAATAAAGCGGCGAGAGAACGTATGTATCGTGTTCCTCATAAACGACTACCTCGAGGTAGGCTCGTGCTACGGACGGAATAAAGATCGGAGCTTCGAGGAAGAAACGTATCCAGGTATGCGACGTTGTTGGGTCGCGCTTGATGGAGGAACGAGATCTTTATCCGCGCTCTTTCTTCGTCTCCATCTCGGCGCGTAGCCTTTGTTGACCCTCTTTTCTGACGACTTACAAGGATTTACGGTGAATGCTCGGGCCTCTCTTTCCGGCGCGATTAATTTTTGACTACTTAGGTACTAATAGCGACGACACAGCAAAGCTGCGAATGATTCATACTGCTTTGATTCGCCCGAGACATTAACGAGAATTTTACGAAAGAGTTCCGCATCGGAGACATTTAGGAGATTCGCGATCGAGATTAGAGACAAAGATGCGGGCCGTTTTGGTAGAAACGCAACGCGCCTCATTGGAATATTTAAGCTCCTTGAGCTACAAGTTTTCGAGGGTGCACGCGAAACCCCACGACGACAAGTGTATATTCCCATCGCGGCGCTTTTAACGCGACCACCGCGGCCCGTTGAGGAACAATCGGATTAACGAAGTTAAACGAGAGGGTGGCTACAAGATCTCGCTCCCTTCGTTATTACCCCGTCGACTCGTACCTCGAAATTGGGGGCGGGGGATGCATCGCATCTGTCACGTTTCGCACGTATAGGATCGCCGACTTTGCGGGGGTGTAG
The DNA here is from genome assembly GCF_025532165.1 of Camponotus vicinus. Lineage (NCBI taxonomy): Eukaryota > Metazoa > Arthropoda > Insecta > Hymenoptera > Formicidae > Camponotus > Camponotus vicinus. Next base: position 17,559,133 of record NW_028141980.1, read on the forward strand.
AAAATAGAGGAAACCAGCCCCTCGTTCTCTCTATCCTTCGTATCGTACCCCTGCGGACACGGGATTAATGGTTTCAGCTACACTCGGCTTGTTTTGCACGAAAAATCGCGGGGGGCTGAGCTGCCACTTATTGATCTTTCGATCCGCAAATAATGATACAACTTTTCGCGAGGCGGGAAAGAGAAAGCCTAGATTTTTTTTTATATATTTTTATATCGTATAATTTTTTTATATTACATTTAATATTTTATATTATATTTAATATTTTATTAAATTATAATTATATTTAATATTTTATTTTTATTATATTATATTTTATTATATTTAATATTTTATTTATTATTTTTATTATATTATATTTTATTATATTTAATATTTTATTTTTTATATTATATTTTATATATGTGTAAAATACTTTATGATTAAAACAAAGAAATATCAATTAATACACACATTAATCTTAAACTAAATGTGAGGAAGCTGAAGAGAGGTATCAAATGAAAAATTAATATTGGATCTAATATATTCACCAGTTAACTCTCCTGCAGGGGTTAATTAAGAAGAAAGAGATTCAATTTGAATGAAACATATGAATCTAATATGGCACGGCAACTCGGGCTAATAAGCTAAGTATGGTCGAGCGATCGGGTTGCGCGCAGGATGATGTTGGTAATCGCGATGGAAGTAAAGAAACAAGTACATTGGATAATTCAGGGTTGCGTTGGGCCGCTGCTGCTCGCTAGCGTGCCCGCGTTTAATTAGATACGGAAAGTCCGTAGGAATATATGGTATCTCGCGCGCGGTGCAATTGCGCTTAACGGTTTTAGGCGTATTCGCTGTTCGATCGTACGCGGAAACACGCGGGGAAATTCCGCGAATAAAAACAGCACGAGGAGAATCGTTGAAGGCGGCCATCCAAGTATCGGTCGGTTACGATATTCTACAGGAAATTGAAATCAAGTTTCTCGCGCGTCTCGTCCCTAGTAAACGACGAGAAAGAGTGAATCGGGTCATATATGTATGTATGTATATATGTATATTGCGCAAACTTGCGCAAACTGCGATATGCGATGAGTCACGTGTTAATGAAACTCCGCTTCCTTTTGTGACAAAGAAACGCGTGTCCCGCGCGTTAAACGGAGTTCGTGCCCTGTGCGTCAATTCCGATCACAACCGGCTAAGGAAGTGTCCGTTCGAGTGGAATAATAGACTGGAAATGCAACAGTTATATAGCCAGTGTTGATGTAAGCCTTTCAATAATTTCGAAGAATTGTAAACGACTGAGAATATTTCAGTCGCGATAGTTATTTGCATATTAATTCTATAATAAAAATATATTTAATTCTATAATAAAAATATATTTAATTCTATAATAAAAATATATTAATAATTCAATAATTAAAATAGATTAATATTGCAAATTAAATAATAATTAATATTCCTTCCATTTTTCATAATTAATTTTCTAAATTTCGATATTAATTTGTCGCATATGGTTCTGCTATAAGAAATTAGTTTCAACTTTAATATATACTCGACATAAATTTTTCAAAGTCGCATCTACTTGTATTAAATTTTAATTATTAATGAGTGTAATTAGTGTAAATAAATATTTACACATATATAAATACTGGAACAGAGATTCTTAAGATATACGGCGTTGCGTGAGGCGTTTCGGTAGCGCGAAAACAGCAGCTGATTCTTAGCGGGGGAGTTTAGAGAGGGAGACTACGGTTAATGGAGGAGAAGATGCGAAGGAGAACGAATTCGTTTTTGTACTCACCAACAACGTGTGCCGACAGACGTAATCGTGCCACTCTGGTGGCCCTATTGACTGTCAATGGTCGTCTCGCCCGTTGACAAGACAAAGACATCTCGATCTTATTGTTAGAGCAAGACAAAGACATTTCCAGTCTTAGAATGTGACGATAAAAATTGTTAAACACCAACGTTTTTAGTAAGAAGCGTATTTTTTTTGCACGAAAAGAGATCGGAAAATGTGAATTTTTTAAACGAGTCTTCGAAATCACAAAATTTTTAGGATATATCGGACCGGGAGGAGATCTGGCAAACTAAATGTTGAAGATAAAATTTCTTCTCTTTATAAAATATCAAATAAAAAAATTAAATCTACAAAAGATGAGACAAGCTAAAGACAAGAAACTAAATTAATTAATTAATAAATTAGAAACTAAATTAAAGAAATCATTATACATGTCGAAAAAACATATATATATTTTTCTTCTCTTTTATAAATTATTCGATAATTTCAATAACAGAAGTGATGATAGAAAAATAAAATTTACTTAACGCAAGCTCGAGACAAAGAGATTCGACGAGTACTCACTAGATTGCAAACAGTTAGACCGATCGATTCCGACACTATTTCAGATCCGATGAAGGGAGGAGGGTGAAGGAAGATGGTGAAGGGTGGAAAGGTGGCACGCGCGCGGTCACATTGTCTTCCGGGTCTCACCCTCCCGATTTTCCGGATCGGAAGAAAAACGACGTATAGGAAAAGAGAAAGACGAGGAACGAGAAAACGAGCGGATTTACAAGCGGGAGTAGCCGGGAAAAGGCGGGCAGCTTGAACCACGCCACTACAACGACTGGCTTGCAGAAGCAAACTCCCCATCTGCTGTGTTGCTTGCTGCCCCGACCAACTCCCTGCTGTCATTATGTGTGTTTGTGTGCCGGTCTTCTCGGTACACGCATACACAGGCGCGCTTCGGTAAGCTGTGCATGGCAGTCGAGCATTCGAACCTCTCGAACGGAAAGGCGGATATATCTGGAGGATCTCACCTTGCGGATATCGCGATAAGGCGTGGCCTTAGCTGTGATATTAACGAAAGCCAAGACGAACGATGATAAGAAGCTCCCCTGCCGAACTGATATTGGACTCTTGCGAAGCGATTTATAAAATTAATTAATGAAATTAATAGAAAATTAATATGGAAAAATGAATTGATGGCAAATATTTCTACTTTGGCAATTTCAATATAATTAAAAATTATTACAAAATTGCATAATTCTCGAAATAAAATTTATTCTTTAATTCTTGAATTAAAAATGAAATTATTCTCACATATATTCTCTTACGCAATTAAAAATATTAATCAATTACCAAGAAATGAAACAAAGCTGAACGCCACAGCTGGCCAATTAAAAATAAACTTGTTCGCATTGAAGGTTATTAAGCATCTCTCCGGCAATGAAAATAATGAATATACATTTCTCAAGCATCGAAAGGAGAATTTTCGCGCGCGACCCTTAGGCTGAGGAGGGACACGCAACGCAATACGTGCGCTCGCGCGCTCAAATACGCGTCGCTGTATATGTCACAGCTGCAGCTGCTCGCGGGAGCGGAACACACGGTTTTGGGGATGGCGATGCATGCCGTAGCAACGGTTGTGCACCACCTGGCCCGACGAAGCCGGCCAGCATCGGCATTGGCGTAGGCCCTCTCGTCGACCAAAAGAACGAGTCTAAAAAAAGACTAGGATAGAGGGGAGGACATGAAAGGACCCCTAGCTTTTTGAATTCCGGCACCCTCCGTCGTGGACCCCGCTCGTGCTCTGAAAACCGATCGATTATCCTGGAGAAGCCGTATCTGGTCTACGTCTGGATGGATTCGTTGACAACATGGCAGAAGAGCGATGTATCTTTATTCTATTTTATAAGAGACGCCAGACGAATTTTTGATGGGAAAAGATAGATTGAATGAACGAAAGATTTATGCGCATCTCCCGAATGCAAAGCTTTATACTTTGTCGATTTTCACGGGACATTAGCATACTTGATCGCCTATGTAGGGAATTTTCATTCGATTAGGGGTAGCTCGAGCAGCGTGTCAAATATTACACGCCTTTCCGCAACATTAATCACCGGATTAGACTTATATATTTATCTACATAACTAAATAATTTATCAGATTAAATTAAATTAATGACGCAATGTAAATAATAAAAATGTTATCGGAATAAAAATAAAATTAATAGAGGCGCGCGTCGATGGCGAAGAAATGCAAAGTTGCAGAACGAAATCGTTAGTCGCGTCTGGTATGAATCAGCGAGGTTGAACGGTTGCTACGCGCGCACGTTTCTTTTTTATATATATATATATATATATATATATATATATAGAATTTCCATAAGGGCGAGAGGGTGGCTCTCCGCGACGCAGGACTCCCCCACCATCCTGGTTGCTGTCGCCACCATACCCGCCTATGGGGTTTGCGCGTTGATATCGCAATAGAAGCTCTATCGATCCCGTCGCCGACACAGCCAGACTGGCTGTTGTCAGGGGGGGTGGATAGCGATATGCAAGCTCTGTACGCACTATATACGCAGCTCCGCTAAAAGCTTGGAGCGATTTTCAACTGAAAACGGCGAGCTCAAAATCAAACGAACTCTCGATGGATGGCCTTCGTCCGATTAATTTCATATTTTCGCAATTTTCAGAATTTAAATGAAAAATGATATTTGATTAAATAAGGTAATGTGATCGATATATTGCAATGCTTCTGTAAAAATGATTCGGCAGGAATCGAGCCCTTAATCGCGTAATGCTTTTACTATAAGTTTCACGGTCCATCTGCTCCTAACATCCCGAAGGGAAGCCACCGGTTGCACCATCGTCGGCTTCCCCTCTTTGCGATTACCTTCCTTCCTGTTTCCTTCCTAGGGACTCGATCCTCCCCTTCGACAAAAAAATATCCGTGCATAAGGCTCCGCCAAAGTCTGTGGGAATTCACATGCAAATTCCCACACTATAAGGGAGCAATAATTAATACACGCATCTTGAGACTCGACTCCTTTGTCTTGCTTTCTTCTTTTGCAACAAGTCCTTGCAACGCCATGGTGGCAAATTCCATCGAATTGCGCGTAGAAAAATGTAATTGACCGAGAAAAGGATCAGAGGCAATGACCTCAACGTCTTTAATTCATCCGCTCCGGTTGACACGTCCATCGTCGTCGTCGGCGTGCTTTCTGAGTTTACATCAGAGGTCGACGATGCATCGGGGCCCTCAACCGTGACAGATAAAGCGGAAAATCCCACCCATTCTACCGTTCTTCTTCCAACGGAACGATTCTTCTTTTTGTACGCCGCGAGATACCCCGATGCTCGCGCTGAATTCGATTAGAATGCGAAAGATACGCGCCTCGCCTCGCCTCGATTCGAATATTGCCGGTTTTGCATATCGTGAAACTGTTCATTACGGTGAAATCTCGGCTAATCGTAAGTTGGTACACGCGAGGAGAAAATGGATGATTTTCTCCCGCTGGAATTGAGACAATGTCTGGAAGGCAGGAATGTCGCGTGGGAGAAGCTCGTTAAAGTGCGATCATCGGTATCGCCTCGGGATGCCTCGTCGATGTTAAATTAGACGCAAATTAGCATGGGATGAGAGGAGCTTCGATAAGGAATAGCCGTCGCTTCCTCCCGATAATTGCTACTTTAGAATCCGCTGATTGTTTTCGCAAATTCGCGTGAAAGAAAGCGGAACGCACATGTTTGAAGCATTCCTGGGAAACAACAATCGTGAATCTTTATTTAATCTGTTTTTTAAATCTCGCACAAATAAATATCTTCTTGAGCCTATAACTAAAATTTCCACATTCTCTTCCCTTTCTCCCACTCTCTCTTATATTACTAAAGTACCGTCAAGTTGCAAACAGCTGAAACTCGTCAGCTGATTACGATGATTTCATTAGTTACGCTCGAGTAAACGCCCTCGGATGAAAGGCTTTTGATGCGAGTTTAATACAATGTATGCGATGATCTCGATTCCAGCCGCGATTGCGAAATTTTCGGCGACGCTGAAAACTTGATGGATTTCGCGTCGCGTCATAAATCATGACGGGAAAAGCGAGTAAAAGTCGCGGAGAGTTGAACCATGTGCCGGTCGTTTCCATCGTCGATGGACCGTTTACACACAGTGTGGTTTACAACATCGACGGTTTAGTTTATCGCGTAAAACCGGTATTTTCGCGGATCATTGACGCGCCATGTGTAGCTTCGAAGAAGCCGCGATTGCAGACAGATAAATCCACCTTCTCGTCGCCGCCGAGCTCGACAGCTCGCGATATGAAAGCGATATTGCATTCGGAGCAAGTATCAATTATTCGGAATTAATCCGATCGTAATCGTAGAATTATGCTCAATTTCTCGTTTGCATCCCGATCATTTGCCTCCCGTGACCGCGATAACCATTCTACGAGGCAATTGCGCTGTCATATTATACAGGGTGTTCTAAAAAGGTATGTCAAAAATATAAGGAGATATTCCTCACACCTGAAGGATGAAAAAATGTTATATGGACATAGGTACGGAAATGCTTATTTCAGGAGTTATGTTGAAAATACTGTTAGCTGTATTACTTACACAAGGAAAAATTTAGGATTAATTATTGTAGACGACAATCGTTTAATTAGGCTTATTTACATTTGGTTTTAATGTGACCTTGAGTATGTTACAATAAATGTTGAAAATGTTCACCATTTTCCTGAATACAAACAGTGACACGTCGACGCATCGATTCACGGACACGTTCAAAAATGTCACCAGTGTGTGATATTCAAGATCTTCATGACCGTATCACTGCAGGTTGCGAGACAATCCGCTGTATGCCAGGCATTTTTGAACGTGTCCGTGAATCGATGCGTCGACGTGTCACTGCTTGTATTCAGGAAAATGGTGAACATTTTCAACATTTATTGTAACATACTCAAGGTCACATTAAAACCAAATGTAAATAAACCTAATTAAACGATTGTCGTCTACAATAATTAATCCTAAATTTTTCCTTGTGTAAGTAATACAGCTAACAATATTTTCAACATAACTCCTGAAATAAGCATTTCCGCACCTATGTCCACATAACATTTTTTCATCCTTTAGGTGTGAGAAATAAATTTTCCTTAATTCTCCTTAAATTTTTGACATACCTTTTTAGAACACTCTGTATATACCCTTACGAATCGGCCGAGAAATTAAATGGGAAAAGTTCTCGCGAACGTCGTTGCGTTAATTGAATTCAATCGCGGGGATCAGCCGCGAACTTCCTGTGACTAGGCCGCGTGGGTAGACGACGCGTAGAGGATGAGAGGCACTGATCAGACGACGACAATCGACGACGTCAACGAGAGATGAACTCTGACACTCGGCAATTAAATCATCTCGTCGTTCATTCAGTCATTGACTCGCTCGTTGTGGCGCCACGTCGCGCGAATTGCGCGTGGGTCGATCGTTGGACTTCATTCCGCGATGCGGCTATTCTTTTCTCTTCTTTCTTTCCTTTTTATATGACTTATATCCCCGCGATGCGTTTGATTCGTGGGCGGTGAGGTTGCCTCTATCGCAATCAGCGAGAAATTGCGAGGATCAGCCGACTTCCGGCGATTAGAGCCGGAGGGCAAATGGACGCGGCGAAAGCTTAATGACGAGCGAGGGGTCGCTTTATTATGCGTATTCCGGAAAATTTATTCGCATACAAATGATTGAGCAATCGATTTGCGCGATTGTTGGGTAATCGCGTGTCAGGAGTGAATCTTTACTTTTAAGAAGTCGTTATCGCGACAAAGAACTTTGTTTCGATTAAAGAAAATTTTAAAAAATTTATATTTTGATGAGCGATTGTGTTTTCAAATTAAATTATTATAAAGACTCAATCGAAAAGTGCTTGATAAATTCTGCTATCGTTGCCAAAGTTGCAGCGATATCAAAGTCTCCTCGGGATAGATTGAGAAGGGTGTGGTTTCGCAACATTTGTTCCATTAAAGTCTAGAGGCGGCTCTCGACTCCCAGGAGTAATATGTGTACTGCAAGTGAAGGGCTCTAGGGGACTCCTTCTCTCCCTCCCTCCCTCTTTACCCTGGAAAAAGTCAGTCTCAGACCGAGGGCCGAGAGAATCATCGCGTTGGATGTAACTAAACCTACAATTTCGATTGGAAAAATGAATCATCGCGCATTTCGATCGGTACACGTTGAACAGAAACAAAGATAGGAGACGAAGTAAAACAAATACGCATACGTTTGAGGTTTACGCGTCGAGAGGATTTCTTGGTTTTCCGAAAATAGTTTATTTCTTCGTTCTTCATTTACGCCTTGGCTTTTGTCCTTATTCCCCAAAGCCAAAATTCTTAGCTCTCGTTGCAGTTTTATTTTTAACCTACTCAAGTGCAATCGTACTCTTCCAGTTCCGGACTTTTCCAATTCTACAACAATTAACGGGCATCGGATACGTGCCGAGAGCGAGGAAACGGTTCGACGAGAGCTCTCCGAATAAGGAGCTACGCGAATTGGGGCGAGAAGAAGAAGCCCGGGAGCCACCGGATAAATGTTCGCGAATTAAGGAACGGCTTCGCGCCGGCGGTGTCTCGTCGTTCACCCCATTAAAGCACGGCGAATGCGCTTGGGTGCAGTAGAGCACATCCGTGGAGAAAAAGGAAGCCTTAAAAAGGCAGCCCCGATAAATCTCGAGGGGGCCCCTCGGTAGCTCGTGGCGTATTCAGGATCACGCAAAGGAAAATGCATCGTTAGGACGTCTCGCTGCGTAGCTAGAAGATTTATGCATAGAATACGCGTGAAGATCGTACCGACAACTCTTCCTCCTTCTAATTCGAGCAACTTGTATCGAATAAATCTCAAGTATACGATTTCCATAAAAGGTTTAATTTCTCCTTAAATTACAGTTTTATACAGGGAAATATCCATTGTTCTTGGAAAAAGGAAGTTAAACGGAATTATGCGCTCAACAATTAACTTGCGATTCGAATCAACGTTTTCGCATCTCTTCTGGAAAAAGTCTCGAGATATTTTCTAATCGATAGCAGTTTATAAAAATCTCACTCGAGCATTCATTACGTAGAAGCAGCGGCGGCAAACGCTCAGCAAATGAGCTCCTCGAAAACTCTTCTCGCTCGTATTCTGGATCGCATCTTCTGGAAACACTTGACCTGACGACAGATGTTCGGCAGTTACTCCGACTGTTTTTTCGACTCGACTGTGAAGATAAATCGAGTAGATAGGAATAACTTGCAGCGGAGAATGTTTATTCATAACTACGATCAAAGGTCCTGCGCTAGTCCAAACAAGTAAAAAAAATACATGTCTAAATCCTCATCGTGATTAATTCGCACGTGGAGAGACGAGCTTGATGACACGGTCGCTATATCTGTCGCGCGCGAGGGATCGTGAAATTGAACGTTTAGAAATTTTTTTTCGTCACGTTACATACGAGACGAGTGTGGCCAAGTCGAAGCCGCGTCACGGCAGGCTGGCTTCGCCTGAATTTTTCACGCAACCGAGCACGTGGCGATAGGCGTACGAGTTTGCTTACGAGGCCGCGCCATTAAGACTATGGTAGCTACTTCCGGTAGTCACGAACGGGGTGTTCACGCACCTTGCTTCCGTAAAGTTCTACTTTCGTATCGCGAGATACGATCCCTTCGCGAACGCGAACGCTCGAGGACTCGCGTGGAAAATAGCGGATCTCGTTCCGCTCAACGTACGCGATTGTTGCCAAAGACGAGAGACATAGAATACACAAATATACGATGTAATGCATAGAATACTTGACGATACAGAATACACGACATTTACCGTTACATGATGTCATGTCGTGGACATTGTTGTGTCGGAGGAAAACTCGATCCAGGAAAGCCAGATTCTCGAGTATTGTGTCGTCGATGAAGGCTTCCGTTCCCGAATCCACACGCTTCCGTCCGCGATTTCCGCCAGACGGAAGTTGCGGACGATACCTGACGAAATTATCTTTCCGGAGAACCGGTCATCGAAAATAGAAAAAGTATCATTGCATGGGAAAAAAGTCATCGAAAAATAAAGGATGATATTTATATCCCTAGAACCTATCAGCAACATTTAAAAAATCAACTCTATCTAAATGGAGTTTGAAACCTTAGCTCGAGCTCGGAACCTTCTGATATTTATATCTATTTATACGGAAATCCTGTCGAGATAAGACGCGATAATCACACTAATGCAAAGACAGTTTCCGACGCGCTTGTCACATATGTTTCAGCGATAAATTATTAATTTATAAATGTTATTCTTTGGGCATTTAAAAAGGATGAATAAACGCTTCTGAAAAAGGACTGTTTGAAGGCACTGTCCTGAGAATGGCCGCCGAACCCTTAAAATAGACGGAGAATTCCTCGATTAAACGGTCCGACCAGCTGACCGGGAATACTACGCGGAACCGCAAACCGGTTCGCGAAACGCTTGTGGGAACAAAGACGGGTTTCGTCCGCGGCTCTCTCTGACGTCACACGCGAAGCGGAAAGTGGGTGGATGGGTGTGTGAGATTGCCGAGTCAGTGAGGACGGTCAGTGATCGCCTCTCAGTGGGTTTAAATCTTCTTCTACGAGATGTAGACGACTCGCGAGAGACATGCGAAGACCGCAAGAAATTTCATTTCAAACGCATGATTAGCGAAATCCCAGAGGAGACATTCGAGATTAAGAGTGATTGCTTTAATAAAATTCCACTAGCTTTCTACAAATTAAATAGATACAACTCTTGATTGTTAAATTATTTATGAGAATTGTTGTCCGTAAATAATTTAATTTAAAAAAATTCAATTGTTGCATTTTAGAGACAATATAAATTAAATGATGTTTCAACTAATATTTTCTTATTAAGTCTTAAATACAATAGATCGGTGAGAACTGATTTTTTTTTAATTTAATTATAGATTATAAAATATATTAATAATTAAATTTGCAAACTCAATGAAAGCGTCAAAGTGAAATTTACAGGACTTTTAACATTGAGTCACAATTGATACAGGTAGCGTATTATTGTTGACACAGCATTATGCAATATATTGCAATAATTTCGTCACAACCAGCAACTTAATGCGTCACTGATCGCTTTCAATAACTCAGATCGATCGTGAGAGGAGGAAAAAGATCTTTTTCCTCAAACGAATAAATTAATTTTGGTCCAGTCATGACCGGTTCGGTTATTGCTTTCCAAAATTGTTTTCAGACGAAATTCTCTGAAATTAACCATTTTTTTTTTTGTATTTTATCGGCGATTAATATATCTGGTTTACGAACAAAGTAGAAAAATACCAAATTGAATAAAAACGAATGATAAAAAAATTGATTACAAACGATGCGGAAAGAGGAAGAAGTGCAATATTTCAGTTGCGGTGGTTTAGAGGGAAAAAAAAGAGTTACGATGAGGATGAGAAAGTAAAGAGGCTGAGAATCTCTGCAACCGAGAAGCGAATGATTCACCAAGCCGCAAAAAGATGGAAAAAAGAGGAGAAGCAGAGGAAGAAGAGCAAAGAGTGCTATCCCAGAAGCATCACGACGAGTTACTTTCTTCGTTTCGCTTATTCCGCGACGATAATCGCGACAAGAAACATACAAAGTGCTCAATCTTGTATTGGGAATACTCCTCTTTTTCTCTTTTCTTTCGATGCGTCAAACTCTCATATTTCGTGATACATGAAAAATGAAATACTTGTACATTTTTAAATATTGCTATCAGCTGAAGCGAGTTTTGCATGCAAGACAATACGAAATAATTTCAAAAGACGGCAGCGTCAGCTGTTCGCTCCAATTCGCTGCAATTTGAAAAAAAAAAGAAAGAAAGACAAGTAAAAAATTTTCTCGAGTTCAAATGTGGTTACAGAACATTACGTAACATTACATTATTTATTTATTTAATTAAAATATTATTTAATAAAACAAAAAACTGCTTTATTCGGAACTGTAACAATTCTCGCAAACTCGTCTTTTTTAAAATTATTAAAGATATATTATAAAATAGTTTTAAAATAGAATTTAATTAATTATTTTTGTAAAGAAAAATTTTATTATAATTGATATAGAAACATTATTTCATTTTATCGCCTCTAACATAAAGTATCTTAACAACATACTCCTTTCACAAATCTTTAACGGTTCAAAGCCCTCCCACAAAGGGTTCGCATTGCGTTGGTCTCTTGAAACCTCCCGGTGGGGAAAAATCATTAACGCGTAAAATTCATCGCGCAAGGAAAAGCCTACACGCCTAGCCTTTAACCTCGATTTCAATCGGCAACAACCGGTGCTTTGTCTTCCAGTAAAGAACTGGATGCTACAAATCTTCTCGGCTAATCGAAAATAGCCCTTAAAGAACTCGGTCATCAGATAATAGTGGAATGTAGATCAATGAGAACATAAATTCAAATAAAAAACATTTCGTAGAATCATATTGCGTAGAAAAATATCACGCAAGTCTCTCAAAAGTTATCATATATATTAATATTATATATAGTATATTATCATATATTAATATTGGACTGTTAATTATGCGCATCGTTTCGCTTAATATTTTTTTTAACAGACTTTCAATTTTTCGTTGTGGCTTGTTTAATCTTACCTGAGAGATTAGAATCTCGCGCACGCATAGAATGAAGATAATGATCGGAAACATTGGAAGACGTTGCTTTCGTTATCGGTCATCATTTCACATGAAATTCATCGTGATAAGACGATGTGGAAAATAGAGAGACGGCGGAATGGATATCGAGGACAAAAGTCGCACGAGCGAAGGAGTTGAGGGGGACTTTCCAGTTACTTTGCGAGAACATTGTCATCGACACAATGCCACAACTCGCGGAAGAGAGGATAACCGAAGGAAGGATATCCGATAAGAATACCGCGAGGCAGAAAGAAGGCCAATGAGAAATATCCTCTTGTTCCCGACTCCCTCGCAAAATCCAACGGATCAACCATTGAAGGAAAAGTCGGTCAGCGATACATAGACTAGGCCGCAAGCTCCTTGCGGAATGAGCTTTTACCAAATGGCAATGGAAATGAGCGCGATAATACGACTCTGAAATCGGGACAATCGGAAGGAAATGACGCCCCTTTTGTGCGGCCAGTGCTTTTCAATCCATTTCTGCCGCATTACACCAGCCTTGTGCATCGATCGCAGATTATGGATTTATGATTATCTCTCTGAAAGTTAGCGATATTTGTGGTGTCAATAATTTTTTGCATCGGAAAATATTTCATTCTTTCGATCAAGATAAATTTTTCCTATCACATGAGACTTGTAATTATTTTTTATAGAAATCCCGAAATTTATCGATACAAGATTAATTTAATCTAAACAACAAGTATTGAGGAAAAACGACGGAAAAAATTCTATTAAAAACTACTCGTCGCTCTACAAGTATCTTTTTACATAATATTGGAAAATTGATAGTTTGCCTTTTTCTCGAAATATAACGAAAAGTTAAGGATAGTAGATGCGTCGTCAACAATTATCGGACTTGAGGTGCGATAAACCGCCGATGGACCGCAAGAAATAAAAGCCAAAATTGTTTCTCGCTCGTTGTATCGTCGTTCCAAAGTTTAGACATTCGTTCCTCGATGATGAGGGTTCGTCGCTCCAGTCTATCCGCAATATTCATCGGAGCGATCGATGGATTCAATTTTACAACATCGATTTGAATGCAGATCACTTTGGCAAGAGTTTGCGCGATATACAGGGTGATCCATTATATCAGTACGTTAGTTAATATTCGACGCAGGTCAATATTCTATCAATTAAATTCTAAAAATTGAAGTTTATAAATGGACAAAAAATATGTGCAACTAGCACGATACATTTTCTAATTTATCAGCGTCGAAAAAGATCTTCCCGAATGTCATTGGCCGACAAAATCGGATGAGACTCGGAGCATCATTCGTGATCGATCGATCGGTAATCGCATGGTCAGTCGTGCGATGACCGGAAAACGTCAGAGACAATGAGGAAGAGACGAAGGTGTGGCTCACCTAGACCCATCTTACGCTTGAGCTTCTTGAGCACTTTCATCTTGCTGCGCAAAGGTGCCAGGATGTTGTTGTCGCCGCTGTTGTTGTGCTGCGGCGACGCGTTCGCTGGTGCGTGCTTGCCGTGATGGTGATGATGATGGTGATGATGGTGGTGCTGATGATGATGGTGGTGATACGGCTCGTTGCTGGGTTGCTGCTGCTGTTGCACGCTCGCGCCGGAACTGCCGACGTGGCTGCAGCAGAGACAGGGGTGGCTGCTTTTGCTGCCCTTGATCACGCACTCTCCGGACACCCCCATAAATGTGGTCGTGCTGCTCCCGAAAGAGTCAGACGCGAAAATCCGCGGCGAGGTGTACAGAGAGACGGAGAGACGGAAAGAGAAAGAGAGAGATACGCGGGAGGACGATGGAGTTTAAAGTACGACGGACGTGACTCACTGACGATCGCACTTTCGGACACTGATCCAAGCGAAGACGAAATTATTCCTTCCGTTTCCTTCACACCACTGTGCTCGATTATCGTGAAAAGCTACGTGAGGTTTCAGAGCACAAGGAGCTTCCGAGAGGAAGCGAAGCGTGGGAAATTAAACGTGACTCGATGTTCCCTTCTCGATTCCCGACTCGTTTTATTCGGCGAGATAACGTCTGACGGTTGTCCAGGTCACCATGTATCAACCTTAAATCCGACAAGTCAGAGGAGAGACCGCGTGTCACGGCGACGAGAGGCGCGTGAATCGCGAATCGCCTGCGTCTCCCGTCGAGCGCCCTGGGACGACTGACTGTTTTCTGTCGCGGAGCGCGAGAGTATTGCCGCAACGCGCGCGAGCCGGCGTCCAATGATACCGCGCCGATCCCCACCGGTTTCAAGGTGGTGGAAACACATGGAGGGGTGACTGGCACCTGGTGGACAGCTGCCCCTTACCTGGCCGCGATGCACCCGGCCACCCCGACGCGCGAGACTAACACGGGATACATCGCCGCCTGGGGTTAGATATATACAAAGTTATCGTCGATTGGATGAGGGAAACTTGAACTTCTCCCCGTTAATTTCTCGACCTTCAGGATCGGTTCGCACGATTCTCCTCCTCGTAATTTTACCCAATTCTGTTCCATCAGTCGAAGTTAATAAGCCAAAGATCCAGCCAATTGTCTGGCAATCGTCGTCGTCTAATCAGAAACTTGAAATGTTGAAGCTATACATTAACTCTATTAATGTTTTAGAATTATTTTTATTTATCTTAGAATATCCTTTAGAAAAATATTTACTTTTTATATAAATCATCTTTAGATATTTATTTATAAAAATAATTATAATAGTAGGAAAAGTCAATGAGGCTCATTATAATCATCACGGCTGCCATTTGGCCTCCGGTTCGCGACTCGGAGCATATCCATAGAAAGATCGTATTTCCATGAGACTCGAGATGTGTCTCTCATCCCATGACGGTACAGACCAAGATCGTACAGCAAACTACAAATTATATAACAACAAAAAGAGGAAAATGATATTCGTGGCGAAAGAATTTTATACAGGTACCCATATATCTTTAATCCGCTTCAAACTTTAAATACGTTCAAAATTATGCCTGACGTTTCGTTTCATTTTCATGCGGGCTCTTTCAGAGGTGACAGAAGTGATTTATATTAATACAACATTGAAGAAAATATTTTTTAACAGCGACCAAATTAATGATGTTATAGGGAAGAAGAGAAGATCCTTAGAGAGATGCATCACTACTACTAGTATTTCCTCCTGGAGGACGAAATTCAATTCGCGCGAAGGAGACACCGAATCGACTTACGCGAAAAGAAACATCGTTATGGCCAGAGAGAATTGGATCTGTGACGAGGTGAAATCGAAGTCTCGCCGATCGATACAAGAATGGACGGATACTCGCGAGAATTCCGATAGTTTTTATTTCCTGCGTCCCTGATGAGTACGCACGACAAGAACATTAATGCCACAACGTGAAATTGATTTAAATTGTTGCACCTGATAAGAAGAAAGAACCGGGGAAGGAATAATTATGATGCTGCTAAATATAAATAGGAAAAGCGTAACCCTTTGTATCGATGGCCTCGTTCATATTTCTCGCCCCATTTCGCTTTGTGCCGTTAAATGACTCGTATTCTGCGCGACCCCATCATCGGTAACTCGAATTTCGCATGGAACCAACAGGTTGCGATATCAACGCAAGGTGCACTCGATATATTATGCACCCTTGCAAGGTACGAGCGCAGTAGCCGTTATAACAGATCTCGAGTAAGAACTACTGCCACTTTTTGTTTTCCTTACGTCGTTACTTCCTGGAAAAAAATATCATAATCCGACTAATTTTACGCTTGCTCGTAAAGTAATCGTGTAAAAATATTGAGCGAAAGAAAAGAGAGAAGGAAAATTACCTACGTGGAATAATAGTCTCGACAGTAACGCGCAATAATGTCGCTCTATCAACATCGCTCATTGTTTTAGCGGATAACGAGGAGAAACGTCGAACGCCACGGGACGTAAAGTGCAAATCCATGGTCTCGATACTTTGTGCCGGACGTAAAATACGTGCTCGGCGCGTATCTAGCGTCTAGAGTAAATAGGCGGGCACGCAAGAGTCAAATCAAATAGACCTACGGCACCTACGCGAGTACGATTACCTCGACGAAAAGAGGTTTGTCACGCCGCGCGGTTTCCACGCACCGCGCGTGTGCGTGTCATGCAGACATTTTATTCAGTCGTGCATCCGCATGGTATTATATTCGCGCGGGAGTAGGAAAAGGAAAAGGAGAGAAAGAGAGAGAGAGAGAGACTCAGATTCTCTCTCTTTCTCTTTCGTAAGATGGGAAATATGCCCACGGCACCGTGGCTGCGGCTTCCTTTCGCACATCCTTTTCGTCGACACCGGCGTACCTATTGCGATTACACGCGTAGTAACGGGCGCTGTTTGTTCGCCTCGGATTCATTCATCAAACTGGAATGATCGATAATAGACTTAAAGCCAGGAGTACAAAGCATTACGAAAACTCTCGTTTTGTATGGAGAAATAATTTTACTTAAATAATACAATGGAAATAAGGCAATATATTTAAATATATTACATTTTATATATATTAAATAATATATATTAATAAATAAAATATAAATAAAATTTAATATATTAATAGATTAAATAATATATATTAATAAATATTAATCAATAATATATATTAATAAATATTAATAAATAATATTTATTAATAAATATTAATAAATAATATATATTAATAAATATATTAATAAATAAATATTTAAATATTTGTTACACTTTAAATATGACAAAAATAAAATTAATGTATATAAATATATATTATAATAAACATATTTCAATGAAAATAAGATAACGTATTTAAATTTGTCGTTAATTAATACGTTTAATTAATACGTGCAATGACCTGTAGTGATAGATGCGAAATGCTTTATATTTACACGAATCTCTCATTCGGTTAAGCGACGAACGGCTTAACCGCCTAATTATAACGCAGTAGGAGAAAATAATTACGAGACGCCCGAAAGAACTTCTTACGACGCTCCTTCAATTAATTCCCCGCTCGTACCTCATTATATCTTCGCTATACGTGGGCACGCACATGTGAAAACCGCACATTGTTCTTTGCACGTGAACGACCAGTACACGCGCACGCACTCGGCCCGCGTATGCGGTTATTTATATGCACGCGTGCGCGCACGCGTGCATTTGCACGTCGCTGTAGGATGATGATAATGCACCTCGTTGACCGCGCACGCGTAGATGCGTGAATTTCAGGACGCGAAAAGGAGTTTCGCTGAAAGCAATATTCAAAAAAGAGAAGAAAACAGAATAGTTTAAGGGTCTTATCTTATCTTTTGTATCAACTTTTTATATCAACGAGTCAACATATCTATCGTCGATATAATAAATATTGTGCTTGATATAAATAAATATGTCCACAATATTATAGAGTTAAGCAATATTTAAAAAAGAGAGGAAAACAGGACAGTTTAAGAATCTTATCTTTTGTATCACTTTTTATATCAACGAGTCAACATATCTATTATCGATATAATAAGTATTGTGCTTGATATAAATAAATATGTCCACAATATTATAGAGTTAAGCAATATTTAAAAAAGGGAAGAAAACAGGATAGTTTAAGAATC
Organism: Camponotus vicinus; assembly: GCF_025532165.1. NCBI lineage: Eukaryota > Metazoa > Arthropoda > Insecta > Hymenoptera > Formicidae > Camponotus > Camponotus vicinus. Next base: position 17,577,102 of record NW_028141980.1, read on the forward strand.
TTATTCTTCTTTATCTTTTGTATCACTTTTTATATCGACGAGTCAATATATCTATCGTCGACATAATAAGTATTGCGCTTGATATAAATAAAAATATGTGCACAATATTATATTAAAGTTAAATAATGGGAGAGTATAATTTTGCATCTCTATACATTTGATTTAACGTGTCTCATGAAATGAAATAATATCTTTTGCGTTACGAATTTTTTGACCGAGTATTGATGTAACTCGCGTTTACCCTCTACGATTTCGCGGGTAAAAAATGTAAAGCCTCGCAAATCCGGCCACAGGCCTCGAGGAAACGGAGACACGCCTCGGTAGCTCACTCGCCACGTTCACGGAACTTAAAATCCGACCGGCGATACGTTTTGGAGAACGCTCGAAGAAATACGTACCATATAATTTCCTCAAAGCTACTTTGTTTCTGCAAAGGTACCTTGAATTTAGAATAAAAGATAAATTCACAATATCCGCGAAATTTTTCCCCATACTTTATACGAACATGAAAATTCCTCTTGCGAAAGAAAAATGTCAGTTTTGCCTTTCTTTTTCTCACTTTAATTTTCCGATGGCATTTTTCAAAAAACAATCAAACGACAGCCACCTCGCTGCGAGGGGGCCGAGTGTCCTTCTGCATTCGTTCCTTTCCGAATAAGGGGTTGCTCGGTCCAGCATCTGTCTGCCTCCTCGTCTCGACATTTGCACCGCGTGCCCCTCGCAAGCACCGCCGAAATCGCTCGTACCGCGGCGCAGATGCGTTTCCTTATAGGGATTCCCAGCGGCGAGGATGTCAGCGGCGCGGCGACCCGTATGTATATAATGTGAAATAGCGGAAGCAAGGCGGATGGCAGGAAGTCGGAGAGACTGGCGCGTGCGCGCGTCGCTCTCCCTCGCCCTCGTGAAAATATAGGAGGCGGGGGCGATTGCAGAAGTGTATTGTCGGCTCGGATTACTATATATATATGTATATATGTGTATACGGCACCCCCGAAGAAGGGACGATCCACCAACGGTTGCTAACCTCCCCGCAGCTGATCCCGCGACCGCAATGTTTCGATCGACGAATCTCAGATTTCTAACGCGAATGCATCCCTCGCGACGGTCCACTTGATTGCGGTAAATTCTCTCACTGTTGTATATCGTTATTTGAAGTTGCCTCGACATGAGACATTAATGAAAGAATGGCAGTTGTGGCGAATTTTGGGAACCAATATATCGAATATTATGCGGATGAATTTGACGTAACAAGATTCTGAGGCTCGCAATTTCTTTCAGCTTGGTGCGAGCGTGGTGTCAAATAATGGAACAGGACGACCGGCAAGAAGGCCTGGAGTCTCCGTTGCTTTGAGCGAGGAAGCGGAGATACGCTTGGCAACTCTAGGCGGAATTGACTCTCGCATCGAACTCACAACGCGTTTAAAAAACAGCCCGTTCGAATACGATAAATTTGGGGTATTACGCACAATTTTTTCGGTTCCATTCATAATTCATGCGTGTCCCTACGAAAGAAACGAAGAAGCCATGAGCCAGCTTTCATTTAAGCTTTAAAATAATGAAAGAAGGTAGATGTGATTTTCTCGTTTTTTAGGGAATAAGATACTAATTTTAGAAATTGATATTACAATTCATGAAACGAGAGAAGTAATTATTGCACGATGTTGAAATTAAATATGCGGTAAAAGAGAAATTATGTATGTTAAATATATATATTTTGAAGCGACTCTTTTTTTTCTCTTCGTTTTTATAACGCGTACATACACGACAATATTACAGATATTGAAGCACAATATATGCTTTGACACGCTGTGCTTTTAGAAGCACGGCACTGAGGACATGGGTCTCTAAACCAAGTTGACCCCATTCATGACCACAATCATTCTATTATCGCTCAATTTGTCGGTGTAGTGCACGTGTACGTGATATTATAAAGAAAGTACGTCGCTTCATATCATTGAGAATGTTGCTAGAAAAGTCAGAATAATCGCCTTGTAAAGTAACTTGTATATATCTTATTTACATCATTAATTCTTTCGATTTATTTGAGAGAGAAGACTAATATAATTACATCAAAATAATTATCTCAATTAAAATCAGTTTGTATTGAAGATAAATCTTAATTTAATACTGAATTTGTTTACTCTTTTAACAAAATGATATCGATATTAATTTTAATCGTTTCATGTAGCAGCTTAAGAAATACTGATTTTTGCCAAAAAAAAAGACTTAGATATCTCTGCAAAATGCGATCAACTCTAGAAAGTTTTATTTTATTCGCGGTACACACAATTAAACACATGTGCCGGCAGCTGCATACGGGCGTTATCCTTTCTGTGTGTCGCGTAATGATCCTTCAGCTGTCACCATATCATTCGAGACGACGAAATGCCCGGTCTCTCGTTGCCGCGGACAATACCTAAGTGCACCTGTCCGCCGATGCCAGGAAACTTCCGATGCTATGTAATACTAGCGTCACGATACGCGAGGAAAGAGGCCTTTCTCTCCTTCATACGGGTCGCGACTTTATCAGCTGATAAAATTCGCAATTAACTTTGATAAAGTAGCGCGTCGTGAAATAAGGGCAATTATATCGTGGGGTTGATAAGGTCGGCATCATCTCGAGATTGAAGATTTAAAAATATATATAGCGTACTCGTAAGCATATTATAAATTAGGCGGTGCTAAATAAATGCGCAGAGATAAAATAGTGATGCAAGAAACAAGAAGACTGTACGAAAAGTGTAAGAAGGGCGGTTTGTCGAGCGAGTTTAAAAGGCGTTCGCAAATGGGAGTAAGTAAGCTGCGCGAGAGATACGGACGACTGTTAAGGGACAATCACGGCGTAATCGGCTTTTTGGTAGCGACAAAGGAGATCATTATCTCGTTGCTCAAATAGACCGCTTATCGCCTGCTATGCAAACCAAAGGATAGGCTGTGCCAAAAGTATTCTGCAGACGCGATGATGTTTCTCGATCTGTCTCGTCGCCTACTTGTCGGTATTTTAATCATGTACTTCTGTCTTTTGTTAGTTTAAAGTCAAAAAGTTGGATCGGACAAAGTATGCTGCTCTTTAGAAGATGACTCTTTATACAGGGTGTTTCCTAATAAGTGCGAAAAATTTTAGGAGATAATTCTTTGTCGAAAATTAAAGGGGCTTTTTCATATAAACATAAATTCCTGCAGCCCTCCTTGTGGAGTTACACTACTCCAAAAATGGGAGTAAAAATTAGGTTTTTATTTTTTTCTCAAACTTGGAACAAGTTAAAGAAATGAAATTAGGTGGATATTTTCTACTAGTAAAAAGGTTATTTATTAATATTTTTTTCAGCCTCCCGTATTGTTATAAGGGGATGAAACTAGTAACCCTTATTCAATTTTTTATTAGAACTTTTTAATGTTTATATGAAAAACCCCCTTAATTTTCGACAAAGAATCATCTCCTAAAATTTTTCGCACTTATAAAGAGATTTTACATTTCAATAACAACTCTTCTAATAAAAGAATCTTAAATTCTTAACATCATTTACTTTGCAAAAATACTGTAGGTATCGGGGTGCTTGAAGGAAACGGAGGTAGTAATAAAAATTCTGGAAGCTTGAGCTTTGTATCGTTTCTCGCGAATGATTCAGATGACGAAGTCCATGAACCAATTCATTCAGGCCACACGACATCCAGGAAATGTCGTCGAAAAGAGTAACATAGTCGTGCCGTTCGCCAGGAAGTTGGAGCGCAGATCGCGTGATCATCGGTATAACGTCTGCTAACAAAATGTAACATTCCAATAACCGCACGGAAAAGCGAGCACGTGCGTGCCTCGCAATAGTTACGCCACAAGTGAACGGCATATGTAGCTTCGTTGTTGAGCGACTGATCCAATGCACCTGGCTCGCGCGCCGCGAATAACGAAGAAAGTTTAAGTTTCTGTTCTTCGACGCGCCATCGATAAAATTTATCGATCAAGACACGAGCAACATTTTTTTCGAGATTATATATTTAACGTAAGCGAGGAAATCTTTTTGAAAAAGGGAAAAACAATTTGATTTTTCATAGATTTTCGCTCGATATGCCAAGCGAATCTTCCTTAGATTGTTAAGGCGCAGGAAATGGATTAGAATTCCGAGTTCTTTTTCGGAAATAATTTTTTTGTACGATCCCAGAAGGTGTAGTTCATTCACTACGTGCGTCCTGGCGTAGTTACGCAAAGCAGATGTTCGAGATCTTAAAAGATGAAGACGGACTTCCCACCTTGAAAAAATGCCGGGACGAAGAACAGGTGCTTGTAAAAAAATCTCTCGAAGCTCAGAATCGATCTTTGTGCGAGAGAGCCTGATTTTACCTCGCTCTGTTCTATAATTTGTAATTTTAATCGATGATTATTTTGAAATTATAAGACAGTTCTCCGCCTAATTAAAAAACAACAGAATTTTATACAACTCTCGAGATATCAGATGCGCCTTTCTAGCGTCGATTTCCTTTTCTCGCAGCTGGTTGGCTTTTGTCATTGCTATAAAACGACGAAAAAACTCGGCAGTCGCTGGTGGACCAACATGCCCGTTCGATAATGGCTTTCTAAATCGCTTCGTATAGCCGAAAATCTTTTGTATGGACTTCACGTCTACCGAAAATCACAGGGCGTGATGCGAAAGGACAAGATCGGCGTCTTTGCCGAAAACCCAAGGAAGACGAATGCAGATAGTTGCATTCATCGGGTTACTATTCAAAAATGATCTTCAGAAACCTCGGCACGTGCGTGAAAAATTACATCGCTGCGTGAAATAATTTGGAAGCGAAGCAGAATCGAAAGGCAAAATTTCTTTTATTTTTTTCGCGATCCATCATAATTCGTTCAAAATAAAATATTCGAGTTCCCGGAGAATATCGATATCTAGGATTACGAAATATTGAAATTATGCGCACGTGGTGAATGTCGATACGTGAAAAAATATTAAATAGATTTCTCGATATTGGGTTTCGTAAGACACGACGATGCGGAACGCATCCTTTTAAACGGCGGCTTTTCTTGTACCTGCAAAGCTAGCGGAACACATATATTTCGTCGAGGGACGACGCAATATCTGTCCTCGACTTTAAATCACCGAAACAGGTAAAAAGACATCACCTGTAAAGCTACTCCAGCTGGATTTTCGAATTCTTTCTCCATCAAAATAAAACTCTCTAGTGCTATTTTCTTTATTCATACGTAGTTAATGTTTATAATCATTGTGAGTAACTTTTTATTACCGCGCAACAAATTATCATTATCACAAATTAACGTTATTACCGCAAAGTCATTATTACAAAAGAAATTAACATTATTACAGTTATTATATCTTATTCCCCCGTGCTCACTGACCATACAATATGTATAAGCTTTCACACATAAACTTTCTAATTAAAGTGCTCTTTTCTCGGTTCCGCGCCGCGCATTTTCTCAAACGTCCATTGCTTCCTCAATTATGAATAAACTCTTACCCGCAATGGATCGCGTTTCTACCATTCTTTAATCCCTCTCGGCTATTTTGCGTGGCGCGGGAGAACTTTCTTGCGAGCGTGCTCCTTCGGCGCGGCTCGACAAAGGCCTACGCGAAAAAGGATGCGTGGCAGGTGCGTACGCGTGCCCGTCGTCCAATAGTACTTGGCCGTCGAACCTCGGGCGTGTGCGTCGCGTACATATGTACATCTTACGAGCAGCACGCACATGAGACGACGACGACGAGGACGAGGACGAGAAGGTGGGAAGGGCGGGAGGACCGCGATGACTGCGATGCACCTTGCATCGGCCTCGATTCCATTGACAGAATTCCCCCGCATGAGTTTCCTTGTACGTAACAAAAAGGAAAAAACAAGGAGATTCCTTCGCGAATTAATTGCATGCTCGATGCTGATCATCGCGGAGATAAGCGACGTGACATCCTCCAGGCGAATTCCCTTTCTTCGTGCAAAATGCAGAGCCTGCCTTTTTGCAAGCTTCGATGTCTTTCGGGGAAACATCTGTTTAACGCGTATTCAGATTAGCGCATTTAGCTTGTTTATGAAAAAAGATTAGATGAATTTCAAAACATTTTAATTATACATGTTTCAAATTATCGAAGAAATGTTTTACGGATAATAGAATCATTTATTTATATGGATAATTTCATCATGTTTATACAGAAAAAAAATAAGTGTCAAAACTTATATATACTTAAACTAAAGCGTTCGTTGTTTCGTATATACGCAACAATTTATAATCTTCTTAGAAGAATTTAATAATTTTAAATTTCAACAATATTATAGTCTTATTTTAATATTGTAATTGTCACCTCAAGAATATATAATTATTTAATTCTACTTTAAGAAAATTATAATCTTTGATTTAAAAATGTAATTTTCTATCTAACATTGTTTCTTTTCCATTCAAGAAAATTAAATCTTAAATCATAAGAATATATTTTTCTTAATTGAACTATATAAAATGGCTTCATTCAAATAAACAATTATTCAAGCGATTATATTTTTCTTTAATTAACGCAATATAATCTCATTTCAAGATTTCCATGATTAAAACTAAATATATTTTCAAAACAATGTCCTTTTTTTCTGTGTATTCATGGATTACAACTATCCTCTGGTGATATCTTATAACGAGATACTCGTCGCTTTCTTTTTCCCTGCGATTCGAGAATTCGTGCCGAAAACAAGCAATCGTCCATACCTTAATGGGAATTGAGTCCGGGGAAGAATCCGACAGGTGAGAAAGAACGCGATTAACGCTGAAACGGGAACGTTTATGCTATCCAGTTATCGTCCATCTGATATAGGTAGCGATCTCGTTGCAAGCTCTGTTTACAAGCTGCTGAGTAGCAAGCAGGCGTTTGATTGCATCGTATAATGATGGAATTTATACAAGCAAAAAGGCGATCTCGTCTTATGCGAGTTTAAATTTAAAGAGAGCAAAGTTATCTAAACTTTTTTACAAGAATTGACAACGAACGAATTAATATTTAATTTTAAGGATTTTATTTAATTAAAGGATTGCAATTCTAGAGCGTATTTTTATTTTCTTATCGCAATAAAATGGCTGGAGAATTTTTGCTCCTGTTCGTTTTAAAGAACAACGTTTGTTCTTGCATTATTACCGGCTTGCAACTGGCAACTTACAAGACTAATTACTTATTATTGTTAGGACATATATTTCGCTTATTCACTTTCGTTCTTGCAGCTGTTTCCATTGTGCAGATCGATCGATAAAAATTCAAAATTTATATGACAGTAGTCCTCTGATCAGGAGAATTAAGAGTCTGTTTTTTATGTCTGATCATCGTAAAATCCATCCGCGCATATATGAAAAAATGGCTGACGAAATGATTAATTATTTTTGTTGCTAAATCTAGATGTAATATAGGTGTATTAGGTCCAAGTTTTAGTAAAATTTTAAAGTAATATAAAATCGAATAGAAAAGATGTGGCTATTTAATTAAAGACAAAGTTTTAATCTGTCAATAACCCAAAATTAAATTGTCGTTAAATTGAAAACGCATAGGAATTCTGATCCATTGACTTAGTGTGTATATCGCGAGAAAAGAAAATGCATCGAGAAAATTGTGGAAGAGTCGGCACGTGCTACGCGTCCGTTCGTGCAAAGTTTACCAAGCGATCGTTTAAATAAAGTTCATTACCTCAGGATCGTCACCCGCACAAAGAACGCGGTTGAGTCACCTCGAGTGTTTTGTCCATCTCTCCTCGAATCTCCTTCATTCCATAGAAAAGAACATCTCTCATTGCGTATTCACGAAGCAATCGTCGCGTCGAGCGGGGTCGTAGAGACGTTAAATCCCGGCGAAGCGACACGCGCGCGTAGGAACTTTAACGCGACCTAGAAGCTCTTGTCTCGCGAAAAAAGAAAAAAATTGGATTTATTCCGATTTTAAAATTCTCTTTAAATGAAGTGTAACGAGAATAAATATTAAATTGCAGATGTTGATAGAAAAAAATCGCAGAAAAAACATCTGTACGAGTGTCTTTTCGCTCCGCGATTCTTTAATACTCTTGAAAAACGTAATCAAAAGTATTAAGCGGCATCCGTGGAAAGTCAACGCAGTGGGTTGAAAATCAAAAGCTCAGCTGGTTTTATTGGATTGCAGGGATATAACCGGGAATGAAAAGGGAACGCACGCTGCATAGCGCGTGTATCACCTTTGGTTTATTCAAATATATTCGTACTCCCCTTTCCTCCCTCCAACATTCCGATATAGTTCATCAAACGGGGAACCATCCTGGCGCCAGATGTTCCCTGCCTTTTAACCCTCCGTTCGGGTCTCTTGTCTGTTATGCGTAGAAATTTTCATTATTCGCATGTCTGTCAAGAAATTAATAATTTCCTTAACGGGACACATTGCTGTACAAAAATTATGTTAGATAATTAAAGCATCATTTTGATAACAAAATTCATTGTGAAAACATAGCGCGTGCTTTTTTTATAAAATAAATGTGTCATCACCGTTAACTATTTAATTTTCTAAATAATAAATCAATTATAAATTTTCTAAATAATAAATAAATAAAAAATAAATTTTGCAAAATAAATTTTACAAAATTATATGCAAAAAATTTGTAAATTGATTTATAATTGAACATATATTTGTTATTAAAATTTAAATAGAGACAATACGACTATATTTATTCAAATTATAGCAAAACATTTATTTTTAATTTATAAATTTTAAATCTTTTGCATGACTTTTGCATGATAGAAAAGAATGTTATATTATTATTCCAAGAGATAAACAATCCATTGCGCGCTGCGAACGTCGTGAAATGCAAAATCGATAAAAGAAAACCGCGTGTCGGAGCAATTGAAAATGAAAAGCGGGATTCGGCATATGTTTACCAGGTGTCAATTGTAGGCAGTAGGATGCGCGAACAGAATCGACAGAGAGAGATGGCCCCAGATGCCTAAATTGTCCGCCGAAGGTGCTTTCAATAGATTCCGATGCGCGTTCATTGCACGCTGGTCATGCAAAAGCGACACAGCTGTGCGCAAGAAGACGAATTGGCAAAAGGTAAAGCGATTCTACGATGTAGCGACGAATAAAACTCGACAAGAAAAAACTTGTAAAATTATTTCAAGAGAAATACAAACTCATCGAGTTCTCGGTATCTAAACTTGAACGTAATTGTTTTGACTTTTCATCGTTGCAGGAAAAAAACAAAGCGCATCAGGTTCCGGATCGTTAGGCATACGATAGAGCATTATAATTGAGGAACTCGAGAGTCCCTCGAGGAAGCGTCTTCAATACGAAGGCCAGCCACTGGCTGATGTTTGCGTACGTAATTATGTAGACGATCTTATAAAAGAATGAATAGTCTCGCTGCGCCCATGAACAGAGCATCATTACAATCAGAAAACTGACAGCAGCTTTACAGCTGCTTTAACAGATATAGAATATACGATTAATAAGATATAAAATATATAATTGTAATAATTTACACGTATGCAAAACTCATCTACACAAGCTTTCTAAGCTTCTGAATTTCTTATAACGTTGGACAAAAAGTTTATTTAAATTGTTTATATCAAAACGTGACTTCCAATAATTTTCTTTGTAATGCAATGACTCTATCTATGCGAATTTCAGAAATTTTTTAAATAAATTTTGTAGAAATGTCTGCTCTTCTTTTCTTTTATAAAATTTTATAAAATCTTTCATCGTCTGATAAATTATTGTAGATATAAATACTTTTTTCTTTTCGAATTCTGGAGCTAAAGATTTTCTTTCGATTTTCGTTCGATTTGTCTAGATATCGCATCAATAAAAATTTATTACTCGCCTCTTGCCGGGCAGAACTACTTCTTTATCGCGGTCAGAGAATGTCAGCTGCCTCCTGGGGTACCCTCAGCGAGGAACAAGCCAGACGCCATTGTTCGATCAACAATACTCAGCCGAACCGCTCACAACATATCCTATTCACATCATCCACCCACTTTATATCGCCCCTGTGCGCCTTCTTCCTTCGGCACGACCGGCGGAAAAGTGGAACCGGAACAGAGCTAACGTTAGTCTGCGGAAGAAGCTGTCACTCTTCCGGATCCCCCGGATACTCTGTCCTTTGGGAATATCTCCCCATTTTTTTCTCTAATTTACCGATTTATTCCTCGATGTGTCCAATCATGTTCAATTAAAGAAACGTGTCTCGAATGTGTAAATTTTTCTTAAAAAATATGACACAATATGATGTATGTATTCTATAAATAATATATAATTTCGATATAAAAATTATAAATTTAATATAAGCGCTTAGACAATGATTGAATCGTTAAGATCTTATTGTCCAGTCGTTTACGAGTTTGAATAAATTGATTCATTGTCCGCGGACAGTCAATAGTTGGTTAATAGATAATGATTCTACCTCAAGTATGATTCTTATTGTACCTACGTACACTGTATAATGTGTACTATGTAATTGTCGATATCCGTCGATATCATGCGACTCGCGAAGGAGGCAAAAAAATCCCGCTCTTCATGGATACCTGTCTCGATGGCTCGAGGAATATCGTGATAATCTCGTTAATGAAGCATGCAAGAGATGAAAAAGTCGTTTCTCATAAAGGAGTCAGCGGCACGCGCCACCAGGGTGTCAGCTGGTGAAGAATGCCGATCGTTGCCCATACGCTTTCGATTTTGTTGCAGCAGGTTTTTATCTCGGCGCAGTATCTCCCGTCGAACAACTCGCTACCGACATGACGAAATAGACGATGACCCTTTAATTGCTTGTTTACGGAGAAAGAATTTTTAATTATATTTTTTATATTACAATTATTTCGATCAGGTGAAAGTAAAGAACGTAAACTAGAACAAGTCAAATTTCTCCAAACACTTCCGAAACGATGTAATCGGAAACCTAGGAAAAGGTTCAACGCCCTTCGAGTTTTCGGGGCTCGAGAGCGCTCTCTTTTTCTTTCTCGCAGCATCTCCCTGCGCCATCATCATCTTAAGTGTCTCCTACACCCTGTATTTATCCCCACCATGGTGCCCATGCTGCCACGCGCCACCATGCTCCATTATTTTCTCACCAACATCTCGTCTCTCTCTTCCCTTCTCCCTCAGCCATTGCTGCCGCTACTCTCATCCCTTCTTTCCCTTTTTCGCTCCCGACAGGGGCCTGGCTCTTGAGGTTGAAATTCTCAACATCTGTCGAGCCTTCTACCATCGCCGTTAATACGTTCACTTGGTAACAGCACCGTCCCGACAACCCTCGTCCGCTTCCTGTAATCCCCGAAGTTCTCTCTTCGGATGGGAGTCGAAACAAGAAGCTTCCGAGCTGTCTCGTCTGTACGAGGATCAGCTCGACTTCCCGAAGAGTTATTTAGTTACTGCACGCGCGAATGCTTCTCACGAAGAAACGTGAGTCGACGTTGCGAGCTCAAGTATTAGTAAAAAAGTTTCTCAAAGTTATTCAAAGCTACTCAAAATTATTAAAATTAATCGCGATCAACTCTTTAAATATTAATATAACATATTGATTTACTTCGAAGGTATCAGGATCACATCCATTGCAACTTCAAGAGATCCAACTGGACGATCGTGCTCTTTTTGCCGAGCAACGTACACGAATAAAGTCGCCAATTCTGACGATTTACGTTGCTCGCGTATATGAATGTTGTTTAAACGATCGACGAGTTTATTTTCCGACCAGTTCGGCAGCTCCTCGCGATCAGGAGGAGGCGATTCGAGAACGTCGGTCAAGCCGGACCCGGTAACATCTGCCGGTTCGTCTCGTGGCAGGTGGCGACTTATCCTCTTCTCTCCTCGCGCTCGTTCCATCCTCGTCGGGCGCGATTCCCGTCGCGATCTCTCGTCTTCCTTGCTCCCGATCGTCCCGAGTTTCTTTCAGTACGGGACGAGGAGCCACGCGACAACGGCACGGCAGGCACGTGTCGGAATCGCCACCATGGAGGGGGAAAAATGGCGCACACCGCCTTAAGGGAAGCTGCGTACCCTGTCTGTCATTAAGCGCGACACCAATTCTCATTGCCATCGTCAAATTCTTGTACGAGCTCTTGCTTCCAAGTTTCACTGCGTAAAAAAGAAAAAAAGAACGACAGACAGAACGCGTCGAAGAAGCTGATATAATCTTCTCATGATATGAATTAAAAGATAGCGAGTTGTGAAATATATTTTTTTCTCGTATTCCTAAAGTTCTATTCTTTTTCTTTTTGTCATTCGAGTTATTTTTATCAAGTAAGCTTACGAGAAAAGAGTTGCTGTCTCTTTAAAATTCTGAGAGGAAAAATCGAAATGTTCGTTATCCAGTTTACGAGCGAGAGATATTCTACATATGCATGCTCGCAATATGACAGGTTCGCCAAACAGGTGGTTGGGAAAAAAACATTTCTCTTCGAGTCACTCGGTACACGATCGCGCGGCACTTGAAGAGGAAAAAAGAGAGAGAGACAGAGAGAAACGGAGATGGGGAATACGCAACGTGTCTTTTATAACAAGCCAGCTGGTAATTAATTAAAACGTCAAACAATAATGTTCGCATATGCGATGATCAAATGAGACATTTGAATCGAATAAATTATTAACGTCCGATAAATTATTGCCTTATCGATGTTTTACTTTATAGGTAAAATGTCACGATTCTCGATATAAAATTATAGAAAATATAATTAAAATATTTGACACGCGCGATAGAAGAATCGTGATCGTAGAACAAGATCGAAACATATTAAAGTATTTGTCGCTAGACGTATCCGCGAATTAAGTCAAAGGAAGAAATTATGTCAAGGAACAGTTGCCAAGGGACCGTCGATGCAATTACGACATACAAATAGAAAGCCGGAGGAGGAAAGCGCAGCGTCCAAGAGTTTTTTAAAGTCACCTTAAATTTAGACGAGATCCCGTCGCGTTCTAAATTTAGCTTCGTTCATGTCGATTATTGCTCGCGCAAGTATTTCGGAAATTCATTCATTAATTTCCATCGCTTTCACGGAATTTCCTGAGGAATTCCAAATAATTAAGCTCGCGAGAAAATCCTACAAAAATTCGAAAAATCGTAAAACTCTATTCTTTGTTTAATATCGACAACATTGATAATGCTGCAAAAACACGATACAATGGGTTAAGCTCAGAAGGGAGCCAAAAAGATGCACTGGACAAGCTTAATATGTCTCAAAACAGCGAACCGTGAATTTTCGAAGGGTGAACGTGTACTTGAATGACGAAGGGGTTAATTCCGTGGTCATTAGCACTCGCTTGCTACGTGGACAATTGCAGTTGTTCCCACTGTTTATTCCCGCAACCCCCGATGATTCGATGAATTATGACGTTTCGAATCTGTGCATGCCACGCTTCGCGTCCTCCCTTTGGATGTTCTTCGAAAAAAAACAAATCGCAAAAAAATTGTGGGTTCACGCTTACGTAGATCGAGATGGGGTTCTAAATCTTACTTGAGAGATACAATTTATATACATATGTGCACACTTAGCAAACTTTATATTTAACCGTTACTTATTTTTCAGAAGAAATGTTGAGTTTATTTCTAAAATATTCAAAGAAATTAATATCATGTAGAGAAGAATATTTTTTATCTGAAATATAACACATTTAAATAAATAAAACAATCATTAACGCAGCGAAGCTCTGTACAGAAAATTTAAATGCATTCTTGAGAACACAAAATATTCAAAGAAATTAATATCGTGTATAAGAGAATATTTTTTATCTAAAATATAACACATTTAAATAAATAAAACAATCATTAACGCAGCGAAATTTTGTGCAGAAAATTTAAATGTGTTGCCGAGATGCTGGAAAAAACTTTTGTTCGCAGTGAAAAAGACACTAGTCGGAGACCCCTGCCTTCGAGCGAGCGCATTTCTCTTCCTCAACCAGGAAAAACCCTTTCTCTCTCTTTTTCGCGACCCCATCGAATTCGCAGAAGGGTGGTTTCTATAATTGCGAGGGTTCCGAGCGGCATGCTATAACGAAGGATAAAAGCCTTTCGCCTCTCTCAAGTTTTTTTTTCCATCCTATCCCCCTCGATCGATTCCGCCCGTGTACATCGCGACCCTGACATTCACCCACACACGTGAAAACGTGCGCGAGCTTTAATTACAACGAGCGAATAAGCTCGCATAATTAATCGCGAGGCAGGCAGAATAAAAGCCCGCGTTTCGTCTGATGGCTCTTCGCGCGACATCGATCTCAATGCAAACGAGCGCTTCATTTGAATGAGGAGAAAGAGAGAGAGCGAGATTACTTCGTTACTTTTATCTCGAATCGAGAATAAACTTTTCGAGAATTAATCGCGTTGGACAAAATCGCTTCGCCGTTTTAAAAGGCATTTTATTCAATCAGACGTCTCGCGAAGAATTCCCGGCGAGACTGAGTATCGCGAACGGATATCCACGAAAGAGAGAGAGAGAGAGAAAGAGAAAGAGAGAACGGGAAGTGCGGCGACGGGATAGTTCCCAAATCATCGTTCCCTCTTAAAATTAATCCACTAGGGTTGCAAATAGCCGGTGCGTTTGACGTGCGGCCAATTGCGTCGCGCGCGAATCCCGCGGATGCCATCGCTACGCACTTTCGCCGCTTCTAACGAGCGATGAACAGCGGCACGTGAGAAGGATGACGAAGGGGGACGCGAAAGGGGGGTGGGGTGGGCGAGAAGAAAAGCCTCTTGGCCGGAGCGAAAGAGAGAGAGAGAGCGAATCTCGCGCGGTTCGCGCCCCGTGGCACGAGAGGAACCTTTTCCAATTGACGTCATAGACACGCTCTTTTACCCTTTTTTTCACCCCGCCCCTCACCCTACCGTCGGGTTAAGAATAACAACGACGCGGCGGGATCGCGCTCGCGCACTATGTGTTGCAACGCACTGGGAATAGACGGTGGCCGACTACCGGCCACCGTGGCCGAATCGTCTATGTCGACCGTGTTGCTGCTCGGATTACACAAAGTATCTTAAGATTGTAATTCCGATGACAGATGACGAATCTCGAGTCGATTTTTATTATCTCGGCAAAGAAAGAGCACCGATAGTTTCCAAATAAACTATATAAACTTTCTAAAAGTGAATCAGTGTGTTATCACTGAAAAACAGGAAATAGTCATTGATTACAGCAGTTACAAGTACAGCACTGTAAATCAGTGATATTTTATTGAAATAATTCGTTAATAATATTGACCGTTTCAATCAGTAATATTAAACTACAATTCATCTCTCTATCTATTTCATTTAAAAAATTAGAAATTTTATTTATATTTACTAAATATTTTATTTATATTTATTATATTATATTAAAAATTTTATTTTATTTATATTACATGCATATTGAACTTATTTCAAATAGATAACAAACGAATAATTTTCATCAAGTCGCCAGACATTTATTTGTCGACTTATAAAATCGATTTAATATCCGAAACCTCTCTATTGAGATTGTATCAGAAATTAAATCGAAGTAATATTTCTAACTTTATCTGTCGCTCTTTGCAAACTTATATAATTCTTATGACTAAAATTTAAATAGAGAGAGAGATAGCGAATAATAGCGGTAAATGAACGAGCGAGATTACTGGTTTTACAGTGAATTTTACTTCAACTAAGATATAAAATAAAATAAGCATTTCCAAAAGATCCTGAAGATCAGTAAAATACTCACTGATTCTCAGTGAAATCTTATTTTACTGTTTAAATTAGTGATATTTTCACTGATTCACTTTTAGAGAGGAGAAAAAGACTAAGTCTTTTTGCGAATCAAGCTGGGAATTCAAGATCATATTCTTCAATTAATTATTTCTCTCGAATAGACTTTTATTTCAAGATTCAATTACATAAATTATGATACCTCTCGAGTAGTCTTCAAGATTTAATTATGATCTCTCTCGACACTTTTGCCGAGGAAAAATTCTCAATTAAAATTATCGCGAACCATTGAGTCTTGTAGAAATATTGCACAGCGAAATAGAAACGATGAAGGTCCCGCGATCAAAGTCACGTGTACAACGATCCATTTTCGATCGAGCTACGCTTCTTCTGTACGAGATTCACATTCTCGAGATTACATATCGGAGCGAGCGACCCTCCCACACCATCGTTATCGTTATCTGAAAAGAGGAGCCTCGCTATAGAAGAACGAAGGGGCAGATGCAACGACCGCGACCCGTGTGTATATCTAACGTCAAAAATAGCCGCCGCCTTTAAGGTACGGCCATGCACGCTTCATTACGCATTCATACATGGACAAGATGCACATATGCGAGCCGCGTGTGCCTTTAAACCACATACGGACCCGCGGCGTCCATTTATTTTTCTCGAGGGAGCCGTTTCTTTACCGACCTCGTGTCGTTGGCTCCCCATCGATCGTAATTTGAAGGACGGTTACTTAAACTTTTATCGAAAGTTTACAGAATTTTACGTTCGCCGCGAAATAGTTTGGAAACTGTAACAAGCCGCCGTTCCAGTTTATCGAGATTGCACCGTAAATCATCGAGGGGATAAAAATAGCATATGCGAGAGAATTTTTCTTTCCCAAACATCATCCGTAATGACCCATATTCCGCGATATTCGAAGCGCCGGGAGTTTATTGACAGATCATCGTATACGAAAATGGATGCCGCATTTCGATTTAACGCAGCGTACGAGAGATGCGAGCGAATTTACGCTGAAACCCCAAAAATAAAATCCGCTACAAACGATAGTCTATGCTATCGACGCGTATTTCGTAATTTAACGATGATAATTATGCGCGGGTGGATATTTCCGTATCAACGTCATATCTCTTTCGTCGCCGCCATAAGCGTTTTCCTCGAGTTTTGTTTGTCCTTGCGACGTGAATACGGAAGAACCTTCGCGAGGGAAGAACTTGGAGGAGACTTTGCTCTCTCTACTTCTCGACCTTTTCTTCACGTGGATAGTTTGCGTGTACCTGAACTACCTGACCTGACCTAGTCGTCAATGCCGTACAATGGACCTGCTGCCTCTCGGTTAGGTCAGGTTGAAAAACGCAATTCTCTCGGCTTGCGTCGTCGAGGTTTGCACAATACCTAGTAGGTCTCTCCACACGATTCAGCGACGCTTTTCCGAATTTTCCGTCGCGCCGTTTCGCACAAAGGAGATTGGAAAATCCAGTCTTTATTAACGAATTATTGTGCAACGTCGCCTGGCCCGAGATCAGCTGCGCAAAGTCGCGTGAGAGAATCTCTCGATCAAGATTTATAGATCCCGGTTCTTCTTTGTGAGCGTCGCAACCATTGGCCAAGTGCAATTTACGATCGTGTGTGTGTGAATCTACATTAATTAAATAATTAATCCCATAATTATTGAAATATTCTCGAGACAAAGAAATATTCTTGAAACTCCGCCTTCTCAATCTTGCAGTCACGTGCCTCTCAGACTCCGATTGATCTTCGCGGTAACGAAATTATCTTAAAGTGCAGCTACACGACGGTGTCCTGGGTTGCAACCGGAATTGAATTTCCAGAGTCATTAGACTCGCGTCGGAGTGCGTCTCGTGACGCACAGAGACGCCTTTTTTCTCTCTCTCTCTCTCTCTTCCTCTCACTTTCTACCATCGTATTATCTCTCTTTCTCTCTTCGGATCTCCAAAATGGCCACGCGCAGCCGGCGTAGCGTCTTCCTGGTATAAATACATATGAGAATTGGGTCGCTGCCCTGAACCCCAGCCATCAAGCACCGTCTACGATTCTCCTTCTTCGTTAATCCCCTTCCCCGGAAGTGTCGTCTACGAATCCCGAACGCGCGCCTACCTTTTTTCGCGAGAGCTCAATGACAGTTCCGTTATTTCTTTATATTATCGCATTTCCGAAGATTATAGATTATACGCTAATTTAAGGACAATGATCTTTTCTCGCTAGCAACATAAAATCGATGCATTTTACTACTGCAAAAAATATTTTCGCATCGTCAAGTTTTCGCTTTTCCCTTTCTTTTATATCGCAATATTTTTCAAATTTTCAGTTTCTACGTTTCAAGCCTCAACTTCCGAGAGATGATTTAACAAACATGTCAATGTTATAATGATAATAAAAAAAATGTATTTATGAATGTTGCCCGATTCAAACCGCTCGCGTGACGTCGATTAGATAATTGGGAAGCAAGGCCCGCGTCGGGTCTGTCGTGGATTTGTGCGGATGTGCAATCGCGGTTTTGCCGCCTCCGAGGCCTGGCCCCGTGTGTCTGCCATATGACAATACCATCTGTGGCCCATGCGACCGAGCGATGCAAAGAGGTGCGGGATCCTGCGATAGGTAGACCTACCTACGACAGGGGTGCGGGAGAGAGCATCTTGCAAGCCTCGAAACCCAACCTTAACGAAACGGAATCGAAAGGTGCGCCGGAATCGAAAGACGCGCCCCGAAAAATGCAGCTGGCAAAATATCGCATGCTCTGCGTCGTGTAAACGTAACGCGAATGTCGCGAGCATCGATCCAAATGATCCAGATGGATCGACTTGACGTTTCATTTATACACATGCGATAACGAATATAAATTGATCCAAAAATTAGATTGTATTTCCATGAAAAAAAGATGTTAATTGTAAAAAAAAATCGATATAATCGTCGACAATTTTCGCCATAAAATTTGATCTGCCTTAGCTTTCTAATAAAGTATTATTTTATCGATATATATTATTTTATATCGATTCGATTGAATTATATAAGAAATTATATAATGCAACTTTTGAATTCCAATTGAAAATGCATATTTCATAAATAAAATTTTAACTGACTGCAATAAAATCTCAATTAATTGAGACTACATTTAATTAATTATATTTCGAAAGAGAGGGCTCAGAGGGATATCGCACACATTATATTACCAATGGAGCAGGATGTAGATGAAAGCAGATGTCGCTCAAAGACGGTGGTAGTAAAAGACAGGTCGATAACAGCGCATTTAAATG
Source organism: Camponotus vicinus (assembly GCF_025532165.1). Classification (NCBI taxonomy): domain Eukaryota; kingdom Metazoa; phylum Arthropoda; class Insecta; order Hymenoptera; family Formicidae; genus Camponotus; species Camponotus vicinus. Next base: position 17,596,013 of record NW_028141980.1, read on the forward strand.
AATAGTGCATTTAAATGTGCGTTAAAAAAATATAGTTCTCTAGGTACATATTAAATATTTGCTCTAGATTCATATTAAATATTTAATATAAGAATGATTAAGGATAATTTTTAAAAATGAAAAAAATTCAGGAGAATATATTAACACTGTCGAATATTTATCTCCTTCTTTTATCCTTTAATTCGTTTATTTTTTAAATATTTTATTTAATTTCCCTTTTAATATGAATCTACCATCTTTCATATATGCTTTCGCAATTGCTAGAGCCAAGCATGACATTGTCAATTGATACGATATTCCTCGAGGGAGCATTTAAATTGGTCACGTGTAATCGTGATGCAATCGACATCAAAACCTAGGAAAGCGTATCCCGAGAAACAACATGCGTCACAAGTTTGTCTGCGACAAGCTAGATTAAAAAAAAAAAAAAAACGCAAAAGAGGCATGATTCTCACGGACGATCCACGTAATCGGGATCAATTATCATCATTATCAACTCGAATAAATCTAGCTGTCGAGAGAAAAAGGGAGACCTCATCTCTCGACGTGCCAAGAGCTGACAGGATCTGAATGAAATCCCACCGCGACTTAACCTAACCTAACCTAATCTCCCCGGAGGAGGATTTCTTACGAGGGGGCCAGGTGATCGTCGTCGCTGAATCTCGGCGACGACGATCCGCGTCGCGGTTGACATATGTCACGGCCACGCGAGCGCGCGCGCGCGCGCGCGTGCGATGAAAACGATCGAGCCGGCGTCACGCGAGGACATCGATGCACGCGAGGGGTGAGGGGGGGGGGAGAGACGAGAGACTCACCGCTGTGTCCGGTGTTGCTCGACGATTGACCCATCGTCGTCGTTGTCGGCCCGGCAACGGCGGCGGCGGTGGCAGTGATAGGTAATGGTGTCGGGTGTCTGTCGAACGATGTTGCCAGACGGGCTCGGCGGGCTCACGTGAAAAACCGGACGCATGGGCGCGCGTGAGACGGGCACATTTTTCGCACGACGTTGGCGGCGGCGGCGGCGGCGACGGATATCACCGTCAGTCACGCAGACAGTGCATCTTGCATCCGCAGTGTCGCTGGGATGCCGCGGGACGGACGACGACCGCACACGCTCTGTCGGCGCGAGCGCCGCGACGTGATTGGCCCGGCGGCGAAGGCGCCGATTTTGCGCGTCGCTTTGAACGTGCCGCAGCGCGGAAATTGATTCTCCCTCGATGATGCGGGTGCGCCGCGTTGCCGCGGCGTCGCGCGGATGCTGCTCGCGTTTTTCCGCGCCAGCGAGGCACCCTGACACGTGGCGAGGCTTCGCGAGAGTCCGGGATGTTCTAATAAGTACACCGGAAACATTATATTCTGCATTATAGAATGGTTTACTAAATTGCAGAATATCTCCCACTAAACAAGCGCCAAATATATATTCTAAAGATGAGAAGAGATTTTCCTCTAATATATTTTAGAATATATTCTTTATTTTATATATTATTCTTAATAAGAGATCTAATCTAATTTAATAAGAGGCTTTTTTAAAGAAGAATATTCTGAATTTTTTAGAATATTTGATTAGAGGAAAGCTTTAGAGGAATTCTTCTTAAATGAAAAATACAATTTTTTCGGTGTATGCAAGATTTCGGTGTATGGAATTTTTTTTTTTGAAGAAAATTAGAAATTAATCCTTTTGACGTTTCACATGTTGATTTAATATTGTGTTAAAAATGCATAATTCGACGATTTATGACATGCTGCCCCTCGTATAATTATCTTTAGATGAAAAGACTCGATCTAAAATTAAAATTTTAAATTCTGTAGAATATTTTTGGGTTACTAAATTTAATTGGAATGTAATTTAAAAAATTTGTATATATATTATTATATTTTATATATTAATATATTATATTTTATTATATTTTATTTATGTATTATATATTATATTTATATTTTATATATTAATATATTTAATATATTTTTTCATCTTCAAAAAATGAAAATAAAATCAGCAAAATTGAAATGTCTAATTTTTAAATGACAATACTTTGTTATTTTTCAGTGGGTTTTCAATGAAATTGAACACGCTACTCGCAGACTCGTATTGAATAAAAATTAAATATCCAAGATTTAAAAATTTAAACAGAGTGTACGTCAGTATTATTTAAACATCAATAAAAATATATGCAAAAAAAGAGATTAAGTTTTAATATTCTTCAAGAAAAAATCATCAATTTTCCATATTGTTAGAGTAGACTAGATTTTACTTAGAAAATTAACTTGAATCGTATTGCTAATTATCTATTATTGATTATATATTATTGGTTTTTATTGAAAAATGCAAATTGCTCGAGGCAATTAAGAGATCATTCAAATGCATGCAAAATGCTCTTAAATAAATAAACGCTTATAATTTCTTTAATACATTTTATAAGTTGATATCTATTCTGATATTTATCTTGTAGGTTTTAAATATTTCTTCTAGTATTCATCTAATATTCATCTAGTTCATCTAGTATTTGATTTGTCTATGTTCAGTAAATATATTTACTAATTTAAATTTTTCAATAACATTTAATTCACTTTATAAAAATCTTCGAAGAGATAATCTCCTATTTTTTAACAATGCATCCTATTTTTTTAACAATGTTTAATCACATATATAAATTAGCACCATGTTTGATAAATCAACTTAATTCTAATAAGAATTTCTGCATTCTTATCATGAATCTAATTTTGTTATTGATCTTACCGAGGGGAATGGAAGCATTCGATGCCACTTACGGCTCCATACTCTCTGAACATCTTGAAGACACCAGAAAAAAAAAGATATCTCACATGTTACAATCGTAAGACTGGCGAAACGATTCGAATGTACACTCACGCGTATAATTTTCGGATCTCGCATCCGTTATAAATCTTAACTACACCCAATATTCGCGTGTCCGCACGTGCGTGTCCCGATGCGGGATCACGCGACTAGCGTTCAGAGAGCTCGCGGCCAACTCGGTTTCGCGGTTTATCCTCGTACGATCGCTGGACGGCGAAGGATGAAGACTTATTGATTGTTCGCCACAGCGGTCAGGTCGTCCAAAGTCATCGATCACCTTAAATCTTTGCGTAGGCAAGAGATTGGGGCCTGTACGTGGTCGTCGAGCCGGTGGGTCACCTTGGTAACCGGCCGTCAAAACACTACGTCGACGAGCGTCATCGGGAAGGCCTGTTCGCCAGACGATCATCGACGTCCTCTATGGATTGTCTTACCCTCCGACGACGATCGCGACGCTCGATAGGCGGAGTCGGAGAACGTCGTATCCGCGACTGAGATGATCGCCGGCGTGGTATCTGTTCGGTATCATCCGGAATGTAAAAGCTGACGACAACGACGGAAGTGCGATTCTATCGGGAACAAGTGCCTTAGATCGAAGCATGAGCCTAGGGAATCCTTGGATCGTTTGCCTCGTGCTGACCATCCTCACCTTCTTCCAAAGAGGTCGGTAGATTAATTATACTCCGAAAATAAATGCGGTCTTTCTCTCTTGATATCCAGACTTTAGATCAGATCAAGATTATCGAATGCGATGTGCGAAGATAAAAAAAACTATGGTTCCAAAACATAGATACACAATATGTAACTAACATGTGCGTTATATAATTTGTGTTTTAGTTATAATTTCTCACTTAGAAATGTAATATTATTAATATAACATTCATTGGCATCTTTGAATGTCGAAGGTATTTGCTTAATTTTGACATTTTTATGATATCGACGAGCTACTATGCTATATGGGATATAATTATTACATGACAAATTGCAATTAACGTGCAAATTACATGCAACGCACTCGTTAGTTATATGTTATATAACAATTATATATTTGCGTTCGCTAAGGTGTTATCTAGGTATCTGCGAATCTCGCGCGAGTAAGATCAATAACTGCTGAGCTGCGAGAACGAGCCGTGCATAGTTTACGCGTTTTTGTATAAAAATAGCACTCTCTGGCGCCGCTCGAGCTCTCAAACACCTTGTCGATCGCTGCGAGATCTTTTTTGCGATGCCGAGAAACGACGTAAAAATCCTTGACGCTTTTACTCCTATACTTTTCATTATCTAACGCAAGCCAAGTAGAATGACATAGTGTTTCGAATCGAGAAATTTGCTGAAGATGTTAAGCAATTTTATTCATCGCGTTTTTTTCTCATTCCGTCCCATGATGAAGAGCGAGCGCGACTTCTCTTATTCGCAGGGTGGGCCATCGACTGTTTCAAGTGCGTCTCGATCGATGGTGATAACAAACCGTGCGATGACCCATTTCACAACAATGGTAGCCTCGCTTTCTTAGAATCTCCCTGCCTGGGGGGTCGAAAAGGCCGGGATGGCCTCTTTCCAGCCACAGCCTGCATCAAGATTGCCGGCATATACGGTAATATAACGAGCGAAATACTACATTTCATATATTTATAATTGATCAAGACTCAGTAAATGAGCCGCACCCAAAAATATGTGAAATCTTGTATCTTAATCGATTATCCGATAAATGTATCAGGTGAATCCGGTGTATCTCTCATGGTGAGAAGCTGCGCGTTAGACAGCGGAACTTTGACGACGGACTCCGAGATTATCAGAATGTCCCACTGCGGTGGTTTTTACTTTGACAACAAGTAAGACTTTTAATAGCTCGATACGAACTAAAAATTAAAAAATTGCTTGATCGAAATTTTTGTTTTTAAATGTCGATGTACGTGCTTTTCGTAGGTACGTTCGCGGGTGCGTGCAATCTTGCAGCGACGCAGACGCGTGCAATGCATCGTCGAAGAATTTCGCATCGCTGATTGTCTTAATATTGCCGCTCCTCGGAGGATTTGTGTAATTTAAATGAAAATAAAAAATTCGCGAATATGAAAAATCATCACTCGAAGAACGAAACAATCCGGACGGAATAAGAAAAATAAGAAAAATTGAACAGCAGCTCTAAGAAATTACAATGTACAGCAGCAAATGTTGTAGTGATTATATCAATGTACAACCATAATTAATATGATGATCTTTCATTAAGTCTTACGATACACAAAACAGACTATATAGTGAATACTGCCAGATTACGATTAAGCTATATATATAATATATAATATATAATATATTGTTATCTCGTTCACATCATTTATTCTAGCCATCACTAGCTTTGCATACGATTACAGCTTGATATCAATAAAGCATATTTTAAATTGTTAAACACACACACGGATATTCTGCTTTCTCTATTTTTCTTTTCCTCGTCGCGAACGTAAATAATACATGGGCAATTTCAGGTAACGAAAATCTTTGTCGTTTTTCGTTTGTCGAAATTAATCGATTCTTTTCTTCAATTTTGGATAATCGACATGCTTTACATTCGGTTCGCAAAATTTTTACGACAAGGTGTAAATTTTAACTATAAGGATCGACCATGAAAAATTGGATAACCAGTGCCTCCGATCAATTTGTGAGTTCCTTCTGGCGAGTCTTCTGTTGGCTCTGGGAAACCGTCGAACAAATCCTGATCATCGTACTTGACTGCTTGGCGAGGCTAATTGAGCTAATACTCGTGATAATAAATATAACATTTCAGGTGACGGATTTTGCTTACATTTAAAGTGTACAATAATATTTTAATAAATAAATAAATAAGATCCTCGGAGGGGAGGATAGTCTTCGAATTATCTAGTTAAAATTAAAATTAACTAAAGAAACTTGTAATCAAAATTAAAAACGCATTTTTCCACTCACTTCGAATATGATTATGAAATGAATGAGATATAAACTTTTCGAAAAAAATTTCGCAAAGAACAACTGTTGGCAAGAAATCAGATTTTTCAGGTAATCTGCTTTCTGAGGGATTTATGCATCGACGCGATGCAGACATTTGCCAATGTTTTCCGTGGGATCGTTAACATCATTAGCAGCATCAGTCGCAACGATGTCGAGGACTTTGCCTCTGCCTGCATCATCGTCGTCTTATGTATCGGAGCCGTCAAGATGTTTACGGATCTTCTAAAGCGGGTATACAGCACATGTATCGCGCGATAACTATTACTGTCAATAATATAGATAGAAGTCGCCGATAACCGTCGCTCACGAATTAGTAAACAATTGTGCTTATCGGCCTTGAATTTTATAAAAGTGTAAAAAAAACTATCATTCGAGATAATCATTCTCGAAAATAGGTATTTTATTCAACAATTGGAATCAATATATATATAACAATCCTATGTATTTTCTAAATGCAAACAGAATCTTCAGGTATCCGGTTTTGACAGATCATTCCATTATTTTTGTACGACATTTGGCAAATATAATACTACTTTTTAGAATCGTCAGGTACGACGAAGCACAGGATCTTTAAGCCATTCGTGCGCGTATCTCGCGAGGAATATTGTCACGTGACGTGGAAGATTGCGGTACAAAAACCAGGTAAACTATTTCGTAAAATATTCCTTCTTGATATTTATGTGAATTAAAACATTCTGAAATCCACATAATCGCATGTCTGCGTCTTTATCTGGTTTTTGATCCGACGAGAGTCATGTTTGATTAAAATTTTTAATTGTTTAATGTCGCAAACGTTTTCAACGTTCTTGTTGATTAGTTAAACTATATATAAATGCAAAACTCACCTAATGGTGAAAATAATTCGTCGTGAAGATCACCAGAATATAGATAGAATAATTGTGTCGCTATGGCCATTCTATCGTATGTAAAATAACACTTGTGCACTCGGTTACTTCAAACATCAAGAGATTTAAACCGCGATGATTTCATATATTGAGATGATGACTCTTCGTACTTAACGTCTCGTGACTCGAACGTTGACATATAAGACTGATTTCAATGTCATCGACATTTCAGAATCCCCACACGAAGTTGTTCAACGTGTTTGGACAAAGCGTGACGCAGATTAGCAATAACAATAACCCGCCGATAAGGAGTCACGGGCAGGATGGATGGCCTCCTGAAAGAAAGACAGGTAGAAGGATAAGGCAACGAAATAACAGACGATCGATCAGTAAAAGAAGATAATTAAGATTTTTCTCAAGTATGTTTTGAGGTATTTTTACGAAGTATTTACATAAACATTTATTGTCCGTAACAACGTGTAAGACATGTGTATCAAATATAACTTTGCTGTCAAATATAGCACATAATTTATATTTTATTATATATACATTATTATAAATATGTGCGTGCAAAAAAATTTTACAACACTTATTACATGTTGTTTCTGTAGTGAAATAATGTAATATTATCAAATTTAAACAACTTGACAAGTGTTGTAAAAATTTTTTTACATGTATGTAAGCATCAACTTGTAAAAGAGAGATGTTGACACTTATGTAGAAAAATACAAAAATTCTATACTATAAAAATTATATCTTGCACGCGCGCAAATCTCTGCTTTTACACATTGATGAACAATAATCGATTTTCTTAAACATATAAAAAAGGCATATAAATTACAAGATCTTATGCTAGCTAGTCATGGAAAATATCGCCGTTATAAATAGAAGATTCGATCTGCAACAAGATTGCGTTCGACAATACTTTTATTGCGTTGTCTTTAACTTAAATATGTATGAAACGATATGAAAGGTGATGTATAAATCGCACTGACGCACAGCTTTAATCGTTGATGATGGTGATAACTAAATTATGTTCCGGCCAAGAAAACGTCTTTGGCAATTGAATCTGTAATAAGATATATATCGATAAATATTGGCATCAAATTAGAGTCAGGAGCTATTTTGGGATCAAGGTACGCCTATTTTCCGGATCAGGATACGCCACATGTCATCATATGCAATTTTGCTTGTTATTACCTTATCAGGTGTGTTTAAAATTTGAAATTCTTCGGCCATCCTTTCGGATAGCTCTTCTGAGAGAAGCACTTGCAGCCATGGACCTTGAACAACGTACGGTCTGTCCTTGGACACGAAGGTACCTGTGACTGATGGCGCGACTATCGTGATAGCCGTGTGAGAAAGTATGGATTTGAACGTAAAGTGCCTCCCGTGCATCACACGGCCTCTGTAACGAAAATTATTGCATTATTCATCGAACGTTGCCGTCGAGGCGAACTCTATTCTGTCATGACTAACTTTATCGCTAACGGCAGTAACGAGCCGGCTTCGAGGTTGAACGTTAGGTGTAATCCGGACAGAACTCTAATACAATTCTCGTTGGAGACGTTGGCGTCTTGCTGCTCGCATGGCGAAAGCCTTTCCGTTTTTACGATCGGTTTCACGTCCTCCTCCTCGTCGTCATCGGAATCGTTTCTTCTCTCTCTATATCTCTCTGCGCTTTTGTCGTTTGTTATTTGTACCCACCTGCATAAATACACAACTTTTAATTCCAATAAATTAAAATCGAAATTCTCAAACTGTTTCCCAATCCTATCAGTCGTTGTTAAACTCACCAACATTTAGCGGACACACCGCTCGTGTTTGATCCGTCTCTCTCGATGCCGCACTGTATCTTCTCCGCTATGGAAGGATCATCCTCCATAGCGGAATGTAATCTTCTCATATTCGTGAGTAACCATGGACCGCAATCCCGGGCGCTTTTTAACAAATTGACGACACCTGGGCCGTTCCAATGTTGAGCCGCCTGCAATTCCTCAGAAGTGACGCCGACTATTTGAACAAATGAAACCTATAACAATAAGAGAATCTTATCTTTAATTTCTAAAACATTATTCAATCCATGCAACTTAACGATAATCGAATTTTGCTTCTCGGATATGCAATGTTTCTATTCTAGAGAAACTGAAAATCGCCCTACTTATGAGTATGCTAATTCAGGCTTTTTGTACGTACGTCACCGTGGGGTGTCGAAATCGTTGGTAGTTGTGAGTCCTGTCCCATCAAGATCTGAGTGATACGACCGTTTCCGCCGTCCAACGGAGCGTGCCAAGAAACGTGGTCACCCGGCATCAGCGTGTTCCCGGAATTGAAAACATATTTGGCCAATTGCTGCATCACATTCGCCGGCCATGTGGGCGGCGTCATCTCGCCCCTTTCGCGGACGAGCCGGAAAGTTAACTCGAATCCAAATCCGCTGGGACGACCTGGACCACGTTTGGGATGTAACCGACCATCGCCGTGTAGATCGGACAATCCTAAGCTGTATTTAAATACAAAAAAGAACATGAGATGCGAGAACGATAAAAAAGTAAATAGCCTATGTTCAAAGAGAGAGAAGTCGTGTAAAATATAATCTCTGAATTTCATTCAAAGAGAGAAAAAAATTACGTTAAGTTAGATAGCGATGATTTCAGAAGTAATACGGGTGGCACGAGGGAGAAAAAGCAAGGGCGACTCTCAGCTGTATCCCGCAAAAAGTACGTAGACATTCGGTCAATGGCGATGTATAATTAGACGGCGCAGACGAAAAAGGGAAAGTCCGGCGCTTCTATTTCCGACTCCCCGTGCTTTAAACGACTTTGTTCCTCCTGCGTCCTACAAGCTCTGTCCCTCATCCCTCTTTCTCTCTCTCGCTTCCTCTTTCAGAGAGAGGGAGAGAGAGAGAGAGAAACGCGGAGCAGTATTGGGACAGCTGTTTGAAACTGAAGAAGCAAGGGTCGTCCCGGTGCAGAGAGAGAAAAAAAAGAGTCGGCACTCTTTGGCGGAAGGTCATTCGTCATTCGGTACACAGATTCCAATAAAATGTCCGAGAGAAATATATCGCTTGCGTAGTTCATATATCAGATCTGCCACAGAGAGAGAGAGAGAGAGAGAGAGAGAGAGAGAGAGAGAGAGAGAGAGAGAGAGAGAGTTTGCATTCCAATTAAATTTAAACGAATACACGCGGATCTTAAACTTTATTTAATAAACATTTTAAATAATATATTTGATCTTGCAAAAATATAAAGGAACCTGATCTCTTAAGTTGACTCAACGGTTCAACTTTGAATAACATTAGAGCAATAAATAGCTTCAACTTTTCGAGTTTAAGACTAATTTCATGGTTTTTTTGGGATTATGTAAATGTTATAATTTGACAGACGTGATGATCCTTACCTGACATAGTGCCAATGAGGAGGTACTCCGAGCTCGGAACATCCTGGATTTGCGTACATGCTAATGTAGTCGAGAGCATCAGGCCCGCCTAGCCTAAAGGGAAAAATACATAGAAAATTCGAATCAGCTGACACAGGATATCCGGTAAAAGAGGGGGCTAAATATAGTCCATCTAATCGACGTTTCTCGCGAGGGAGGAATGGAAAAAACGAGTTTCTACGAGTACTTTGTCAAGAGGCGTATCTCATACTATTGTCTATATCGATTTCAACATTAAAACTTGATAAAAATTGATTAAATAAAATTCGCGGCAAATATGAATATATCATCGAGCAATCAGAAAAATAACGTTGATGTGCATACATAATAACAAAGCTAAAAATAACATGTATGGGAATTAAATAAAACAAGATAAAAATAAATTAATTAAAAATAATTTTGAAAAATAATATTTATAAGTGAAGATTGTGAGAGAGATTAAATTTAATTAAGTAATCACTGAGAAAAATTTCGACAAGGCATGACATGTACATACAAAGTCATCGATCGTTTACGACTACCTGGCAGGGACACCAGTTCACCAGTCGCTACAAGTGTCGGGGCGCTTTACAAAAAGATGACAATTTTTTTTTTAACGGCCAGGAGGGAGGGGCGTAATTTTTCGCGTGGCGTCCTCGTTGCTTGCTTACCAATATTTGACGATTGCCGTGACCGTTAAGGGATTAATCTGCTCCGGATAGATCTGTCTGCAGAGGCTGTACAGAGCGTCCAGACCCGGAGCTCGCGGCGGCGGCAGCGGGGCCTGGACCGGCTGACCCGGTGGAAAACTCCTCGTAAACTCCTCGCACTCGCGCATGTTCGTGTTGTACATAAACCCGGCGAGATACACGCGCCTACTACGCGCTTTGTTTACTCGGAATGGACACGCACGAGATGTTCACCGACATCAGCCACACTGACAAGACAAAAGCGCGACCGCCTCTGACGAGGATTACATAAGCGTAAGATGGGAGAGCGAGCATAGGAGGCACGAAGCGCCTCTACAGCTGCTAAAAATCACCAAGTTACTAGTCCATCGAGCCCCGCGATTGACTCCGCCATGTTTAGCCACAATGGAACGGAATTCAATTTGGATGCTAAATATGGAGCTGATGGTGAAAAAATTAGAGCACAAGTTAATGTTTGATCAAATTAATATAGGAATAAATATGTCAACATTGCTCTTTTTCTTGTCTTAAATTTTAATGAATATTAATAACTTGTATTTAGATTGATGAAAATAATATTAATATACAGGGTGTCCCGAAACTAACGCTTGATATTTTAAAGGCAGATTCTCTGGCCAATTTAAAAACGATTTTTCCTCAGCGAAAATGTCGCGGCACTAATAGTTTTCGAGTTATAAACGATTGAAAATAAAGGGTTTTTCGCAAACTAAGGCTTATGAGAATAAAATATTAATAAAGTCACATTCTTTAGTTAATTTTAGGTAGAGTTTACTTTAATAGAATTTTAATTTAAGGCTTAGAAAGATACATGATGACAAAAATTGGGAATATGCAAAAAATAATGATCTCCCTCGACATTTTCGCTGAGAAAAAATCGTTTTTAAATTGGCCAGAGAATCTGCCTTTAAAATATCAAGCGTTAGTTTCGGGACACCCTGTATGTACCATATATGTAATAATAAAAATTATAAATAATATAAGATTAATTAATTAAAAATTTTTTAAGAATATAATTGATAAATTAGGAATTTTGATAGAGCACATATATATACAAAAAAAAATTGTTCACGATAGGATACCACTTGCTGCAAATGTAGAGTATGGATATCAAATAGTAAATAATAAAGTATAATAGGAAAAAGGATGAAGTAATAAAGCGGGTGAATAAAAGTGAGTAACAGCGAAAATAATGATTCACGTACTCAAACAGCTGTCAGCAATATCAGCGCCAATTATCCTCAAGGTCCCATTGCAATAATGACGTTTGATGTCACATACGTACACTCGAGGAGGAGCTTTCGAGATGCGCCACCAGTTCTCGACGCGCCACTACCATCTCATCTCATCTTCTCATCCCATTCCAGAGTCCGCGATCCGCGAGTAAACGTTAGGTTGCGTCTGAAAAAGATCTCGCAAACATCTCGAGCGAGGGAAGGAGAAGAGGTGGAGCGAGGCAGACGTCAGCGACGTTTCGTGAGGATCGTTTCCGCGAACGGTGCTCGCTCGGAGCGGCTCGGAGTCGGAGAGACGCGCGACGCGCAGTTCGCATATGCCTGTTCGAGGCCAGTTCGCAGCAGCTTCGGCGGCCGGCAGCGTGAGTAGCGGATCTGTGCGCGCAAGCGTGACGCAAAATTCACGGCGGCATGGCGGAGCGCAGGAAAAACAGGAAGCGAAAAGATGTAAGGATCACATATGGGCCGGGTGATCGCGGACGTCATTTCTCGCTCGGTTGACATACGCGGACACGTAGCGCGATCTCTTTAAACGTGTCAGCGCCGACGAACGATTCGTCGATTTCGATGACGTAGAGATGAGCGCGTGCGAATGCCTGATGAAAAGATTCTGGAAAATCGCGAATTAATTCGACGTGTACCTCCTCCCGTCCCAGTTTCTGGGTCGACAATCTAACGGATGTTATTGTTTGCGACAGGAAGTGGCCAGTTTGGACACAAAGGTTGCCCAAGACAAGCCATCCAAGGAGGAGTATGCGGTGGCAAAGTGGATACGCAGCAACGTACCGTCGAAGAAGACCAAGTTCGATAGGGCTCACAATGTCGAGTACTTTACTGGGTCGCGCGCGATCGATGCTTTATTGGAAAATTCACCCTGGAGCACAGTGTTTGAAAATCGCGAGCAGGTCTCCCAGTTCTTGGACCTGATGTTGAGGCACAAGTTCTTTCATAGAGCCAAGAAAGTAGTGATTTCGGAGGAGGAACTCAATAAAATGAGGGGTATTAAAAAGAAGACTAAAGATGACAAGAAACCTGCGGAAAAGGAAGATCCAAAGGAGAACAAAGATGCGGTTGCAGCAAAGGATGAGAAAAGCGAAGAGAAAGCCGAGGAACGAAAAGAACATAAGAAAAAGCCCAAAGTACGAAAGTTTACTCGTATAGCTTAAGTATAATCTTTTCCTCTTTTCTTTTCAATCAAGAACAATAAATGTTTGCTTGCAGGTAAGATTAGAAATGCATATGGATCAGTACTTTGTGGATTGTAACGATGCATATGTGTGGATATACGAGCCAATTCCTGTGTATTATTGGTTTTTCGGCACATTGGTAGTCTTAGGTGCGATAGGGGTCTGTCTCTTCCCATTGTGGCCGTTAACTATCCGTCATGGCGTATATTACCTTAGTGTCGCCGCCGCGGGATTCCTCGTATTCATATTAGCATTGGCTATTATCAGAATGATTGTATTTTGTCTTCTGTGGGTTCCCACATTAGGTCGATGTCATCTGTGGCTACTACCTAACTTGACGGCCGATGTTGGCTTCTTTGCATCCTTCTGGCCATTGTATCAGGTTAATAGTTTATTGTCGTAATATAATCATATAAATATATTATAATGTATAAATAATATAATTATATATTGTCATAATATATATAAATTTATAACACGAAAATATTTCAGTACGAATATTATGGTCCGTCTGATAACGATAAGAAAAGTAGTAAAAAGAAAAGAAAGAAGGAAAAGGATTCTGACTCTGAGGATGCGCCATTACTTCATTCGTAAGTCTCGCGAGTCATAATTGGACATATATATGAAATGTGTATCTCTAACATATATTATTAATTTATATCTTTTCAGAGAAGAGATATCTAATGCGACGGAACCGCCTAAGGAAGATGAGCGAATCGAGGAGTTACCTTCGCCCAGTGAAGAAAAGAAAGTTTCGTCTGATTCCGCCGAGGGAGAGGATGGCAGCGAGGAAGGCTCGGAGAGTGAGAAATCTAATACAGGTCGAGATTTCGTTATGGTTTAAGACGGATAGGCCGGGCAATAGATAGTTTCATGTTTTCTGGAACAAAAAGCTAGTATAATTTTGCATTAATCATCGTCGAAATCGAAATGCTTGCTATGCGTTAATCCGACCATCAGACTCCAATTTAACGCACGGATTTGAAAAACCGATCATAGCAGATTCTCCAGACTTTGTTGCATTTACATACGATCAAGATCGAATGAGCAAAAACCGCTTGTGATTTTTGCTGAGAAATGAATTTCCAATAACTGGTGTGATTGTAAAATACTATACTTTAGAAAACGTGTGATAAGACATTTTATTCTATATGTGTAATACGAAAGAATTATTATTAGGCGTAATTGCGTTATCGAGCGTATATCTCTCTCAGTTTCCGTTGAATAAATTATGAGTATTGTTCCAAGTCTTCAATCTCTCAACGCGATCCATGTCTACCGACAGTTAACATAGTTAATTTCGCACCTAGTTAACTAATTTCTCTCCCTTTTGATGTAAATCATTTCGAATCCAGGGAGAATGATGATTTATTAGCTGGAAGAGAAGGAATCTTTACGGGTACACAGAACTTGATGTTTTCTTCGTCGATTTAGCGCGAGTTCCTTTTTAGCAGAAATGAAACCCAAATTTTACAAAGAAATATATTCCCAGTTTGATACAGATGGATGGATTTATATTTTTATGCGAAATTTCTAATATCATTGTTATTATTCTAATATTGTTATTATTATGATTATACTTTGCGATTACATCATTATATCAGGATCTATACATATAGATCTACCAGTCGTGAGTTTATCTATATCGAAATAAAGATAAAATAAAGCGTTATCTATTAAACGATCATTGTTTCGAGAAATGCGATCCCATGGATTAAATTAAGTGCGGTTGGCCTTGGAAGTGATCTCGCGCAGCATCGCGTTGCACATGGCCGCATAAGGATTCAAAGCGACCAACTGCGATTTGGCGAAGCTCGAACCAGCCTTGGCCGCGCGTACAAAGTCTTTTTTGGCCTCATCGTCCTGCTCCAGCCACCGATAAAGAGCGCCACGTTGACAAAGCGCCTGGATGCCCGCTCTTCCTTTGCCTTGGCTCAAGTCTACTGCCAGATGCAGGTCCTTCAAAGCTTCTAACAACGGAATGCGATAATTGAATTTAGTCTTTCTTGCATGCATATACGTATGAAACTTTATTTTACGTCGTAATATATCTTTGAAATATGTACCTTTGTCTCGATTCGCCAAACGTAACGCTTGTGCTCTGTCGTTTAGAATTGACGGTGATGCGGGTGCTTGCTTCAAAGCTTCGTCAAAGAGACGAAACGACTCGTCGAAATTTTTCGCTTCCGCGCAGATTATCGCCTTCTTCACGATTTCCGACACGTGCGGTTCTAGATGATTCTCCTCGAGAATATCCGTCGTATCTTCTCGGCGAGAATATTGAGAACAAAAATATTTTTATATTAATATACTTTTTGCTGCGTAGTTCATAAAAAGTTGAGCGACAACCTCGACACGCGTAGCGCATAAAACCTTGACAGCTGTATAATAATAAGAAAATTTACTTGTTATTGCATCGCGCGGTTTTTTTTACATATTCATGACGATCTGAATGTCTCGCGTGAGAACTTGAGACACACCTCTGCGCCAGACAAAGTCTGTGCGGTTACCCACGGACTTTAAACACTTACAAATTTTTCGAACAATCCGACGAGCTTGCGGTTTCGAATCGAAACTAACTAGTGCGACAAACCATGATTTTGCACCGTCATTAAGAACAGTAATTTCAATTTTGAAAATCACGCAGCGAAGTGACAAAATTATAAAGCGTTATTATATATCTGAAATTTTAAGAGATTTTTAGATATATTTTTTTATATTTAATTGATTGCGAATGTGAATTGCCGACATTAAATTTATTATTATATTCAAAACTTTATGAAATTTTTATTATACTGAATATTGTAATGTAGATGTTATAATTGTTGTTTATGTGTATGTATCGTCACGTACCAACTTCTTTTGAAAAATCAGACAGACCAAGTTGAAGCGGATCGAAGATTGTGCTCAAGACAGCTTTGTCGCCTTCGCTTAGATTCTCCATGATGTCGACTGAATTCTTCCACCGTTTTCACCGGGATCGATGTTAACTTGTTTCTATTTATCATGAATTAATTAAGTGTTGCGTCATGAACTAATAGACTGATATCTGAGAATGCCAGCCAGCTGACGTGTTATTCAGATCGGCAGCAAGAATTGTATTTTATATACGAATACAGCACGAAATTGTAGATTTCCCAGCGGCTGCTATTCTTGGCTATATTTGATCGATCGCGCAAATCTTGTGTAGCGTAAAGATTAATTAATACGTTATTAAATATCGAACATCGATCGATCTTTACCTACATCAGGATGTCATTCATGTTTAATAACCGCATCGCTAAAGAAACAAAACTACCAGCCAACTCTTAATTATAAATTAATGTTTGGCTCAACTTACGCAAAGAATATCAATAATGAAGCAAGCAGAAACAAAAGGAAACTCGTAGGGTCATTAATTTTGGGAATTCCTCGTAAAATATGCGAGTAACCAGATACCTGAAACGATGTAGTTGAACGCAAATCGTCGTAAATCCCGTAAACTGTCGTAACAGTAAATGCGCGTTATGTTTAATGTCCAGCGGATTATTTCTTTCGCAATTCGACGAGAACCCGTCGCAGGAAGGAACAAAGCCGGTTTTTCGACGAAAATCGCTATGAGGACTCGGATGGTCCACATGCGTAAACCCGTTTCGTCATTATTATTCGTCGTTATTACAGATGTAAACGCGCGATTTTTCGCGATTCCCCGCGACACTCCCCGCGAGTGCCACAACTTTATATAGCGCCACAACTTTATATAGTGCCACGACTTTATATAGTGCCGTTACCGTTATCGGGGACTGTTAAACGGCCTCAGCGTGCTTTCCCACGAGCAGAGGGAACCGAGGAAGCGCCGCGACGAGGGATCTTCTCCGTGAAAGCGGTATCTGAAACAGCGGCTTCTGATTCGGCGAAGACGATCGCCTTCCTCCTCGATATCCGACGATAAATCGCGATTCAGGATCTGGATTGTGCAATTACCAGTGCATTTTTTTTTCTTTTTACGCATGATTTTTTGAATCTTTGAAAATAATTTTATTTTGATTTTGCAAGCTTTACGTAATGCATACAAGCGGTCTTTGAAATCCTTTACGATATTTTATGACATATATTCCCTATATTTTAGATTAAATTTTTCTTCTTATTTTTTAGATAATTTTTTTAGATAAATTTTTTAGATTTTTTTTTCTTTTTACGCATGATTTCTTGAATCTTTGAAAATAATTTTATTTTGATTTTGCAAGCTTTACGTAATGCATACAAGCGGTCTTTGAAATCCTTTACGATATTTTTTTATGACATATATTCCCTATATTTTAGATTAAATTTTTCTTCTTATTTTTTAGATAAAATCTTGAGAGTACACTTTACGACTCGATTTAAAATTATCGAAATCAATTTTTTGAATTTTTGCAAATCTTTACTCGAAAGCTATACTCCAAAGGATCAAATATAATGTACGATAAAATTCGATATACCTTTCCTATTTTTATGAAAAAATATAATAATAAGGAATAATAAAAGTTTGAAAATAAATTCCGTATAAATTAAAGACACCCGACGCGGGCATAAGAAAATGACAACATTATAGCGGACGGAGGATCTCCTCGGACGGAGCGCGAGGCCGAGACGCATCGCGATAACCCCGCGGAAGGCGGGTCGCAAAAATGCAACGCGGTTCAAGCGTATTACAATACTGGCGTGTCGTAATGGAATAAATATTTCATTTCGCGGGCTGTACACGAGGTATACGTGTACGAGCGCGGGGCCCCGTCCCGCGTTTTTCCTGCGGGCGCGCGGGCGCGGTGGCGATGCTCGCGTCTCGCGCTCGAGACGGGGCCGAAGGGGCCCCATCACGACGGCGAACTTAACGGCCCATAATTCATTGCCGACGTATAATAAATATCGTTAGTCCGTCGTGAGCGCAGGTAGACGCGCGGGGAGCGGGCGGGGGGCCCCTTGCGATTTTACATTCGCGCGCGCGCGCGGGTATTTCTCTCTCGCGTATCTCTGACATCCCGTTTCGATAAAACCGATGGTACCGCGTCAATTTTGTTGTCCCACCGATTGTACGAGTCAATATCGACATCGAATGGAGACGCGCAAAAGTAAAGGGTTAATCGGCTTCTCGGTCGGAGTTTGTTTGGATAAATTAAGGATCTTTGAAGAAGCACCCAAGGACGGTAATAATGCAAATTGGAACAACGTGGCGGTTAATTACGGCGCGCTTTTTTTTTTTTTTTTTGTTGGCAAATGGCGGCGTCGAATTTATGGAGCAGATCGCGCTATACGCAATATTTATGCGCGATATTTATGATCGTAAGAAGAAGCCCCGGCCCTTTCGTGCGCGCGCGGTACACGCCTTCCTCTCGTCGACTTCCCCGATACGACTCCGGCGGCGAGCTTTCGGCCTTGGCCGGTCTAAGAAAAGTTTCTTGAATAATGCGCGCCGTTCTCCGTGTATCGACGGATGTGAAACACACGGCGGTATATGCTTTGCTTTATTTCTGGCGAAAATCACGCTCGGGGATTAAATAGCGGCCGCGCGTCGGCCACGGTACAAATTGCGGTCGAGATTAATACGGTAAAATTATTGCGATCGTTATTCTCCTCCCAAGACTTTTACACGTCGCTTTCTTTTTCTATAGCGCGATTGTTTTCTCCCCGACGCGTCTACTTGACAATTCAGTACCGATTAACAGTCATTCAGCCTCTAAAAAGTGACGATAATTGGGCAAATATTCTTCCAACTTTTATCGAGTGTCATTTCATTTCAGTTTAATATTATTCGACGAAGAAGAGAAAAATTCTCCAAGGGCGGACGATCGGTTCGGAATTTTACGAGATCATTACGCGGCGCAGCTGCATCCTATGCAAGGTAGATGCATCCCGCTGCTGCGATCTCGTACATCCTCGGGGGGACCGATGGAATTTCAAATGAGGATGCGGTTGTGCGCGCACGAAATCGTCAACGAGGATTTTCGTCAGGACTCGAGAAGAAATCGCCGGACCCGTAGACTTTGCGAGGGCATTAAAATCGTCGAAGGGAAGAGACGAGGAGGCGAAAAGGCGACGAGAGAGTCCACCAAAAATAAGACCGCTAAAAATCGGATCTTCTCTCGCACGACCAACCGTCGCGGTCGGTTTGCGGTTCGCCCAACAGGACGAAAAAAAGGACTTTCCCTTTCGCCTCCCCTTCGTCCGTCCCTCTATCGTTCTTTCCCGATCCCGCGGAGGAAAGCATCTCCTGCAGCGTGCGCAGACAGTCGGATTTATATTCAAATGAATCCGCGATGGAAGCCTCGATTTATCGACGCTCCATCGAACTCCGTGGCTTGTGCAGATGGAAAGGGGGAAGGAAAATCAAAGGGTTAAGTTACGAGAGAGGAAGGATGCGCCCAAGGGGCAGTTCCTTTCTTCGCTCGTTCTCCAACATCGTTGCTGCTCGCGGGCTATGATCTCTCCAGCTGCAAGATTATATAACGAGGCCGTCTTCCTCGGAATTTTAAATTTCTTTTATACGATTACGTTTTCTAATTATACACGCTATAAACTAGCGGCACTTGGTCAGCCGTTAATATATTCACATATTTAATTCGTGAGCAGCAGGCGTTGCCGCAATAACGGGAGTAGCGTTAAATTTTCGAGCAACGGTGATAACGCGATCAAAATTTGCGAGCGAAGTTTTTCAAGAGCGTAATTATCGACACGACCGTGTCCTCCCCTCGCATGCCTTTATTTAGCTTTAGTCGAAACCGGTTACAAGCAGCTTCGCTTCTCTCTGTCTCCCTTTTTCTCTGGTTATTTTGGAAGAGAGAGAGGAACGCCAGGGATTCGGCGCGGCGCAATTTTAGGGTTCCTCTAAAACGCAGGAAGGAATTTCGCACGACCGAATGAAGCAGAGAACGCCCGACGATTTCTTCCAGTCGGAAATTTCTCGCCGACGTGACATCGCACCTGGCCATAAAAATTTCGTCTGCGTTTAAAATTATTTAGAGGTGTTCATTTTCAATGCACGCTGTTTCTGATAAATTTCCAAATAAAAAATATCTCTCCCTATGTCAAATATATATAATTTATGCACAAATAATATTTTAATAAATTTTATGCATAAATAATATTTTAATAAATTTTATGCACAAATAATATTTTAATAAATTTTATGTACAAATAATATTTTCATAAATTTTTTTAATTATAATAAGCAATAATTAGAAAGCCAATTAAATATTTCTTATTGATATGCATTATTTATATCAAATATTGCACAAGATAATGTTGAGTTTCTGATTGAGAATCTAATCTCTTCCGCGAAATATGTACTTCGAGTACTTTTAGGGACAAAGATTTCGCGGTGCCTTCGGAATTAACTATCGAAATCCGGTCAGGGTCGATCGGATAATCCGCTACCTGCCCACAGGCGAGTATAATTGCTATTTCTTGCGCTCTACTTTTCGTTTTTATCTCTCGTCCAGAATGAAAGCGCACCGCGACACCACACGCTAGATCGCGTGGGCAGCTTGCGTCATTAAGGGTAGTAACTTATAGGAATGACTTTGGCGGAGAAAGTGGCCGGGTGTGGCCAGACGTCACCACTCCGAGCGACACTGAAAGGAGTATCATTATTCCGATATTCTTTACGAAGACTCTGTATCTCTCCTCAATTAGCTTCGAATCTTCCATTTTTTTTATAACGGAATACAAGAGATACTTAAATTTTATTATATAATATTCTTAATTTTAAAATAAAATAATTTTCTTGCAAATGCATGCGCGTTGGTTTATCGCGGTATAATCGATCCTCTTCGTAATCGCGATCGAAAACTCGTCGTTCACCTCCTCGCAATTCTCTCCCGTCTGCGACACGTGCGAGTAGCGCACGCTAAGATCGCACGTGGGTGCACGCGTCGCACGTCACGCGGCACGTTCGGTAGCCGCGTCGCCGATCGAACGAGCCCCGGCCCAGGGTTCGACGAACTCTTTGTCTCGAAAACCGGACACAAACCGTACGTACGTCGCCGTCGGCCACGCCGCAATAGCGCCTAACATACCTCTCGCGTTCCTTGCCTCTTCGGCGCGACAATGTCGCCGACGCGATGAATCTCCCTTTCGCAAAAAAAAAAAAAAAAAAATCGCGAATTGTCCCTTTGCTCGTTTTTTCCCTCTGGATTAAATTAAATGAATTTTATTTGTATAAGTGGAACCAATTATGAAACTGAAACTAAATTAGTATTAAGATGTTAAAATTAATTTAACATTTATTTATATTTAATTAAACATAAGTACAAATTAATTAATTATTTAAATATTTATATTTAATTGAATTTAATTTAACATCCAATTTTAATTTAATTAAATATTTTTCTTATACCACACAAATATAATTTAAATAAATAAATCTTATTTCAAGGAAGAAGAATCTGAATTAAATATAAATACAAATTAATTAATTATTTAAATATTTATATTAAATTTAAATTAATTAAATATTTTTCTTACTGCACACAAATATAATTTAAATAAAATCCAAAATCTCATTCAAAAAAGAGTCCGAATGCGAATTATTCGAATTATAAGGACGTGTATCGATTGTAAAAATAAACATGCGCATGTAAGTAGTAAGATTTATTGACGGTACGCATCCGCTGTTTTTCGCTCGCGTTTTATCCTTTATCGTACATTGTACTCGAAGGCAATTGGGAGTGTCGTGTGAGTTGCGGTCGTCGGACCTCGCTTTTTAAACCGCGGAGTCCCCTTTTTCACGAGCCGATTTACGGCGAGACACGCGAGCGGGAATACGCGGCGAATTTTTACGCGCGTTTCTTTTATGGTCGCGCTCGTGCACGCGAAAAAGCGCATCTCGCAACAATGTTACAGATAGCCGACAGGAAACATAAATATCGAACCTTCAAATCTCGAAGTCCCGAATACGCTTCCCTCCTTTTACGGCGACAGGTCCAGCTTCTTTGGGGCGAAGAGCGACGATTGCAATTTCGCGTACTTTTTTACGCGACGCGTGTATCGGCAGCATTCAATCTGCTATTCGAAGAATTAAATTCAGCTTGACGAGATTGATCTGATCGACGAGCTACGAAATTTAACGATCTTGTTTGTAAACGCGAATAATAAATTTATCTTTAAAATTATTTTTAAATCCGTTAAATTGTATCGTCGGCGTTTTTTAAAAGAGAAGCAGATCTTATCGAGAAATTTCAATAAGTTAAGAATCCAATCTATCAGAGGACCAATAAAATCTTTTTTTTTTACATTTTGTGAAAGTCTGAAATTGGATTCAGTATCTCACAAATATCCTGCAGAATAAAACTAGACGGAAGACTTTTTTATTTCAGAGCAACATGTCACACCATGCATTTTTCAACACACGCCTAATGGCTTGTAATGAACAAAAAAAGGTAAATATCTGTGTGAATATAAATATAAAATTAAAAGATACTGATGTACTGATTAAACATTATTAAAAACATGTAAAATGCTAAAAAGTTAATTTAAAAATTAATTGGAGGAAATATAAAAATATTCCTGTAAAAGTTAATTTAAAAATTAACTGAAGGAAATATAAAAATATTCCTATAAACTGGAGGAATAATAAAATATTCCTCGAAAAAAATCAACTTTTAGACCGCTAGACTGAGCCTTTAATTGGTAAAATTCCAATTAAGATTTCGGATAAGTCGATTCGCGTTTCTACTCGAGAACGACGAATGGAATTTACTCGGAAACGTTCTCGGATGTGCCTCTGTCATCCTCCAAGATTGCAGACGGTTCGTTAAACGTTTCCTCCCTCATTCTCGTCTCTACACCTTCTCGCCTTTCGCTCGACCGCGGCGGACCTCGGGCCATTGTTAAAACTTTTTCGAGGTTATTACACGTAAGATATGTAAATGCGTCGCCGGGGTCGGTCCTCGACGTCGAAGGATCAGCTTCGCCGGGCCCTTCTCTCTCATTCTTTCGAAGAGCCCTTCTACTTCGCTTCGCTCAGCAGGGGCGGATCGGCGAAATAATTCGCGAGCCTGAACAACTACATATCACTCCTGCCTATATCAGCCTATTCTCTCAACTTATCTGGAAATTAAATAAATTGAAATTAAATAAATTGAAATTTCTTAAAAATATCCTTAATCTAATAAATTATTAGTATCGAAGATTCTTTGAACGATCGATAATTTCTTTCTGTTCATTCAATAATAAATAATTGTGATCATTCTCTCTATATAAATGGTAAAACAACCCAGCAAACACCAAGTAACATTTATATAACTGTTAGTTGTAATTTCCCACTCAACAATATAACTGTTACATATTATGTAACTGTTACATAACATGTAACAGTTATATCGTTGAGTGGAAAATTATAACTAACAGTTATATAACTGTTATCTGGTGTTTGTTGGGAATATTCTTCTCCTATACGCAAATCGATAGCCGATTTAATCGACGAATAGAGATCATACGTCGTCCGAGAAATAATTTCTCTTCAGTATCCGTTCCTGCTCCTCTCCATCGCCACCGCCGCCGCCTCTGCATCGTCATCACCATCTCCCCGACTTCTCTGTAACGGATAGGCCTCACCTCCGGAACGGAACTGACTCCAGTCCGCTTTCGGTTTGGCCATCGCGAATACCAGCGCGTCGAGCTCAGTAAGAGCGCAGCGTTCACGACGTGCGCTTCGCTCGAAAACGCCCGATCACGCGGTCATCGTCCTCGAACTCGTCGACTAAAGTTTCCAAAGAGACAGAAGAACTCATTTATCCGCGTCGCGCATGTAGCCCCCGTAATCCTGAACCTTGAAGAAAAAAAAACATCGTAAAAGGACAAACGAGGAGCCTGATAACTGGATAACGAATCCGGGATAGACCGGGTCGGAAGGAATGAGTCCAAATAATTCGGTGGATCCACCAGAGAAAAGCTCGATGCTGAAGAAGAACTTGTAAGAATTCTCTCTATTAAGGACCTCTTTTTTATTAATATCCTTCAAAATAGGCAGTGTAATTAGTGCTAATCGTGACTAACTTTACTATTGTCTTTAACGAAGCTGAGAAAGATTTCATCGATCAAAACTTGCGACCGACCCTCCGCTTCTGTTTTGACGTAAAGTTGAAGAGCGCGCGCGATATCTGATCATCTTTGCGCTTCTTCGTCGTGTTTTATTCCGTCCGTGCTTCACTCTACTTACGGCTGACCCTGTTCGTAATAATTAATGGCGTTAGACCAGGCGAACTCCCCCGCGCCTCTCCCCTCGAATCGGTCATACCCGACCCCGGAGATAAGTATAGATAGTCCGCATCCGCGACTAATGCGTACACGCCGCGTACGCGTTATTAAACAATTTCCGAGCGCAATTGAGCAAGCTCGTAATTAACGATGTTGCAATTAACGGCGTTAGCGCATATAGATCGCTCGTACCTGCCTACCTTCTAGCGGGCGTAAGTCACGAGAAGGCTTAATTGATCATTAACACGACGATCCATCGATCTTTCTCCTCCCCTTCTCGCTCCCTTCGGTCGTGACCTGGTCGGGATATTACGTATACGGTTTTCGCGGGCGACTGAAAGACCCGGAACACCTCTAATAAATTGCATGAAGGCGAAGAGCGCGGTTATCTCGAGTCTCGTCAGGTTGAGGAAATTTTTTTTCGATAGCCCCGATGTGCGTTGAGCTGATATGATTGAAAATATTCGAAAGGCCTAAGCATATGCACACATAAGCGGACCACACGAGCGAACTTGACACGCGAGAGCAGAGGAAAGAGATCGTAAACCATTAATGCGATCCAGCATTCCTCCTAATGAGAATTTCCCTCCCCCGATAAAGCTGGAGATGCTTTTCCTAAATGTTGAACAACGGATTCGATTTTATACAGTTGTATATCGGTACTTGTTCTCTTCATTCCCTTCGATCTTTAATAAAAAAATTTTATTTGCTTGCGGAGACGGATGCTCCATAAGACACGGTTCACGTGGGGAATAAAATAGACGGTTCCAAAGGGTTGATCAGCCTCGGATGTCGTTTAATTACGAGCATGATTTCAGACGCAACCGGTAAACTCTAGTTCGTGGATGCGTGACTGCAAGGATGCGCGCACGCAGGAGACGGTGCATGATATCCCGGTGACGACGATCAAAATTACACGACGTACACGCGCGCGAGCGGACACGCACGAATCCACGCGAGGGACCAGAGACAACCGCCGATGAGGCTGGGCCCGATCATCCTGTCGTGGGCCACAATCACGGCCAGCTGGCCAGGCCCGACGACGGCGCGAACCTCACGTTCCCGGGACTACGAGCTCTCGACGGAGTTCTTCCTGGTGCCGTCCGAGATCGGGCAACATGGCCTGGCGAGCGTCGCGAGCGTCATCAGCGTGCCTGCGCCCAATCGGACCATCACCGTCTTCAGATCACCCTCGCCGGGAGTCAAGAAGGGCCAGGAGGTGGAGGTACGACCGACCCCGAAGTCCCTGCTGAAGCAACGACCCTGGGCACTGCCGCTCGCCGCGTTGAGCGCCGCGGCGATGCTCCTCATGGCCAGTTTCGAGGTCTTTGTGTTGTTCAAGGTGGGTCCTTTTTCCTCCACCATGTAAGGACGTTGATGCTTCTGTTTTTCGAAATGTATTTCTAACGGACCGTGAATTGGCGGGATTTTTATTCATTGGAACGATATAATTTTCCATGTGTTAGGTATCCTTATAATTACCTCCTCGTAAATGATGATTCGCGATATCGAGCTTGATCTTAATCATTTCGTAGATTATCTCGAATTTATCTACCTAATCTTTCATTTCAATCTAATATTATTCATTTGAATTTTCCACCTTTGTTTTTTCATAAATTTTTATTATTCTCCTTCTTATTTGGGTACTTGATTGGGTACTAGATATAAGGGAATGTATTGATTTTCGTATAATTGTCTTTTTTATTCTCTTATTTTTTCATTTATTACATCCTGACATCATTTTATCTTGCAATCTATTTTATTTCCATTTTATTTAATTGATATTATAAATGCCTATTATGTAACTTTCGTGCGATTGTTACTTTTACTATTTATTCTCTAAATTCATAATTAATTTCAGAAAAAGTTCTATTTTGGAGAATAATAAATACAGTTCACTATCTTACAATTAGTTTCACTCTTTTACGTCGAACGTACGAAAATATGAATTTGAGAAAATTTTATACTGAAGAGAGAACAGCTGTTCCTGTTTCCCTGTGAGTGAAATGGAAACGGTGGCTGTGCTTTTATCGCTTGAACGGTTGCGGCCGCGATCGCGGGATTAATAGAGCTCGTCGATCTCGCGCCGACCCACTATCGGTCGTTTTCGTTTGTTAAGCTCCAGTAAACAACGTCAATATGGAATTTCGCCGGGGTCTAAACTTTAGTTAGCATCCGCGTTCGACTGGTTCTTCCGGTTGCGCCCTCTGATACATTCTATTGAACGATTTTCGGGACAGGTCGCGGTAGAGAGGCCCTACTAAATGACTATCAAATCGATTAATGTAAGAATTATGAAATTTTCCGGTTCAAAAATATATGTATTTAAAAAAAAATAATTAAATCGATAATTAAAATTTAATTGATAATCAAGACACAGGGACTTTTGCGAAACGTTTTAAAGAAAAATATACTTGCATCTCGTATATACAAGCTATAGAAATTTATTAAAGCTTATTTCCTTTTTTATGTAAAAAAATGTAGAATCTTTTAAATATTTTATCAATTTAGTAAATGAAGAATAAATTGCATTATTTAAATTGGAAAAATTGACACAAGTTTGCTTCAGAATTTAATTACTATCCGAGCTGTCCACAACGTTTCGCATATCTTCGAAGAGAAAAGCGCGATATGAAGATCACTATTAAAAGTATTCTCGCGTTTCCGACTTACTTAATCATAAAACACCAAATCGCCCGAGCGTTTCAAAATATGTTTACATTATTAAAATACATTTTGTATTTTGAATATTGATGGCATTTACCTCATGTTCCAGGCCAGAACAACGGCACCCAACAGACGACATTTATTTCTGGGCCAGACGCTACTTCTGGGCCTCTTTCTCTTGGCGGGCCTTTCGGCTGCAGCTTCCCTCAGCCAAAATCCGCTGTCCTGCGCCGCATTCCGGTTGGTGGGTCTGCCTGCCGCCCTCGTGTTCGCCGCTCTGCTGGTGAAATGCGTCTTCCTGCTCTCGTTGAACAGCGGTGTCTATCTGCCGGCGCCTTATCAGGTAAGCGCCCTCGATACGAATGATCTATCACATCACAATAGGTTCTAGAATCATAAATCAATTTAGATCAATTTGGTAAATTTTGATCAATTTGGTAAATTTTATTTTATTTACTAGTTATTTTTATTTTACAAATTTCGAGACTATCATAGTCTTTTAGACGTAAATATATATAATAGAAAATATTCTGGCATATCCTGCGAGCTTATTTTACGTCCGTTTAATATTTAGATAATCGCTTTAATAGAATATTGAAAACTTATCAGCGGAAAACACACGCCCATGTAATATAAAAAGAAATCCCCATATTAATTAAAAAAGTAACGAGATAATTTCAGGATGCTTAGTGAAGATGAACATCGATAAGATCTTAGATGATTAATCAAAAGTAGGCATCAAAATAAACATGAAAAAAAGTGACGTGATTTCACC
This sequence comes from Camponotus vicinus, assembly GCF_025532165.1. Taxonomy (NCBI): domain Eukaryota; kingdom Metazoa; phylum Arthropoda; class Insecta; order Hymenoptera; family Formicidae; genus Camponotus; species Camponotus vicinus. The sequence continues at coordinate 17,623,857 of NW_028141980.1, forward strand.
TGTCTCTTTTAACACCGACAATTCCGTCGATCTTTCCATCTCCGGATGTTCATCTCGCATGGTCATTTGTATATCGCGAGCGGGCCTCAAACGTTCTTTCCTCCTCTTCCGTTTTACTCTTCTTACCCAGCGTTGCGTCATCGCGCCGTACGACGATTAATTACACGTGAGCGAAAAACCGCGAACGTAATTATCGCGGCGTTTGTGTTGGCGCACATGCTGAATGACAGGCGTGGCACTGCTCGCCCTGCGGAGGCCTCCTTCCGGAGGAACATTCATTTTTCACGTTCGACGTGCTCCAGCCTATCGCGACACGACGATGAGTCATTTGCGATCGGAGAAGAATCTTTTTTTTTTTTTAGCACGTTAAAAACGCGCAAAGTAGAAACGACCCGTCCACTAACAAGCGAGATGTAATTATACTCGTGTAATTAAAAACACTATTATCATTTACATGTTTAGTTAGACGAAAGTGGTTGACACACGCGAGTGACATTAATAGGAATTTAATTAGCGAGAATTCAGAAATTTTCAGTCGAAGATGTAATTACACGTTATACTTCCATCTTTTCATGTTTTTAAGAGGATAAAGTATACAACATAGGAAAATAAAAAGCTTAGTTTCACGTGTTTTGTGCCCCTTTATCCACGTTACTTGGTTAAAAACCGTTCTATTCCACACGTATGCGTTAAAAGAACGCACGCCGGCCGGATGTCACCGTCGGACGTTCACCTTTAATTAAAGCGCCGATCGACGCGGGGTGGACGGCCGCGTGAATCTCGTAGAAAGGAAGTAATCGTATACACGAAGAAGCTTTTTCTTGTCCCGGTTCTGCTGCTGCAGGCGCTGGTGCTGGCGTTTGCAGTGTTGGTGCAGGTGGCCATTGTCGGGCAATGGTTTTACGGCGAACCACCTGCGGTGATCCAGGTGCAGCAACAGCAGCAAGCGGGCCAAAGCTCGCCAGCGTCCACCTCCTGCAAGACTCCACTCGGACAGATAGTGGCTTCCCTCGGGTAAACCTTTGCGAATGAACCTTTCTCGATACGAATGCGCGAATTAAATCGATTACATTCATTCCATAAAGTTTCTCTTAATTAATTACATCATACTCTGATCCTCTTTCTCTAATCAATACATTTTTATCCATTTTTTTTCCAAATTACCTTCATAACTATAAATGATCTTTATACGTTCACATTTTAATTAAACGAGATTCGTCCTTTCCACAGTTGTTGCTAAATTCCAGGTATCCCGGAGCACTCCTGGTGGCAGTAGCTTGCCTGGCTGTCCGGGCACGCGGTATCCGGGACAATAATCGAGAGGCGGCTTTCATCGGTCTGGCGGTCGGCCTCTCGCTACCGATTTGGGTCTCCAGTGGGATCGGTTCGCTCGCTGCCGGCAGCGAGGACGACCGAGAGGCCTGGCTGGCTTACGGCCTCCTGGCCACGTCGCTCTTCGTCTTCCTCACGATGTTCCTACCGAAGGGACGCCAACTGGCCGCTCTGGGTCGCGAGGGTCCTGCCGCTGTCATTCGCGATCGTGACGATGCCCTCAGCTCGCTTCCCGGCAGCGGCTACTCGCCCTCCTTCTTTCACTTCAAGCCCGCGGAGGCGTCTTTGAAGAGGAAGCTGCATTATCATAGTGCTGGTAAAAGAAAAGGAAAATTGTTTGTAAAAAATAGGTCGAAGAAGAGGCGCTATAACAGATACCTTAACGATGTTTCTCTCTCTTTTTTACCGAACCTAAGTTTCTCTTACTGTGCACGCACCGTGCGATTATATTTCTCGAAACTATCAGCGATTGTCGTTCCGATTCGTTTGCTCGATACGGCGAGAAAGATCTTCGAATATCGCTAAACGTGCGAATAAGGTAATCGCGCCGAATAATGGAAATGCGGTCAAGATCGACGAAATTGGCAGTGCGTGAACGGGAATAAAGGAATAAATGAGAAAGTGAATAAACAGGATGCATGTTTTGCGTTTAAAACTGGAGCAACAATTCTCGCTATCGAGGTGATACTTGATTACAATAATTACACCTATAATCGCGCATGTTACTTGACGATGAGTTGCAAACGGTAACAGTTAACTCTGGTTAGAAGAATCATCTTAAATCGTAATCGCATACAAACTGGTAAACTGAAATCGATCACGATGGACCGGTTGCAATCGGTTAAAACAACGTGCTCTAAAATGAACGGTTACAGTAGCGTAATTCGCGTAATCGCGCTCCTCCCGAGATTACCATAACGTGGAAACTTCTAATTACAGATCGAGTCGCACTGGTCTCGTCCGGGATACCCGGATGCAGCGCCTGCAGGCACGGAGGAAGTCCTATATACTCGGACGGTAAGCCGTCATTATTTATTTTCAGAAATCAGCTGAGGCCGATTATTATTACGTGCCGTATGCAAAACTGCCCTGTGTGTCGTCGTATGACGACCCCGCTGTCCGTAGGTACTTGCATTTTTCTTTTTTTGCGACGGTTACGTCGTCGATGTCCTTCGTATCACGCAAGGAACAGGCTCCGACAAAAGCGTATCAATTTATTCCGATCGAAACGTCATATATATATGACCTTAATTTAAGTTGATATAATTACAGTTGTTATATAATATACATATATATATATATATATATATATATATATATATATATACACAGATTTTTCCCCAAAGTCAAATTTTTGGAAAGAAATTTTGCCAATATGTTCTCTTAGAAACAAGAAAAAAATGCTACATTATTTCAAAAGTGCTTCATTAGAAAATTATAATATAAATATTACACTCTTGATACGAAATATATAACGATATAGAAAAGAATAAGTAAAATCGTATTTATATCTAGTCTGTTTAGTCTATTAGCTCGATTTTTACCTGTGACGAATTGTGAAAGCGAAAGTGTATCTTACAAGAGCCAATTTTCGGAGCAAGAATTCATCGAGAAGATTAACTTGGGATTTATTGAGTTAAAGTCAGATGGACATAAAATTCGTACAGTCTTAAATTCAATTTCTCAAATTTGTATTGGCATTTAAAGTCAAAAAAGACGAAGAATGATTTTTAAAATGAAGCAAATTTAATCCTCTTTTCATATAATAATAAAACGTTCTATGTTTATATAATATAACATTTCTTTTATCATTCATAGAATATATTGGCAAAGTTTGATCCTTTGGGATATTTTATTTTTCGATTCTTTTGCTAGTTTCGATTGTATCACACGATATCGAGGGATCTGATACCGAAATTTTGCTAGATATATACAGATCATCCCGTATTAAAGTTTTAGCATTTTTCTAGCTAAAAAAATATGATTAAATATAAATATTTCGCACTCGCTCGAGGACAGAACGTCTCGTGCGAAGCACGCGCATCGTTTGTAAAATCTCGACGCTTCCTGTCCTATCCGTGGATTTCTTGGCCCGAAACTTTTCCTCCGTCACGCTGACGCCCTCGGCGACCTTCACCTCGAGGTGCGAACGAAAGAGAGGAAACAGAAAGAGACGAAGAGGGAGAAAGTCCGAGGCGGAGGTCAACATAGTTACACGCACGATGTTGGAAAAGAAAGAGGAAAGGGAGAACACAAATCCCGTTAAAGAGAAAGAGAGATTGGAGCCTCGTGCTCTCGTGAAACGAGATTCAATTCGGTGACAAAGATGGGCCTTCTTCTTCTCATGCTCGAGAATCTCGATTCGAGATACATTTTCTTTTAGAGAGAACTATTGTAAGCGGGAGTTTCACACTTTCTAGAGACGCATAATGGAAAAACGCGCGCGTACATAAACAAGATTTCTAGAGCCTATTCAACTCTATTCGAAGGGAACGTGTCATTGTAACCAGGTCGTGGCGTTACGTTCGTTCGTTACTCAACGCGTTAAATAAGATCGAAAAATATATAAAAATAAAAGGGAGATGTTAGACTCGTGGAAAGATATTTATCGCTCTACTTAATGGAACGCGCGTGAATTCAGTCGATACGAGAGATCCTTTCTGGAACGTACACGATGGCTCGTAAATCATAACCGAATGACTTTCACCCACGCGATTTTACGCATTTTACGTTAAAGACACGCGCGTACGCGAAATTCGCCAAAGGATCTCCTCGAGAAATCACCGCAAACTTTCGCCTAGGAACTCGTTAACGCGTGTTCCGATTCCCCCTGAGTGCGAAACATTTCTCGGGTATATCTCGCTCGACATACATATATTTCACCCGCTCTGATGACAAGTTTCTTTACGGTAAAGCTCATTATTACATGCAAGGCGTGAAATACGCAAGGTATTACGATGCAAAGGTCGCTAGCCTCCTCGGGTTCGAGAACAGCTCGCTTGTTACGCGAGGCACGACATCCCGCTGACAAGTGGTTTCCTTTACATTGTCATCAGCTCGTAGCGCATGCAACGGACGCTACAAGTGAACGTATATAAGAAAGTGATAATATTGATCAAGGATTATTAAGAGAAAAGAAAAGTAAATTAAAAAATAATTGAAAAAGAGAGGCGTGAATTTGCACTCGCGACTCGTTTCTCCGAGGGAAGATCTCGATTATTATGTCGAAAGAAATCATCACGTGCGTCTCGAAAGCCGAATTTAATTACCGATCTACTCTAGTCGAGGCGCGAATGAGCTCGCGTAATCATCTTGTAACGACAGCTGCGAGAGCCGAGAGACCTACTTTACGCCGATTTAAATTACAGTCGCGTTTAGAGTGAGCGGCATAACCGGGCTTCGTCCTGGTTTTGCACGACGCGATTTCGACGGACGGGATATCTTGTCCGTCTATCGATATTATAATTTATTATCGAGAATGGAAAATAGTCACGCGCACGTTCTAAATAAAGTTACGAGCGGATACGCGCTCCTCTGATCCGATACTGGTTAATAATTCATTTCCGGGGGACGTGAATCAGAACGATGGGCGGTTTGTTCCAGATGTCTGATCAATTTCAATTTCTTTTTTATAAAATAATTATTTCACACACGAATATCTATGCTACTTGCAGATGTACATGGACCGATGGAGACGTTCGTTTTGCCACCCGGTATGTACTTGAGGCCGGAGGATGCCGGAAATCTCTACACGACCTTGTCGGCCAATCCCAATGTGTTCTTTCAGAGGGCGGCTCATCCCGGAATGATGTACTGATAAGACGACTCTTATTGTCGATGATGATAATGAGTCTCGCTTTTTGTAGATTGCGATGCGATGAACAATTGTTTTCTCATTGCTCTGTAAATAATTCATTACAATATATATCATTATTCAACTTGAGTGGCTCAAGAGAGAAAGAGAAGAAGCGATAAATACTTATTATGAAAGTTTTTATAACACAAATGACTATCGCGAGAATGAACATATGCGATTCATCGTGAGTAATTAATGAATCTAACTTTGTGAATCATTCACCATCTCAAAGAGCTGAAAGTTATTTTTAGATTAATGTAATAAACGTATAATACATTTTTTATACATGGTTTACCTGTTTCCTCTATCATTAATATTTCTAGATTACGACATGCGACTTGGAAAAAATATGCAATTTTTTCAATAGTCTAATCTAATTAATTAAAAGTAAAATCTCAATATTATCAAATATTTTGTAAACAGTTTTGTAATTATTCCAAGAATGAAATTTCATTTTAAAAAATCGACTTTGGATTTGCAAGAGAATCTGTCATTATCAGCTGATGCGATTAAATTATTCTGTATATTAAACGATTCTATAAAATTGTTTCAAACATGAAATTTCGTCAAAAGAGATTGATTTCGAATTTGCAGGAGCATCTGTTATTATCAGCTGATGCGATTATGTATACTGTAAAATATTAAACACAGTTCTGCAATTCTTCCAAGCATGAAATTTCGTCAAAAGAGATTGATTTCGAATTTGCAGGGGCATCTGTCATTATCAGCTGATACGATTATGTATACTGTAAAATATTAAACACAGTTCTGCAATTCTTCCAAGCATGAAATGTCATCAAAACAAATCGATTTCGAATTCGTAAAAGGATCTGTCATCGTCAGCTGATGCGGCAACTGAATATCTCTTTACACAAGAGTTTCAAAGGATATTTTCGATGACAAGCAAAATCTTGAAGTGTGCCAATATATGTTACATCGTATTGTATGTTCGATCGTGATCGATCGCACGTGCGATCTATTACACGTGCATAAATGACAAGCGCGTCTGAGACAGTCTGACGTCACGTGGACGCAACACAACGGCGATGGAGGGGAGGCAGTTTGTCTTCCCTCCACACTCCACACTTGTCAACAACATGGCATCGTAGTAGAGACGTACCAGATCGAATGTCCAGATGCCCGCGACGTATTTCGTCGAACGGCAGTTTCCTCGCGGCCGATATTGCCGGGTGAAAGGTACGCAGAATACTCGGGGCACTCGACTACTACGCCGCGCTCATTTCTAACCTGACGTACGATGAGCAGTCATTCAGCACTGTGCAGAGTCAGCGCGATATAACCCGCGCTAAATATTTCCTTCGTTAAAGAATTACGTAAATTTCTCGTCAAGCCTGAATTCTCTCTAGTAGAGATGGCAGATCCGGTGAAACAGCTCAGGTGAATGTCAAATTCAATCAGACATGTAAACCAGTTCATATCCTGTAAATAAGTTACAACATCTTATAAACAAATTCTAAACTGCAATGTAATATCTTCTTTTCATGCTGTAAAGAATTTACTTCATCACATACAATGTGGCTACAAAGTTTCCCGATCCTAATCAGGATCTTCACCAGCTTTTGGGCATCACATCTTGCGGCGAGACAAACTTATGGCCAGATATATACTTTATTGGGTATATTCGCAGCATACTTTTCTCTTGATGTAACTAATTTAGTTCTGATGTATTCTTTCTGAAGCATGTATTCTTCCAGATTTCAAGAAGTTAAATCACAGCCACAAAATATAGTGTTGGATTATATACTACTTGAGGATCCTTGGACTAAAGCCTTTAGGTACATTAAAACAATATATTATTCAATATGTAAATTATCTATAAGAGATGGAAAATAATTTTTTTGACATTTTGCAGAGATGTACTGAAAAAGTATGATTATGTAAAAATACGTTCACAACGGTTGCAGGGTCTTGTTTTAAATGCCTTTTGTCTAAGGAAGCATTTAACACAATTAAGATTAATAGAAGCTCAATACACTAGGACAGGTTTTGGTGGCATGTGGGTAAGAGAGCAATATAGCGTTAGAAATCTTTGTTTTACTTACAATGTCATTTTGTTTTAGGGAAACAAGGGCGCAGTAAGCATAAGAATGAATGCCTATGGAGTTAGTGTATGCGTCGTAAATACGCACTTGACTCCTCATGATCATTTGCTGGCCGATAGAATCTCCGATTACAATACCATAGTGACAGATCATACTTTCACTGCTCCAGATACATCAAAGATATTATATCATGAGTATGAATATATTTCTCTTTTATACATTTAAAAGAATTATATAACAATTATGTTTTCACTAGCAATAATGATATATGCTTTTTTTTAGTTATATATTTTGGATCGGTGATTTGAACTTTCGACTTAATGAAGAAGACTTAACCGCCGCTGAGATAAACTTACTTGTGAAGAAGAAAAAACTCAAAGAGCTTCTCGAAAGAGATCAATTGAAAATGGTAATGAAAGAGTGCCAAGCTTTTGCCGAGTTGAATGAAAGCATTATTACATTCCCGCCTACTTATAAATACGAATTCGAGTCTCAGGAATTTGATCTCAAGTAAGTTGCACACACCTAGAGAGAAAAAAAACAGTTTAAAATATAAATTTATTTTTCACGTAATATGTAAGTAATAAATTTTGTCCCACAATTATTTATTACATAGACGCAGACCTTCTTGGACTGATAGGATTTTGTACAAAGTAAATGCAATAGATATGTACAACGATGTAGAACTTAAGGCAGAACAGCATACTTACAAAAGTCATCCCACTTACAATGTCTCCGATCATAAGCCTGTAACTGGGGAATTTGATATCTCGGTAAAAAGATACAGTCTTCTGTACATTTCTTTTGCATATTACATTGTCTAAATATGAATGAAAAAATCTTCAGGTCAGATCTAATGTAAATGAGTACATCGTGGAATTTCAAGAATGTACAGTGGAGGAAAATTGTATATCGTACAAACTGCAGAGAGATTTTACACCGAGTAATGGGGATTGGATAGGTCTCTTCCCTAACGAATTCTCCAGTCTAGATGACTACGTTATTTATGAATACGTTAGTCGCGGTAAATTCTATATTTCATTACACTCTATTTTCTAATATCTGGAGCTATTCAGTGTTTTTTAATAAATATCTGCTATTTAGGTAAACCAATGTCAACTTATAATGAACCTCACGGAAGCACGGACCGAATATTCTTCAATGATACAGCGCTTCGTTCATCGGAAACGTATTGTCTGGTTTACGTAGCACAACGAGGAGATTTTATCGAGATTTTGGGTGTCAGTTTGGGTTTTTCGGGTTGTCGCAATTCGATCGAGCCATGCGTTTCATCATCCACGTAAATATTTTACAGTGAGAAATCGGTCACACACACACACACACACACACACACACACACACACACTCTTCAAGATTTAAGTACATGAACACCAATTCTTTCATCGAGAAATCAAATATCTGTACAATTTTTTACCGCAGATGGAAGAAAATATTTTCTTGGCTTGACTTTTTATTATATCTTATTAACAATCACAATCTTTCCTAGAAAATGTGATAATGTTTTAGAATGAACTCGGTTCACTATTCTATAAGTAGGAAATGAAGAGATATGGCCTTTAATCAGAAGGTGCTTATGACACGATATATAGTAAGTTGAAATACATTTACAAAGCATCGCGAAAAGGTACGATGTTTTACACGTAGAATGTACATTACTTTTGGTACCTGGTCTTCGCACTCAGCCTTGCCACTTAGAGTGCGTCGCGGCATAAGAATCGTACACTTTAGAGCTTGCAGTGAATGCACTGCCACATATTTTTTTGCACGCGAAATTTTTTTTAATCTATTAACGAAAATAGAGAAGATTGTTATATAATTATTTTTTTCTTATTACCCCAGCGTTAAATGATTAACCAGTGTGTACGAGTACGTTCATATGGCATATCATGATCATTATTTTCTTAGTGTAGTAATTTCTAGTGGAAAATTTGGATTACGGCGGCTCATTACTACTGCCCATCGTGTAAACCCATGCTATTTTATTTTTATAGCGCCGCGTCGGCATGATTTTTAAATAAGTAAATATATATTCTATGTGTGGTTTTAAAAAGGGGACGCAAATAAAGGATATTAATATTTTTTATTCGTCTCAACTCATTTGCCTTATCGCTCCGTGATTACGCTTATGATTTATAACAATAAATTAATAATGGCAATTATAAATAATATGCAAGCTACATGGAAGGAAGCAAAAATGCGGTATCATATTCAATTCTATAAAATCCGCATTCTACTAAATTTGATACGACAAACTAATAATTACGTATAAACAATGCGTTTTGACGTGCCATATTCAATGGAATATCCTGCATGCGAGTTTGAACGCAACTTATCAGGAATACAATAAATGTACTATGTCGAATTTGATGTGGAATGCGACGCATAAGTACAAAAGATGTAAATGATATACGAAACGACGTAAATATCTGTTTGCAGCATGAATTGTAAAATCATAAGTATCACATATAATAATATATATCATATTATAATAATATTATGTCTAATAAAACACATAGTTATTGTTCACATATATACATATATATGTATGTATGTATATTTTTATCTTAATTAACACGTGGTTATTTTTTATTTATGCTTATAATTACACGTACATTTGAGATCCTCATCATTTTGTCAAGTAAGGTCATTTTTTTGTCCATCTGTTACCTGTTTTCTCACGGTTGTATAACTAGCACATAAGAGCCATGACACAGAAGAGCAAAGATATATTATATAAGATATTATTTGCACAAATTTTAGTTTCATGTAATGTTGCAATACAGCTGCAACACAGTCATGTTCTATGCATTTACGTTTGCATTTCAGAAGAAATACAACATACATATTTCTAATTCTAAACATATTTATATTTCTAATTCTAGATATTATTTAATTAAAAAGAGACTAGAGCTATTACTTACCGCGTAATGTACGCGATTAAATTAAGTATAAATAATCTCTTTCACGAAAGTTCCGCACGTCGGAAATCTTGCGACATAGGTGGGTATCGAACGGTTCAATAAAATTGAAGAATCATATTAATAACACGGCGATATTTCATATCTCCATGAACGTCATCGGTCGGGAAGGTCGATTTTATTCCGCTGCCATAGTTAAAATAACTTCGATCTCATGCTGCGAAGCTATATATACATTTGGGTTCCTCCTTCCATCGGGCCATTATTAGTTTATCGATCGCCTCAAGTTCACGGTCGACATAGTCGACGCGCGCGTTAAATGCATCATACTTTCACCTCTAGATAAAGATAAATTTTTCTGCCTAAATTATCATGGAACGACAGTCTGTCTAGGCGACAAATCGCCGTTTATCACAGGCAATAGTGCTAAATCCATACTTCCGACATTCGGTTCCGTGGTATGGATTCCCCGTAGCTTTTGTATTCGATGCCAGACTAAATCTCTGGTGGGTTTCCTCAGAATAAACAGGCCAAAAACGAGAATGCCTTGAAGAGCGTTCACTAGATCGAAGGCTGACCAGTCCAGGGGGCCAACCCACCAAGAGATCAATTCCATTATCCAATTAAGTCCCATCAGAAAGAAGAGCACCAGGCAGACGACGAAGGTCCGTTTGATTCTGCGAAAGAGCCTCTGATCCTCTCGATCGGAATGCTGATTCCTTGCCAAGCGTCTCAATGCGAGCTCCTGCTGATAACGGCTGATTTTGATAGATGTGATTATGAAGAGGGTCATATTCACCAGCAGAAGAAGCCCAATCGGTATGTAAAAGTATGGCATGGCTTCCGCGTCAGCTGCAGAAGAAGCGAATAATTAATATACCGATTAATTTTCCTTTCTCGGGAATATCAATTAAAGATAAGAGGCTTGAGAATTATAATTCTTACTACGATGATGAAAATTGTTCCGTCACAGATAATGATTATAATCGAATCGCATATGTTTATCTTATTCAAGTGTTCATGTATTTATTTTACTGCAAGAGAATATATTTGCAAAGAGCTTGGTTGATGTGTGACTGGATGATGCCTGTTGGATGAGGTGCGAGATCTATAAATGGACTTACACTTGAACCAGCAGCTATCGCTACCGAAAGTGGGCTTGACGTAGGTCGTGGGTATCATGGGACTGAGATCCATCCCCATCGAAATGAGAAGGAGAATCACCGATGGGCCCCAGGCCCATATCGAGTAATAGAAGAACAGCGTTTTGGGCTGAATCGTTCTGTGCGTGCGATGGTTTACATGGTGATGTACTAATGACCACGTTTCGATGCACATCACGTTCAGCCAGAAAAAGCAGGCCACGAACGAGAACTGGATGACGAATGCTAAAAACGATATCGACCACACAGTCTCTTAATTAGCACGTCTGTCATTTGTTCTTAAAGAGCGAAGAGTACCGAATAACATTCTATGATATCATCAAATTATATCATTCCTTAAAAGCGTGATGGTCCAAAAAAATGTAATGTTCAAAATTATAAGAAAATATTACAATTTCGTAGTATTTTTAAATAGATTCTTGTAGTAAATTTAATTGAAAAGTTAAATTTTTAATCAAACGTTCAGCAGTAATTGCAAGAATCAAGTTTTCTTATTATAACTAAGAATAATAAATATGTTATATCATAACATATTTTCATAACAGCAATGTCGCACGTTCCTCTATGTTGGATAATTAATTACCTTACCTATGCTAACGCAGACTTCAGGCGACAATCGCGCGCTCGCGAGTTGCGTAATGGCCAAAGTACTGAAGGCCACCGCCAAGCAGCCGCAATAGTGACAAAGGGCTTTCCCATGGACGTCCTTCAACCTTGGCGTTATTACGTACGCCGCGATGGTGAGAATAAAAAAAGGAACCGAAATCAGGAGTCCGCAAGCGTAAATGGTGACCCGTGCATCCGCAATCGGGATAGTTTCTGCAATTGTTACATGTTTCATTAAGCGATTTCAAAAGTCTTCAAAAAATTAAATGAATTATTTAGTGAATGATCTACGATTCGAATATTTTATTTCTTTTTATATAGACTAGATTTTTCTAGATAAATGATTTGCAACTTGCGAGTGTGAAGAATTATCTTTACGGATTAAAATTCCAGAACAGGTTTGAGAAAAAGATTGTCAACAACGATTAAATATTTTTGCACGAAATACTTATAAATATGGATAAGATGCAGAGATAGAAGAAAAGTTTAGGAGAACTTTCTGTTTCTGTTATGTCTCATTTTGTTTAATGACATACCTTCTGGAAAACAAACGAGTGCCCTAAGTCCTAGTCCGGGCACAACTTCCATGCAATAATCCTTACCGGGCATGAGCATAATTGGCACATGACTGATTTTAGGCGCAAAGATGGAACCATTCAACAGTAAGTAATAATTATCCTTGCTGTCTTCCTCCGGCTCTAGCAAGTACCTGAAAATTCCTCGTGTTCGAATACATGGATGCAGATACGCGCAAACTTGAAGAGTCGGCTCGAGCACAAGTACAAGTTGAATATTCAAAAGTAAATAAAGTCATTACCAGGATATTATGCGAGATTTTCCGAGAAACGGGTTTTCGTAATCCATGAGAAACGAGTTATGTACAAGGAAATAATTGTCAGATACAGTCGATTATCACGGAAATCGCAATAATATTGTTTGCGATGGAGAAAAATAAAACGTTATTTCTCACGAGATATTGAATGTTGCTCTTCAATATCTCGTGTCTGCAAGATATACTTATATATTCTTTATACTTGACAAAAATCACGCTATTGAATCAATTCGCGTTATATATATACATAACAAAAGTATGACAATATCTTGTCAATCGTGCGACAAAAAGTGGACGGATTTGTGAGATGAATTGTATTTGCATTAAAAAGCTATAATGTTTTTTTAAATTTATATCTGGATTCGCAAACCATAAATTTTGTCATTCAAACGCGAAAATATGAAAATTAATTATTTTTATATTTGTTCTTTATTAATAGATCGCGACGATGCATTATATTTCATTCGGTGAGATTAAATGTCACTTTATGATTTCATCTCCGCCGATTATCACGACACGATAAATAATTTCTTCCTGTTGGGGAAAAATGAATTACGTTATCTATCACATGGAGTCGAATGAGTGCATCTATTGACCTTAATAACTCATAAATTGCTTTTAATAAGATACACAATTGCTCTTTCGATGTCTCATAACTCGTAAGTATCTAAGGAATGCAATATCAAGAATGCAGAGTTATCAGCGCATAGTATCGATATGTTATTTTTCTTGATATATTTTCTTTGAAAAAAAGATATTATATAAATTTTCATTTTACGTGACATCTGATGTATTTACTTTATCGACTTTAGTCATATATTTACTTGATTTCTGAAACATTTACTTTATATTTGCGTTATCATTCGTAACTTGTAATAGTCGCAAGATATAGAAGTAAAATTCGCAAAATCATTCTTCATTATATTTCCTAAATTTAGCACGCGATCAATAAATTGAAGTTCGTATCGAAGCTAATCGTTCCACTACGACACAAATGAGTCTTATCGTAGGATAACCAACTGTTGCGATCTATTGATAAGGATATAACGATAGTAGAAGGTCTACGCATTTTATATTATATAACGAGTGATCTTCAACAAAATAATACGGCACAAAATCTGATTATTCAGCTATTTATAAATCCTCTGTGTAATCTCTCGATACGTACTTTTCATCGCAGGGGCTTCCAACGATAGCGGCGAATTCAGGATATTCATCTCCCGGCACCAACACGCCGGTGCGATTAAAAGCACTGAAGAAGGGCGAGAAATATAGCGTCGACGAGTCGTTTAAGGGAACGCACTTGGTAGGCTCGTCCGCGCTTTTTACGAGGACTTCGTTTACGGGGCAACATTTTCCCACCAATGGTAGATTTCTGTATTCCTCCGGCACTACAGTCTCGTTTTGCTAAAACCGAAGATTGAAAATATTCCGCTGGAATCATCCATTTGCAAGTATTATTTAAGTGACGAATATTTTAACATTCGAAAATTCAGGAAACACAGCTTAGGTAACATCATGAATATGAATGAAGGAGATAGTGACGCGAATAATGATAAATAAATTGTTGATGGCGCAAACACAAAGTGTTATGAGTAAAAACTGGTTTGAGAGATTTCAAGATCGAAATTTTGTCATACAAAAATTTGGAATCGTACAAAAAATATTTAAGATTCTTTTATAACAAATTTCGTATAAAATTGTTTTTATAAAATTGTTTCATAAAATTGGTTTTGCATAAAATGTTGAGCAAAGATAATTAAATGTACAATTGTACATCCCATATAAAATAAAAAATTGATCACAGATTTTTAAATAGTGTTCGCCTTGATTTGCGATTGAAATGTATTTATATGAATATTTTTTCGCATTAGATATTTCCTCGTCTTTGCCGAAATGTCTTGATCAAAATCTCTTAATCAAAGACTCTTATACAAAGCATCACGGATCAGAAAAGATCGAATCAAATGTCTGGACTCTTATCTGGATAGTATCAAAAATTAGGTATCGACTTAGACTAAGTATAATTCTATCAGATAGAAATGGCACGAAGTTCTGACACACAAATAAATGTATATGACTTCATTGAATGTCACAAAAGTTGCGCTTACCAATGGAATAGTGTGTATAATGGGCGATTCGTCACTCGCGTGCACGATTGACATCGACAGACACACTAAAAGAGCGCAGATGCAAATGAGACTCATCCTGAATAATACAATTACGTCTTGTCGAAGTCTATGATATGTATCTTCGAGTCTTTGCACAATTGGAATTTATATCAACTTTTAAATATCGATTTACTTATCGAGCACTTTGTAAACATAATTGAACTTTGAATTTCTCATATAACGGACTCTCTACAAGTAAGAATGGCAATTTGATTTTGCTCTGGATGAGCCGACGATATGAGATTAAATCGTGCGATATACGTCTAGATGACGTTTAGACGAGACAGGCGCTTTCGTTCTTCATTTTCCATTTGCGTCACTCGATATCGTATTAAATCTTTTGTACATTTATCTCGTCACACCCTGCTTGCACTTGTCGATAAGTCTTCCGTGTACTGTCAACTTACTAATCGCTTAATCGGTTTCAATTAAAGATCCGAATCCGCTTTCGGTCGGTTGGTCCCATGAATTAGTCAGAAAAATATAAATCCGAAGCTCTCCAGAATCATAGAATCGAGATTAGCAATATCAATTGATTCTCAAATCACTTTTATCGCGTTTCTCTTCTTTTTCGTAACGATATCTCCGCACAAGTGCATCTGTATCAGTCACATTCCATGTTGGGGTGCGTATTAAGTCATCTGGAAATCCCTGTCGGGACTCGTAGTCCGAGAAACCTACGTGTTAAGAACGAGAACGTTATCGAATACGTTAAAATGTTTATCGGACTTCTTCGTGAGACAATATTGCGTGCAAAATTTTATCACATCTATTAAGAAATATCCTCTTAAAAGAACGACCTCGTTGTCTCATTTGCATAGTTATTGCGAAGAAATCCGGATCAAGGCAACCGGAATTTTATCGATGCGACGAAGACGTCACTTTCAAAAATCGGCGAGGAAAGTATCGATTATCGTGTCGACCCGAGTACGATTATGATGAATGGTCATTGACCTGCAATTCCCGCTATCTCATTGTCCGAGAAACGGATTGTAAAAAACAACGAGCAACGGACCTTGTCGTAATCTTGCGGTGTAGTTGACGGTTATTAGCTCATGCTCCATTATATCTCTCCTACTCCAAGACCGGCTTTTGGAAAGTGACGTCATCGCATCCGCGTGTATCAACCATGTGTGAAGGCAAACTTACTTTTTGGCACTAGATCCTCCCACTAGATCGATTGACTTTTACGATCAATTATTCAGCACCGGATTATCGATTATCAGGGATCCACTTGTACTTAATCGTCAGCGAACTCCAACTTTTCTCAGCGTTAAATCCTTAACAGACCACCTCTGAGATATTCTTCACTAACTCGTTACTTTCTCCCGAGATCGGAATTTTATCTTATTATTATCGATGAAAATTTTCCACGCGAGAGATTTTTCCTTGTCACTTCAACAGGTAATCACACCGGCAGGCATCAAAGATCGACGCGTGCTCAGCGATCGATGGGATCCACGCGACACAGGTTCACCGATCCAAGTCCGAGAACTGACTGAACGAGCATCGCGATCCGCTCGTGTCTTTATCGAATGAGAGAGCCGATCTTTCGCGCCTCGTGTGGCGATGCACACACTCTGACGAACGTGCCGATGATTGAGCTCGGCGTGTATGTATGTATGCATGTGTGTACGTGATATACTCGAAGTATTTCGCATCCGCGCGCACACGCGTTATCAATCGGCCAAGATATTTCCTCCGATCTCTGACTGATTCGCTAAGCGATCGCGTAATATGCCGTTCTCGGAAAGACCATCCCTTGGGACAGGCTCTGGCTAATTTTATCCGAACGTTATTTACGCTCCTCAAGAGAGACTGTTGCTAAATATCTCGTAAATTGCATTCTCCTCGCGTAAATTGGATTAGCTACGTTAATTACGTATTAGATTCGTTGCACGCGTAAAATATCAATGTTTGCAAAAGGTGTCACGCGTGATTCACGTGAATCATCCGTTGCGCATTCATTGAAATCCTTTCAATGAAATATTAGGAATGGGTAAATATGATGGAACGTTTGGTGTTGCTATTTTGTAAAATTCTCAATCCTTTTGAAGCGAATGCTAATCGATTCGGGCCTTCTGTCGGAAAATCTGTGCTTATCACTCGAACATCTGACGCACATTTTCTTTTTAAGATAACGCAAACACTTGAATGTTATTACGTGCTATTGCATTATATCGAGAGATTAAGGATAACGCAAATATACTATATAATCAAAAAGTTGTAAGAATTTTTTTAATGTGCATTCAGTGAGAGATGAAGCCATCTCTCATTATCGCCAAGACGGAATTCCTTAAGCTTGCTATTTTTATTTAATTGCGATGCGATAGAGGAAACTAATCGCAAATTATCGAATAAATTCCCGTATAATCTCATAGGAAATGACGTCGACGAAATTCGTCGAAAGCGAGCATACTTTGCTAATACATCGCCACGTCATTTCGAATCTCCAAGGAACTTATTGATACGGATTGCTCAAATAATTCGATTGGCGCTTCTGCGAAAATCTTTTAATCGATCAGATCTGAACTTGCTGAAGAACGTCTTTATTTCAGCTTTACGTACAATACGCGCAGCGAGATGCAACAGACGAAGTGTAAATTAAGGCTGCGTTGGCTTCACAAGGTGTTATAACAAGGTGTAAAATTAAACCAGTCTCTATTTCGGTCTGTTTGCGATGCAAACAATAATAACTTACATTCAATGTTTGTGCTCGAGCTTTAAAATAATCATTATGCTATATTACAATGTTATAAACATCGTTTTATCATCTTTGAAATTAATTCTTCACAAGTTCGGAAGCATAAAAAACAAATAATCGTTACACATGAAACGAGACAAAAAACATACATGGAAAATTTCGAATTAATTTTAAAATTACGATGAATGACGAAAAAAAAACCTCAGAAATTACTCGCGTTACATAAAGATGATAAAAGGAATTCTCGTTAAAAAAAAACATAAATAGTAAAACTAAGTTCACATGATATTATTATTAAATACAATCTGAGGCTATTAATAATCCAGTCTCTTTCGGTCTGTTTGCGATGCAAACAATAATAACTTACATTCAATGTTTGTGCTCGAGCTTTAAAATAATCATTATGCTATATTACAATGTTATAAACATCGTTTTATCATCTTTGAGATTAATTCTTCACAAGTTCGGAAGCATAAAAAACAAATAATCGTTACACATGAAACGAGACAAAAAACATACATGGAAAAATTCGAATTAATTTCAAAATTTCGATGAATGACGATCAAATACCTCAGAAATTACTCGCGTTACATAAAGACGATAAAAGGAATTCTCGTAAAAAAAAAATAAATAGTAAAACTAACTTCACATGATATTATCATTAAATACAATCTGAGGCTATTAATAATGCACAGGTGCGTTACTGTGGGAACGTGATTTGCGTTATTGGAATATCGTTCCGAGCAAACCTCGCCGCTTCTTAATAAGATTCTTTCAGAAACGAACGTTGTTTATATACAAGATCCAAATTCGAGCGAGTCGATTCATCGTTCAGAAGTGAACTCGATTTTCGCGTGGGTGACTTGGAGAGCTTACTTTAGCTGGCCCAAGTCCCGGGGTTATGGTTACGGTATCCAAAGATCAAATATAGAGTATGCCGTAACCGGTCGCACGTGAACTTGCCTACAACTTGCGACTTAATAATCGTATCACAAGTCTGTTATTCTGTTTCAAAATCCCGGCGAGTTCCGCATATAATCGAATGTCATTATGGCGAATATGATAAGGTCGCGGGCCCGGGACCCGACTATAAAAATAGCGTTTGACGTAACATGCTGCAAATGTGCCGCTTCCTCCTGCATATGTATAATACATATACATAGTGGCGAACGGAGCACTGTACGTCTGGCGCGAGAGATGAGAGATGAAAGAGCGAAAATTCGATGACGTCGCTGCCAACAGTGCGTAGGTGCGCACCAGAAAATCCGCGTTGTATGACGTGCAGAATCCTTTACGCACAAAGGAAATTCCAAATCAACGTTGCATATGTCGAAGGAAAGACTAATCGGATGCTCTTGCACTAAATCGACTCTTGCAAAAAAATTAATTTATAAAAGATATATAGAAAAAAAGTATCGCGAAGTATTTGATTTGCGCTGATGATAATCTCAGGAATTAATGATTTCTGTTGAATCTTTAGAATTCAACAGGAAATTTAATATTAAGAAGAAAACATGTAAAAAATAAGAATATTATTATTGGCGGAAAAATGATCGATCTCTTCCTCAAAAGGAACCAAAGGACTATATTCCAGGTAGCAAGCACACGTCATTTTGTCGTTGCAAATTGGTCATTCACTGACTAATATTCTTGACGTCACTAGTTGATGTTTTTATGACGGTCTAATGTCACAGATTCTTGACGTCATGACATGTACCGCATTTTGACGTCATAAAATGTATCATATTTTGACGTCTTTTTCTTAGCATAATAATGTATTTAATAGCGTTGTCAAATAAAGCAGATTAACCGATTCGAGAGCATCATTGACAATTACAGCCATTCTATTCTTCAGAGGAATTTCGGATCGATTAAACTGCTTTATTTGAAAACGCTGAAAAACACAAATATGGTAAGAAAACAGGTCACAAGTTTTATATTTGTTATTATTATTTTATTTAAATATAAATAAAAAAAAATTTACTTCTAATATCATATAAAATTTTAACAAACAATGTTTTCTGTTGCCTACGTTTTATAAAAATATACTTTGCCTTTTGGCACTTTAATTGATATAGCTAATATTTTCACTGTGCACTAATTTAATGAACACTTGAGTGGTTAAGCAACATGAATCGTGCACAGATAAACGCATACGTCGAAAGAAAAATTGTTAAAATCTGATCGCGAAAGTCATGTTATGTAAAAAATTTTAAAAGATTTTTTATGGGATCGATGTACTAACTAATCACATTAATAATAAAATAATCGTCAATTCATGACTAAAATGTGACGTCAAAATAATATTATATCAAAACGTCAATATAAAGTCATGTAACAAATCAGTCATTTTGAAAACACATGACCAAAAATGATCAGTTTGGAACGTCAAAATGACGTGTGCTTGCTACCTGGGGTCCTTATAACAATTTAATGGTAGAAATATTTGATTTTTGCATGATAATCGCAGGAGTCAATTATTTCTCTGGAATTTTTAAAATAAAATTTCATATTAAAGAAAAAATATAATAAAATAAGAATTTTATATTATTAAAAGGAAAAGCATAATTGATCTCTTCCTCAAAATATTGAGGAATTCTATATCCTTATAACAGTTTAAGGGTCGAAATATTTGATTTTTGCATGATAATCAGGGGTCAATGATTTCTCTGGAATTTTTACAATAAAATCTCATATCGAAGAAAAAATATAAAATAAGAATATTATATTGGAAAAAGCATGATCGATTTTGTCGCTTCCTCAGATTCCTAAAGGAGCTCTGCATCCTTAAAGCAATGTATTATTCGAGAAATATTCGGTTTCGATACTACTCCGATTATTTTTATTTCTCAAAATTTTATATCTTTTTCGTTGAAGAATAAAAGGACGCTAAAATGAAAAATAAAACAATTATTATTCAAAAGATATATTATTATGTACAGATAAAGATTGATATTCACGCGGAGAGCTCAATGCCGGTCTGAAATCAATTTTATCAACTCGTATCGTGAACTATACTGCTCTCTGTTCAAACATTTCGCACTTCAAGTTCACAGGCAGTCGGTAACATAGCGCGTTTACGTGGCACATTCTCTTTAATAATCTTTTCATTAAATTAATTAATTGCAAAAACTTGGATCGTAAACTTTAGTGAACAACCATCAAAGTTTTGCGTTTCGAAAGGAGCGGCTTTCTATGAGTTTCACGAAAAATATTTAACCAGACGCTCGTTGCATAAGCGCAGTAAAAAATCTGGTAGTATAATATAAAACTTTGTGAATGAAAGACTCGGTACATAAACGTGCTCTGATATGCGTAAAACTATTTTGAAATTTTTCCTAAAGGCGTGTCACTGGGTCGTCAAAAATTATTGTGATGAAAGTTTACCGCGACACGAAGTGAAGATGACTGGCAAAAAAACTTGGAACATAAAACTTTTCCATTCTTTTATATGCATCGAGCGTGAATTATTTAAGCAAATATTGGCAAGCTCTCTCCGCATTTGTATATTTGCGCATACATTTATTTTGCGTCGTTTATATCACTATTACAGCTCTTTCTGTTTTTATTTCGATTCGCAAGTTGTCCTCACGTTATCTACGTTCGATTCTTGCGAATTGATATGTTGTTTGTTGTCTATCTTATAATTACGTATTATGTTTAAATAATCAATTAAATACTCGAGATACTTAGAAGTGATTTGCATAAATACTGAAAAAACACGTCAATGTTATGAAACGAATCCTTCGGAAATGTTTAACACTTTTTCCTCTCGTAAAGAGAGAAATTAATTCCTGAAAAAGTATGTTTTTATATTTATTTATCATCAATCATTTTCCCTTGCATACGTCAAAGATACCTTATTATGCATCAAAGATACCTTGGAAATTAATTAAAAAAACGACTATAAAAAAATTCTCTTTTCTATCTTTACTATTGTACATAAAGATAACTTAGAATCTCTTCTCTTGGCAAGCTCGAGGCTGGAACACTTCTCGGTTTTATTTTCGAATATTCATTGATATAATCTTCGGCGATCGCGCGGACGATCGCAAGGTTTCAAGAACCGGATTCAAGGCGATGCAGGTTTTTTTCGAGCAAAGGGCCGAAACGCACGGTCGAGCGACGTCACACACGAAATTGTCACGAGTCTCGCGTGCATCCACGGTCAGTGACGTCGCTTTTCTTGCTTATACACGCTTCGCGGTGGACGCATTGACGTGGCCCACGCGACCTTGACAAACGTATTTCGCTTCGTCTTTGCCTTTAAGGTGCAAATAAATACAGCGAGAGCTGTTATCGGATTTCGGGATTCAATAAGCCTTGAGAAATATTACGTGTTTCATTGTCAGTCAAAAATTAAAATACAATAAAATACAAAAGAGAAACTACATAATTTGGAATAAAATCAATCTAACAATAAGCAGAAAAGATGACGTAATTCTTTTATGTGCGAAGAAATTGTTCATCGCTAATTAAATTATTGTCCCTCTTCCACGCGATTTTTTAGTCTTTTTCTTTTCAGAAAACTTTAATTTAATAATTTTTATCGACGCTGTAATCAATTGACGAAATAAATATTTCACAAATAGCAAGCTTTCTTCTATGCGCTCCATCGCGTGAGATTGTGCCCTTTCGTGTAAAATAATGGAATTAATTCTCAGTTCGTCGATCGCAGAAGCGCGGGAACGGAAATATGGCTTAATAAAGCCTCGTCGCGGACCGCCATGATGTTTCCCTCCCCTCGCCCTTCCCGCGGATCCCTTCCCTCACCGCCCTTTTTAATAAAAATATTCCCCCCTTCCGTCGTGGTTCTTTCCCTCCTACGAGAACTCGACTTCATCCCTCTCGCTCTCTCGCTCGTTCGTTCACTCGCACCAACTTGGTGTTGGGGTGAACGCGATTTGGGGTCCCCCTCTCATGAAGGCACTTAGGCACTAGTGAAGGTATTTGTCTATCGAAAACTATACCCTTGTTGCGCTCGCACCGAAAAATCTGTCCCCCTCGCCCGTTCTTTACGAGATTTCCCTTTACGAGAATCGCGCTGTTTTTTCGGTGGAGTGTTCGATAGTTAGTGACACGTGTGCACGATTTGTGGACACGAAGGAAAATAAAAACTACCTTCGCTTTTCTATTCTCTCGTTCAATAGAGATTCCGATACACTTTTCGTGTCACGAATACATTAAAAATATGTGACGTTAAAAATTTGTAAAAAAATGTTAAGTCGTTAAATTGTTTTAAAAAATAACATTTCCATATAATAATTTATCATATTGTATTTGAAAATTAAGTTTTAATTAATTACTAGCTAATGGCATTTACATTTAGACGCAATTATATAGCACGATATATCATATAACAATTTATCATGTAATTGGAAATTAAATTTACATATCTATTTATATCCTAATATATGTATTTGTTCAAATACAACATGTATAATTGCGTCTGTAGGTAAATGCCATTATAGCTATTAAATGCAATTAACCAGAAATGTAAATTTATCTGTTGTAATAAGATCGAGTGAAAAAAAAAATCTATATTTAAAACTCAAACAGCAGAAAATATATTCAGCACATGCAAGGTGTACATTAATTATCTCTAAATGCCTAAATCTATTTAAATTCTACTTAAATTTCATATTTCGTGAAATTTCGAGGCTGGAGCTTTTAAAGCGAATGGAGCTCTCATCGTAATGCGTTGCCTCTCCCCTTCGACTATTCTAGATATTTTCGATCCACCAGAGTGTATAGGCATGCATATTATGCGTCGAGGGAGTTCCAAACGAAGGAGAGAGAGAAAGAGAGGAAAGGGGAAAAGGTGGATTTTGTTTTGCAAGATGCACAGTATGTCGCAACAAGGCGATTAAACGATCGTAAAGCTTAACGTTTCACCGACGACCGGCCTCCAGCAATCAATCGGTCCCATTGTAGCCAATGTTACCTTCGGTACACTCTGTATACGCTTGTACATATATACAGTGTAGGTTCTCCCTCTGTTTCCCTCTCTCTCACTCCTTCTCGTTCTCTCTGATACTATCTATCTGCGCTGCTCTATCTATCCGTCTCCTTTCCTCTCTTCGTGGTCGGTACTCCGTTCGCGAGTCGCTGCCTCGGGGCGAGGGATAAGAGCACATCAGTGCTGTCGTCAGTATGTCCTCTTGCCCCGTTCCAGAGTGGACGTTGAATCCAAATTTCTTATCATTATTAATTATGTATTTTTTAATGTGTCTAATAAAAAATAGAATATATATAATTAACTCTGCGAAAAATTAATTATTTGAAACGAACTATAAATCTCTATGCATTTATGTATCATATAAAATATATCAATAAAATGTTTTTTACAAAGAAAAAATATCGAGACTTTTTAAAAGTCAATGAGATCCGTAAACACGACTTCTCGTCTGTTGTTAAGAGATGGTTTTATCTTCTATAAATAGTTTTATCTTCACGCGTATGTAGAATTCTAAAGATATTTAATTTTTTCAAAGGATAACATGTAATTCTAGTAAAACAAATAATAAAAGTTTTCAACAATTACATGTTATCATTAAAATGATGCAAATTATCGCCTTTATTTAAGCCTGGAGCCCTTATCGCTTAAAAAATTTCAAATACCCCCATTATTTTACTAAATTATATGCAATAATAAAATATTGAAAAATATTCATCGGACCACGCGCGAGTATCGATCGGAAGAATAAATTCTCCAATGATTTCACGGAGCGAAGGATTACGCGCCATGTCTATGCTCCTTCTCTTTGCTCGTGTCGTGCGAAAGGAACCACCGCTCGATCCACACCTGCGTCGCGATCCCGCGGAGCGGGGGCGGCGAGGACGACGACGGTGGTGGCGGTGGCGGCGGCCGCGGCCGCGACGGCGTAGAGGACGGCAACGAGGAGGCACCGCCGCCAGTAGCTCCCAGGCAGTGACTCCGCGCGTAACATGTAACCGGTGGCCATCCACCACGGTGTTATGTCATCGGTGACAATCCCAAGACGCGGAGGAGCCTCGGACGGCGGTGCGCGGAGGGATCGAGGATAGAGCGCGAGTGATCGTCGGGGAAGCGCATCTCGAGTGGAATCGCGAGCGTTCAGTCGATCGGAAGGTGTCTTTCGCGGTGTTCCCCATCTTCTCTCCGACATCGTCCAGGACATTCACCTTCGCGGGTCGCGAGGGTTCGCCCCGATGGGTCGACCCGGGTGCTCGGCGATCCCGAGCTCGTCGAGGATGCCGCGAGTTGGACGCGAGTCGACGCGCCGCGACGACGAGCCCCGATGAGGATCGACGCCCGTGCTCTCGCGTGTCCCCGTTCGGCTGCGCGGCGTCGTGTCACGGTTCGATAGCCGGACGAACGCCGGCGACCTCGGCGTCGACGACTCGAGCGTCGGGATCGGAAGCGAACGAGTCGTTCCGGTGGATGTCGACGAACCCGCGGTCCCGCAGCCGCAGTGACAGCGCGATAATACCACGGTGATTACGAGCGCGCGAGGGGAACAGGCGGCTGGTCCCGAGAACGGTGGTAGTAGACGCGGAAGTTTCGTTCCGGGACGACAATGGCGAGATGGCCTTGAGTTCGATTGCGCGAGAACGAGTTCGGTGAACGGTCGTTCGCGAACGGGGTTCGTTTCGACTTGGAGCGATCGGAACCGCGCAATCCACGCTACGTCATAGCGCGCGTTTCGCTACCGGGTGTCTACGATGCACGATGCTGTTGCAAACGGGTTCACGCGTCTAAATTATATTGAAGAAATACGCCGGAGCGGCGGACCAAAGCACGTAAAAAACGAGACCAAATCGCGTACGTAGACGATTTCGCGCGACAGGAAGCTCGTATGTTGCATCGTATTTCGCGACAATTCGCGATAATTCGATATAGCAGCGATCGTCCGAGTCATCGCTATCGATCGTTAACAATCAAGCGGCCGGATGCGATCCCGTCGGGCGAGAGAGACAGAGTAACCACCGTTCGTTGAATGGAGTGATGAGCGGGGCCCCTGCGCGGGGCACAGTGCCCCGTCGTCAAAGACGCCATCATCATCATCATCACGATCACCATCATCATCACCAGAAGCATCAGAAGCGCGTCCGGGACAAGGCGTCGCGAGATAGAACCCTGGATGAACCGGAGGAGAAGCGGCCAAAAGTCAATCCGATCTTCCTGTGGGCGTCGCAGCGCGAGCAGAGGATCGTCGAGGTGAGATGCGAGGACTACGATAAGCGGAATCGCATCAAGCTCACGAAAACCGCGCAAGGATGGCGCTCGATACCGCGTACAACGTCCAATGTTTACACGATCGCCCTGGGCACGGCCTGCAAGAGGACGACGTCGGGCCCGGTCGAGTCATCACCGGCCTCGTCGGTCTCGTCCAACGACGAGAAGGAAAATGGCAAGCGGCACCAGGAGGTCGCGCCGACCAACGCCATGACCAGCTCCCATCGGCGCCATCCGCGAAAATATACGGCAAACGGTGCGACGAACGGTTTGCTTACTGGCGAAGGCGCAGGCAGAAAGAGACGTTACGACGAAGAGACGAGTCGACGTGGATATTCCTATTTGGGTTCCAAGTGGAATTCTGGCGGTCAAAGTTGCTCGGACGAGGATAACGACAACGAAGGTGAGGAGAAAAATGGAGAGGAGGATAAGAATCGCGAACGGAGCAAGGTGGAAGATCGTCTATCCAGCTTAAGGAGCAAAGATAGATTAGGCGGTCGCGTTAATTTGGAGAGGTTGCAAAAGGACAAGCTGTTCCAACCGCGCGTCGTTCTGGAGCAGCTACATTTGTCGCAACTTCCCGAGAGCGCGCATCAAAATGTCGTTCGCCACTCGAGAACTAAGGACGCAGCGGCGAACGAGACGAAGCGAATGGAGGAAAGTAACGAGCAAAACGAGAAAGATGCTGTCGAGGAGGAAGAAGAGGCAGAGGAGGAGGAAGAAGACAGCGGGAAACCGAGTCGGGTGAACAAGGCGGGCATTCAGGACATATTGAACATGATAGATGCAACAGCCTCGCCCGTTCTCGCCACCGACACTCCCAGCGCTGATCTACCGGTCGATTCTACCAAAACCTACGAAGTTCTTGGCGAGAAGCAATTTGTAGAAAGAAAAGTCAAGGACGTGAAATCCGACTGTGCAAAAGATAGATCGAAAAGAACGTCGGTATCTAGTTACCAGGCCGAGATCATCGACCAAAATGATGAGATTGATGATAAACTGGAAGTGCACGAAGAGAAGATCTTGGAGGAGGATTGTTGCCTGAAGGAGATGATGGACAGAAAAATTCGCGGAGAAAACAAGCTCGCGCTTCTTTCGTCGCAAGGTAATCCCGAGACGACGCTGAATTCGTGTAAAATCGCCGAAGCTGACGGCGGGCTAGTCGATCGGTCGACGTGCAAATCCAACTCCCTGGTCACGTGGCCAAGGATACCGGCCGACGAGGAAACACCGGCGGAGGCTGAGGAGGAGGCGCCAGACGAGCCCGGCGAGCCGGCGAAAATCGATTACAACGATAGCTCCAAGATCCTCGACGCTCTGAGAAACACGCCAGGGCTCTCGGTGTCCGTGACGAGGAATCATATACCCGAGATCGACAAGAATCTGATTGTGTCACCTGCGCGACCGCCCTCGAAGGCGTCTTCATCGAGCAGGTCGCCGGATTCGCAAGCGGAATGTGTCGAAAAACTACTCAAGAACTCGAGCGATTTTGTAAACGACAATGGCGGACGCATGAATTCGCCTCGCAATTTACCGGGTCTGTCGATCATTATACCGAGCTATTGCTACAGAAGCGCCTCGGGTCAGTTGACGACGACAACCTCACCGAGTACGAAACGTCGCGTCGAATCGCCCGAAAGTACCGTCAGTTTCAACAAGGCCGACACGTATCCGGAACAATTAAAGTTGGATAGATTCCCCCACGAAGAAGACGAGGAAGAGGACGAGGACGATTGCGACTCGCAAGTTTTGGAGGATCTCAGACGGCAGAAGGCGGACTCGCTGGCATATGACACCGTTGACGCGGATTATTACAGCAAGCCCGGTTCCAGAATCTCCAATCGGGAAGATCGCAAGAACTCGCTCGAGAACGTAAAGAGCGATTCGCACTGGATCGGCTCCAGCAGAAGCAACGAAGCGCAGGCCAAATGTAAATATCAAGATCTCGAACATTTCGATGAGCAAGTCTTGGAGGAACTACGGTCACGCGGCACCGTAGTTTCTCCTCAGCCTAGCGGAATTCCTTGCTCCCCTGCATCTAGAAGACCATCATCGGCATATCTCGAGAGGTTACTGCCGAGTCCGCCTTGTTCGGTTTCCTGTTCGGAAGATGCCAAGAGCGAATTGACGCTGAAGAGCATTCTAGCCTCGTCCAATTGTGCGGAACTGCGAGACTATGAGAGATCGAAGGAGGGACCATCGACGCGATTCGATCAGAGCATCGAGCCTGTTTCTCGATCTGTGCATTCGAGCGTCGATAGAACGAAGAGGACCGGCAATCAGCGCAGCTTCCAGGAACGCCTCAACGTCCACAGTCAGGAGACGAGGAATTCCGGCAGGCCGATGTCCAGCGGCGACATTCCTAGCACCTTTTATACGATGACAGATCGCGTCGCGCTCAAAAGGCCGATGTCCGTCGAATGGCAGTCGAGCGGGCAACGGCAAAAGGCCAATCAGATTGGCTGCTACCAAAAAACCGCCGCCAAAACGAAGACCTACTTCACCGATCGTCAAACCCAAAATCAGGTCGCTTGCGCCACGTCCAGCAGCACGGACAAGCTCCTGGACCCGGCCAGCCAGTTGCGCGAACTCATCGAGACCGTCGGCTATCTGATCCCCGATCCTCTCCTGGTTCCCCGCGATTATTTACCGGGTCTGGCCGCCGCGCCCGCGACGGAGATCCCCAAGTTGCTGGCCAGTAGACCAGAGCTGAGGCTGCCCGAGGCCCTCACCAGGCCCGATTTGATCCGGGACCCCGATCTACTCGTGATATCGTTGGCGCATCTACAGCACGTGCTGGATCACGGTGAAGGCCCAGTTTCAAGAGCGCAACCGCAACAACCCAGGGTCGTTAATAGCGTTAATGGCATCGTCAACAAAGGATCGTCCGGTCACGTGAACAACAACGGCGCGAGAGGCGGCGGGCCCAGCAGGCCGAAACTCAGCTGTAAGCCGATTGGCACGCTGATGCCGACGCAACCGATTGATCTTTCGAGCGGCGCTAACCGATCACGCAATCCCCATCCGCCTCTGCTCAGGGTGCGCAGCGGATTGCTCAAGCAGGAGCCGGAAGTGAGTTCCACAGCGACCTCGCCGGACGAGTCGCAGTTATGGCACCCGTTGTTCGGCAGGTAAATTTTGTTCACATTTATTTTTTTCTTATCTTCCTCGCATTAAGTCAAGCTATTTTCGCTCATTGCGTAATAACTCTGATAAATAAGCGAAAAAAATAAAATGACTAATTATACAGGTAGAAAAAAATACCAAAATATAACGAAAAAAAAAGCGCTTGAATTTCACATTCAGTGTGGACGCTGATATAAAATTGAAAAAGAATTTTGCTCTATTATTATTTTATGTATTTTATATCTCCCTTCAAAGAAAGATGGATATATGATCAATTTGTTTGTTAAAAAATAAAATTTAAAAACACACGATTGAATAGAATACGTATTCAAATTAATTCAATTCCCAATTGAATCACATATCTTTTAGAGTAAACAACTCAATTAGCCGAGAATATTCTATATTCTATATTCAATCATCAATGTATATTCTATATTCATCAGTTGGCCTCATATAGTTTGAAATTATGGACGCGTAACAAATTTGCAAGTGGTCGAAATATAATCGAAATAATGCATTCGATCGGTAGCGATGATTATTGTACATTTTTTTACATCAATGTTTGCGCCGAGTGATTCAATTAAACGAATTACGCACGTTGCAACATTTAATAGAATTAAATGTTCATTTAGAATGTAATATATCCGACGAAACGCGGCAAACGTGTAGGCGAGCGGACAGCACGTCGGATATATTTAGAGCGAAAGAGGTGAACGGAGGAAAATTAAAAAAAAAAATAATAATAAAAAAATAAAAAAAACACAGGAACAAAAATCGATGCTTTACTTCCTCGCGTGCAAATAGGTCGGCCTTAATAACGATTATGATGAACCAAGTGCACGAAAACAATGCTGTTAAGCCTACCGAGAAGTCGCGAGGAAGACGAGCAAAGCGATGAAGCGCGCGCCACGATTCGGTGACGAGGAAAGAAAGGAAAGAAAAAAAAAGGACGACGTCGAGAAGTGGCACGGTCGGCTTCGTTTATTTAAACGCGAGAGACGCGCGCGCAGGAAGTGCATTCTGATCCCTTCCGCGTCTACTATTAACACGCAACGCGTGCTCCGACTCGTGCAAATGCGTTTATATTCTCGTCGCCGCGTGTTGTAGAGCGATTAAATTTCTACCATTTTATATCGACCTGCGTGTCCGCGCGTCCCTCGGGAGATCCGTCATATCGCGATATGCTTTATGCATACGAATCGCGCGGGCGAGGAGGCTACTTTGCGGTTCCATTTCGCCGCGACTCGAGATGTAGAATCGGCGACTCACCAAGACGATTGCCGTCGATGCGACGGGGTTCATTTGCATCTTAATACAAAGACGTGTGCTGGTAGCGCGGGCGCTCAACAAACTCCACCACGGGAGCTTGTCACTCGAGCCTATAACGAGTCGCGATTATCGTACGCGTCGACACATCGACACTGTTAAATATTTAAATTAAATCGAATGCAGTGAGAAAGAAAGAGAGAGAGAGAGAGAGGGAGGGAGAGAGAGAGAGAGAGAGAGAGAGAGAGAGAGAGAGAGAGAGAGAGAGAGAGAGAGAGAGAGAGAGAGAGAGAGAAAGAAGAAGACTTTGATATCGTGCCTCCTACATCGAGCGTGACCCGCTACTTCCTTCGTGAGACATCGAAAAGAGAATTGGCAGCCATCATTAGGTATAATTGCGACCAAATAAATAGGTGCATTTTGTAAAAGAAAAAAAAATTACGATGTGACGGTCAAAATTTTCATTTCATTTCCGTCGTCCGAATCTTTTTTTCTTCTTAGTCGTTCTATAAAATTTCGCATCGCATTCTTCTACAATCTAAAGTAACAACGTAAAGTACGCTTAGAATAGAATTCTCGAAATTTTTGGCAACGCCAATCACCGCGCTCGAAGCGCACCAAGCGAAGAGTTCTCGCTCTGGAAATTTCCAGTCTCGATCGTGCAGTAGACTGTTAATTGATTAATCGAGACTTGTTTAATGAGGAACGCCCGTTCGAATACGATTGGCCACATTGGCACAACGCGAAACTGGGTCGTGGTAAACGCTTTTCGTCCTACGTTCGTTGTCTACGCTTAGCTCGCTAAGCTCGACATCGACGACAAGGCTGCGCGGTTGCGCAAGTCCGCATATTTAGGATTCGTAGGCTCAGGTATAGATCCGAAGGACCGATAACAATACGTGGGTAGAAAGGATAAGGTTATCCAGTGACGGTATGGTAATTTCTTCGCTGGTCGCGCCGGAGAAAATATTATTGTTCACGCACGAGAGATCGCTTCATTTATCATGTTTAGATCAGCTTAAAAGCTGCCTCTCTACTATATTAACCTTGAATAGATTTGACTAAATGAAAACAACTCTCATATATCTCTCACATATCTTCTTCAATTAACGTCAATATTTTATAAAAAAACCAATAGCTACCAGTTAGTCTATCTTATCCAGTAAAAAAAATATGTTTATGTCATGCTTATGTCATGTTGACACATTGTGATAAGATCTTATAGAGGGAAAAAGAAAGCAAAAAATTTCCATATACAAGGTGTTTCTTAATAAGTGCGAAAAATTTTAGGAGATGATTCTTTGTCGGAAATTAAGGGGGGTTTTTCATATAAACATGTACTGCTACATCCCTCCCTGTGGAGTTACACTACTCCAAAAATGGGAGTAAGAATTAGGTTTTTATTTTTTTCTCAAATTTCGAACAAGTTAAAGAAATGAAATTAGGTGGATATTTTCTACAAGTAAAAAGGTTATTTATTAATATTTTCTTCAGCCTCCCGTATTGTTATAAGGGGATGAAACTAGCAACCCCTATTCAATTTTTTATTAAAACTTTTTAATGTTTATATGAAAAACCCCCTTAATTTTCGACAAAGAATCATCTCCTAAAATTTTTCGCACCTATTAAGAAACACCCTGTATATTACATACATATATAAAAATATATTTCTCGACGTAACAGAGGCAAAGTATAAAATCTCTTAGCAAACAACAACTATAATCTTGCTTAGATACCAGGCAAGATGCAAAATTAGTAAATTAATCGACAGGAATCTCTCTGTAATAAAGCTTACGGAAATAGTTATCGATTCGCCGAGGTAGAGGAGGGTCTCTACAGTCGGCACTAAATCTCCCCCGGTCTCGGTAATGAAACGCGAGGGACTTGAGGACCTGGTCGACAATTAATGGAACGCGTATCGCGATTCCCTGAAAGACAAAGAGGAACACACCGGCGAAAAGTTCCGAAACGCGCTCAGATTACACGGTGCTTGATCGCACGAGACGGTGTGATGTAATAAACGCGGGTGCGCACCAGCGGGTGTTATGCGTGCGACATGCACGGTCTCGAGAACACGGCTCCGAACGCCCTTTCGCCACGGGCGGGGAGCACTTGTGTAAATAGCATTAGGATGCTACTCTACGTCGGCGAGCGAACGGACGGACGGACGGACGGACGGACGGTTTTAATGAGAGGGAGAGGCATTAGAGGAGGACCCTCGTTCGTGTCGACACACGACGACACGAACGTTCATCGATCGTGCCACGAACAGGACACGGGGAATTCGAAAGCGCGGAGGGACGCGGTAAAATGGAAGAGGAGAGGGGTGCCGGACAGGAAGCAAAAATCTCGGTGGGATTTAACCCTCTCGTGAGCGGGCGGTCGAAAAGAGGGAGAGATTAGTTTATTATTCCGGAGTAACGATCCCCCACCGAGAAAGGATCATTCATTTTCTTGATATCTGTATTTCTCAATATTTAGATCTAAACTGATTAGATTTGTGTAATTTAGATATTTTTCTCTTCGAAATGTGTTTTCCAGTTTGACCTCGTGTGCGCTAATGATTTAGATTAATCAGACTTTTATGCAAAAAGCTGAAGCTTTGTCGCGGAATTACGTCGGGCATACATCATAACAATATTTCTTTCTATTATTTGTCTGCACGATACTTGTTGCATAACCCTCTTGTGTAATCGCATTCACGTGGCAAAAACGTTGGAAAAAAAGAGCCCCGCTGAAAATATGTCTCCCAGCGTATCGCTTCGATTAGCATTCATCGTGCAACTTTGTAAATCAACAGGATGTACATCACTCGTTGATAAGAGTTTGCACACTTTGCAAGAAGCGCACGTCGTGTCAAGTAATCAAATGATAATTTAAAAAAATAAATCCAATCATATATTCTCAGTGATGTAACGATGAATGGATAGAGTAGAAAGGGTCATGTATATTTTCCTTCTTCTCATAATTAAATCATCCATGTTAGGTTAAATAGAAGACGTAATAAATATTAACGGCCGAGTAAGTTTACGTTAAAGAACGTTTATAAATTTAAAAATATTTTTAAAAATAGATTGCTCGAATTTTGAAGAATGAGAAGAGAGAAAGAGAATTGAACAATATATAATATTGTAACGTTTATTGGAATTCGATATGAAACTATACAGCTAAATTCGATTTGCGAGAGCGATCGCAACTCCGATTCGGGAATCCGGATATTGCTTTCGAAGATTTATAGAGATCGGACCCAATTCGACAGATCGAGTTAATCGAATCCGCGCATATCCAACGCTTCAGCGTACGCTACTAACTACGATAATCGTCAGCGATATTTCTCGCGGTGTATTGCGTACTATTCGTGCCCGATTCCGTCTTGCTCTGCGATGGAATCCGAGGAGATCTCCCGCCATAGAATTGGATCGGCAGGGACGTATCTATCGACAGTTTGGAAGGACCCAAGGGTCAGCGCGATTTACGAGACGTCTTGCTGGGATCGGTCGATGTTTGCCGGCCCTGAAGACTCACCTCGCCCACGTCCACGCCTACGTATCGTCGCAGGTAGAGGAAGAAAACGGGCGAGAAAGGAAGATGGGCTCGGGAAATAGAAAGAAAGACGCAGCAGGAGGAATAAAGAGAGAAAGAGAGAGCAGCTGATCGAAAGCTGGAGGGAGAAAAAGTCGGCGGATGGAAGAGCATCTCTTCGTTTTCTTCTCTCTCTTTTTCTTTCTTTCTTTTCTTTTGTCAGGCGTATCATTGTTCTCCTTTTGGTTTTGTCGTGCAAGCGTGATACTATCTATTATTCTTCTCTATCTCTTGAGTCTATTTTTTCTACCTATTGGAACTGGCCTGCGGATTCTTCCTCTTTCTGCCCACTTTTTCCTCACTTCCTCTAGCTCGCTTCCTCTAGCCATTTCTCTCTGCCTAGTTCCCAGTTTCTCGTAGCGATAACTCGCTCCAAGCATTTACGATCGTGGACTGTTCGACCGAGTTCGCGGTATCGCTTATAAAGTCGCCTTGTGTCGGTAACGAGCATCGCGACACAGTGATCGAGCCAGACACTGGGGGTCATTGGTCCCCTGGGACTGTCATGGAGAGACTCCTCTCTGTCTCTTTCCCTCTCCGACAGCGCCAACGTACGTACGTAGGTAGGTAGGTATATATCACCGATGTGAACGCCCCTTTAAAAGCGGATCGATGGATATCACTAGGAAGCGCGCATATATCGCAATTCGTCCCGTTTGTAAAGGGTGATATCAAAATTTCACGTAAAAAGCAAAAGCTATTTTAAAACTGTTTTTGAAGAGATTTTAATTTTCGTTACGAGAAGTCGACAGAAATATTTTTTTCTCACGAAATAGATCTAAAGAGAGAAAAACAATAATTTAC
Source organism: Camponotus vicinus (assembly GCF_025532165.1). Classification (NCBI taxonomy): domain Eukaryota; kingdom Metazoa; phylum Arthropoda; class Insecta; order Hymenoptera; family Formicidae; genus Camponotus; species Camponotus vicinus. The sequence continues at coordinate 17,658,519 of NW_028141980.1, forward strand.
ATAACAAAAAGTATTTGATTGTGAAACTGAAATATTATCGGAGAATGCGAATATTGTATATATTGTATATATTGTATATATACTTTGAAAAGAAAAAAATTATCGACTATAATTTACGTGCCTACGCGTAGAAAATAAAATTGCAACAAACGCGAAAAAAAGAAGACGTCGAAGTAGTTCTTCGGGGAAAAAGTTGGCCAAAGTTCTATCGCTTCTAAGCGACGAAGAACGCGGAACAAGAGTACTCGTAGCTACATCGAGCAACGATTGATCGCCTGAACAACGCACTACAACAATCTAAATCCATTCGACGGGATATCAGGGATTATAGTTTCGAATACGTCAGACGCAAATAGGATAAGTGGCTTAAAGATAGGCCAGATCTACTACCCGAAGTAGAAATCTATGCGAAGCGCGGAAATCGATCGGCAAAACGTCACTCGCTTATCCGGTCAATGGTCTCTCGCGAAAGAGAGTTCGATTATATACTCTTCATTTACATATAAATATTTTCATAACGATATATTTTAATCGAGAGTTACTAAAATTACTTGTCTGGTTTATCCCACAGACAGAATACATACAGGGTGTTCCTAAATTCCTGATAAATATTTTAATGACAAATTCTTTGTAACATTTTAAGACGAAAATGTCGAGGCTATGATATAAGTTTTCAAATGAGAAAAGTTTAAATTGACAATTTTTAATGAAATTCTTGAGTATCTTCACAATAATTTCATCAATATCAAAAGCATTCGATTCGTGGAAGCATCTTTCTTATTAGCCAATTTGCCACCCCTGAGCGCGAAACTTTAGCCCTGTCATTCGTGAGCTTTAAACTTTTCCCATTTGAAAACTTATGTTATAGCCTCGACATTTTCGTATTAGAATTTTCGTCTTCAAATGTTACAAAGAATTTTCCTGTATACTTAATGAGCACATCAAGACATTCGCGCGCGGGTGCTAAATAATGCAAAACAGGAAATCAGACATCGATCGTCGGAAAATCCGTTCGTTTCAGGGACGCCCGACGACGTTAACGTTATGAACGACCTTCAAGTATTTACGCAACGAGGGAGTCAACGGCGGAACGAGGACACAGGCATGCGACTACGCACCACGTGCTCAGATTCGTACTTCATTAGCACACGCAACCGCTCTCGCGGATCGATGTTACGCATATTCTCCTGGCGCAAACAATGGCCCGTATTCTTTGTGTTCATTTAGCGCTAAATATGCGTCTCTCTCGCACACTCGAGCGCGAAGATCACGAGTGCAAGGACGAGAAAATCGGATGGCGACTATTAATGCCTACGATAATTTACAAGGGAAGTTCGGCAAGTCGAAAATTCAAAAAAATCTGAAACTTGGCATAATTTTAGAGTAATATATCCTAATAACGAAACCATTTTTTGTTGGTGCTAAAAAACGGGTTTAGGGGTATAACCAACCGCTAGAAAATCGATTTTTTCGAAGCGAATAGAAATATAAAAGATTTCTATGTTCAAACAAATGTTTTATGGCTTTAAATGTACTTTACAATTGCGTACTTGGATTTTTTAAAAATGATAAAATTTTTCAAAATACCCCCACCACTCAATATTTTTTATATTTTGAAAACATTTTTAAATTATATATATTTTAAAGTTTATGTGTTACGCCAAATTCAACCATCCTACGCCCGGATAATTAATATTCAACAAAAAATGATTTCGTTATTAGGATATATTACTCTAAAATTATGCCAAGTTTCAGATTTTTTTGAATTTTCGACTTGCCGAACTTCCCTTGTTCCATGAAGACGCGACTGTACATTTCCAAAATTATCCTTCTACATCGTATTAAATCTTGAATTTATTTCGAATGAATTGCGAGTAGCATCTTGGGAGAAAAATAAATTTATTATTAAGGAGTCTTATAATTTTTTCTGACACTTGATAAAATATCTGTTTCGTGATTTGATTATAGTCGAGTTGAGATGTTAAATTCAGACAGCAGTTGAATGTTAAAATTAGATGGCGTTCAGTAGATCGCATATTTGCGACGATTATGTGCGCGATACATTCGCGTACGTTCTTTTTTTAGAAAATTTAGTTTCGCCATAGAGTGGCCGCCGTGGAATCTTTCGTGGATCAATGTTTATATATAGCCGGCGCAAAATATGCTCGTAGACGTAGCTCTATTTCGGCTTATCTGGGCGAGTTTGAAATTTCCATCGATACTGACACGTGTTCCAACACCATTCTTTCGTAATTATTACACGCTACGGGCATATGGTTTTTCAATTACTTTTCCAATCAGGCAAAATTAATCATATGTTTGTCAAAATTCCAACGAAAAAAATTGTGTCGAAACATGTGACACGTATAAGTCTCCCTAGGCCACGTGACTCGTCTTTGAACGATTAACGTCGCCACCGCACGAAATTGGTGCCCGTAACCATGGGCACCAGGTAAAGATTTGCTCACGATGACAACGTGGATTCGACCCCGTATGCGAACCCGTACCAAGCTAACTCGAAAGAAAAACGTGGACATACGTGGCTTATCATTCGCCGGTTTTTTTCACTTTAACGCTGGCGATGTCATTGCGTCAAGCGTCGCGCGATGTCGGAGACGCGACGATCGATGAAAGTAAAAGAAATGAAACGAACGGGGAGGGTGGGGAAGGGGGATGGGAGATTGTAAAAGCGAGGAACATTTCAAGACAGCGAGCTTAATCGCCGATGTGGCGATCGTTTTATTAGAAACAAAGTACCGCCGTATGTAGAGCCGAAGGGGGATCGTCCCTTCTAAAAAAAATATCGTGCGCTTAATGCGAGGAAAAGGCACTTACGCAAAAGGAGCGTAATGGTTTGATAAACTTCTAATGCAATACAATTAAATCTATCTTATGAAAAATTCTCAGAGGTAATCAAACTGTCATGTGCTGTCGGGTGGTTTCTCGAGAGATCGTGACTATCCCTTTTTCTCTTTCCTACGCCATATTTTGTGCCGCTGGTCAATTTAAATCAAATTATCCGAAATCGATTGATCTTGAATTATCGAATGATGTTAGAGGAACGTGAGCAAACAATTGGTGATTGTCGGTATGCACGTGTCGGATCGAGCCACGTGGCGCTTTCTTACGCGTCGCTCATACGTATCTACCCTTTTGTATTAAGATTCGCGAGCTATTCGACACCACCGTGAAGCCTACCCTCGCTATTGGATCGATGTGTGTATCGACACACATGTGCGCGGACGTGTTACGTTCGTGTGTGAGCGCGTGGGCGGCTCTATGGAAGGATGGCTTCGTTGGGCTCACCTCGACGAGCAGTGACGTGGTCGTGGTAGCGTACAGAGGGAGGAAGATGCGAAGAAAAAACAGAGAGAGAGAGAGAGAGAGAAGAGAGAGAGAGAGCGAGAGAACAAGAGAAAAAGAGCGAGAGAGCGAGAGAGAGAGAGGGCGAGAAGGAAAGGGGAAAGACAGAGAGGGGGAGAGAGAGAAGGACGTAATCTGCGCACGTGCAGACCGAGAGCACCTCGATCGATCGTCCTCGTCGTTGCAAAGAGTCGTTACGAGTTGAGTACCGGTCGTGTCGCCGCTGGTACTAGGATCCGCGTACTACAGCACGAAGACCAGCAAGCAAGCCGGTACGTACTCGACGTTTTCGAGTACGCGAAATGAAGGAGAAGGATCAACGCTCGCGCGAATTTCTCCTCTCATTCAAAGCCGCGTGATTAGTTGAAACGACGATGTATCGATTCAGAAAAACTCGATTCAGAAAAATTTTCTCAACGCACATTTTAGTGTAAATCGGGCATTTTTTAAAAGAGGATACTTCGAAATTATATTAGAAATTTTCATGTACAAAGATGTATACTTTTTAGATATTTATTAAGTAACTTTTGAGACTTATTAAATATTGCGAGCAAGCAATGTCTCTCCATAGTATAATTTAGACAATAATATACACGTTCCTTTCAAAGCGACCCACATTTTATCTCGCACGGCTGAACGGTAGCTTAGCTGGAAAGACGATCAGTGACACGAGAAAAAGTACTTAGCTTATCAACGAGTGTGACCTTAATAAGCATCCAACCTCGATTTAACATCAACCTAAAATACTTTAGTAAAGCGATGTACACAGTTAAACAAACACATATTAATCAAATGCATCTAAAATTTTGAATCTCATCAATCTATATTTGTATAATTTTAATAAAATAATAATTAGCATATTATTGAAAATATTCTGGGGAAAAGATTAAGTTAAGATATAAATAATTATACGATGTTATTATATAGAAAGCATAAAGTGGATATCTTCTGGCATCAATCTTTTTGATTTCTCTTTATTTCCTTGCGCCATAAAAATTTACATAAAAAATATTTAACGATATATTCTAAATTGCATTCTATTTTTTTTACTTTGTTTATTGTTTATTATCTATTTTTCATAATCATATAATAGTGTGCTATACTCTCTCTTTTCCTCTTTTACTTCATTTATATATATTATTTTATATACATATCATTATACTTCATAATATACACATATAATTATAATATATAATTTGATTTTATGATCTTATTATATATTTTATCAATATATAAAATAAACAACAAGTCTAATTCATGCAATGTGATAAGCAGTGGAATACGATAAGGCACAAGACCTCTAACTTTTACAGAGTATAATACAAACAGAGGCCATTCGTTGATCACGACAAACGTCCATGAACTTTGTACTAACGTTAGTATTAAGTAACTTGAAGAGCGAACAATTTACAAGAGCAGAAGAAAGTTTGGCCGAAAATTCATCTAGCGATCGAACTTAATAAAGTTTTCGGGGTAAATGGCGCAAAAGTGTTTCGGCCGACATTCGCCCATCAGGAACACCTCGTGTCGAGCCCTCATCAAATTTTCAGCACGGTATTCCGCAACCATTTCGGAATGCATACCTCTTTCTCGCGCGCGCAAACTTTCCCAAATAAAGTTCGGAATTTCTTTTAGACCAAAGGACGGGCGTTTACACGTGTGCAAATTAGGGAAAATTATTAATCGACAATCTCGCTCGCTTTATCGAGATTTAGTCTTTCAAAATATACATGCAATAAAAAATTATATTTAAAATACTGCGAAAATATATTGATTTCGATTCTGGCATCAAATTTTGTGATATCATACGTTTAATCACGAAATCTGCTTCAAAGACCAAATCAAATTTCATCTTTCGAATAAAATATTATTTTTTACGTTTTCAAGTTTAATTAATTATGGAATATATAATGCTTGGAGCTGCAAAATTATACGGATTTATTGTAATTTTAGCTCTTTTTCTTCCATCATAAGTTTCGCGCGTAATAATTAAAGTGTCTATAGACGGATTGCTGTCATCAGAGATCATAATCTTTGAATATTTATTTCTTGTTTATTCAGCGCGTAGAATCGATGTCCCCTAATGAAAATGACGGGCGAGCTCTTCATTAGTCTGGAAATTATAGCTCGCTATCGGCTGGGTTAATATTTCATGAGTGTCGATGTTTCTTAATGAGAACTGATGCTTATAAAGGGACGAAACGGATCAGTTTTAGCAGACGAAATTTAATCGGAAGCACTGTATTTATAACAAAGCTGCCCAATTCGACGATAAATATTCCCACGTCATTTAGATGCTTTGCACTTTTGCATATTTTACCACCTGATACATATTCGATAGTCGCGTCATACGCGGCATGAAATTTAAATATATTATTGAAAAAAACATCGGTGCATATGCATATACTTTGATATATACATATTATATGCATACATATAAATACACGCATACATATATCAGGATGAACACAACGGCACGAAATCGATACGTTGTACGGGGAATCGTAATTTACAGGGACGAAAAAAAAACAGACTATAATCAACATAGGCAGCCGTGATGCTTGCTTTATCGAAAAGAAAAAAAAAGGAAAAGAAGCGATCAAGACGTATTTCTCGCTCGAGACCAATGAATGTTACTTCATTCGAATAAGCATCCCATGATCGCAACGTCTTTAAATATCTATATGACGAGAATAATTTATCTATATCAATAACAAACTCATTCACTTCTATTCGTGAGCATTTACTCGTTCTATCATGAAGAAAAGAGAGAAGAAAAAAGAGATGGAAAGGGCACAGTAAAAAATTGTGCGTCCATATGTTAGAATTTTCTTGTGTTAGGTTTTGATTAGTACTTTAATGTAAAATTAACGTACAACCTATATGTTATTATTTTTATAACGTTTTCATATGTTACATTTATGTCAACTTTATAACTTAATACTTTGTATATGTCTCTTAGAAATGGAATATTATTTTGAGTATTTTTAACATAATCATTTTAAACAATCAACATGTCTCAAAGTCAGTTTAACATTCTAAGTTAAAGTGAATCTTCAAATAATCTTGAACTTTGACATACAAAGATAATCAAATTTACTCAAATCAAATGTTTCTATTACAAATAATTTAAGTTAAAATAATTACTATTATATGTTAATGTCCTCAGCATTTCTTCGAGGTATTGTAATTATTTTTTCACGTAATTTTTAATTAAATTGTATGTTATTAGGTGCGCAACTAAGTTCCCGCTGTTTGTCAATAGATTGCGCCACCAATAAGTGTTGGTCGATTTCGACATATCCAAAACGTCATGAACCAAGCTTAGACATATGGTAAACAAACCGTTTTGACACAGTAGTGATTTTGTTTTGGCGTCATATACTTTTGGTTGTGTGAAAATGTCTGATTTTGTGCTAAATAGTCGTCATTTGCGGGAAGTGTTGATTTTCTTCTTTCATTCGAAGAAAACGGCGGCTGAAGCGCATCGAGAGCTCCACAAAGTTTACAGAGATGCTGCTCTAAGTGAAACAACGTGCCGTGATTGGTTCCGTCGCTTCAAAGACGGTGATTTCGATGTTGACGACCGTCCGCGTGAAGGAAGGCCAAAAACCTTCGAAGACGCTGAATTGGAGGCATTGCTCGATGAGGATCCATGCCAAACGCAACAAGAGCTTTCATCAGCATTAGGAGTTACCCGCCAAGCCATTTCCAAGCGATTGCATGCGTTGGGAATGATTCAAAAGCAAGGAACTTGGGTTCCTTATGATTTGAAGCCAAGGGACATTGAGCGTCGTTTTTTCGCCTGTGAACAACTGCTCCAGCGGCAAAAAAGGAAGGGTTTTTTTCATCGCATCGTGACGAGTGATGAAAAATGGATTCATTACAGCAACCCAAAGAAAAGAAAGTCATGGGGACTGCCCGGTCATGCTTCTACGTCGTCGGCTCGGCCGAATATTCACGCTGCGAAGGTTATGCTGTGTATTTGGTGGGACCAGGTCGGTGTTATTTATTATGAGCTGTTGAAACCGAACGAAACCATCACTGGGGAACGGTATCGACTTCAATTGATGCGATTGAGCCGAGCACTGCGCGAAAAACGGCCACAATACGAGCAGAGGCACGAAAAAGTGATTCTACAGCATGACAACGCTCGGCCTCACGTTGCCAAACCCGTTAAAACCTACCTGGAAACGCTCAAATGGGAAGTCCTACCCCACCCGCCATATTCCCCAGATATTGCGCCGTCCGATTATTACTTGTTCCGTTCGATGGCACATGGTCTGGCTGATCAGCAGTTCCGCTCATATGAAGACATCAAAAAATGGCTTGATTCGTGGATAGCCTCAAAAGATGAACACTTTTACCGTAACGGTATTCGAGCTCTGCCAGAAAGATGGGGAAAAAGTTGTAGCTAGCGATGGGCAATACTTTGAATGATTCATTTGTAACCATTTTTTCACAATAAAGTTGCATTTTCATAAAAAAAACAGCGAGAACTTAGTTGCGCACCTAATACTTTTACATCACACTTAAAGTCACAATAACAAAAATAAATGTAAAGTATTGTGTCAATTATTTAACATTTTTAGTTTGTCAACAATTAACATACGACGAAGTTAGAGTTATTTTAAAATTTAGAATGGACTTTCTGGGACATGTGAAAAATGTTATAATTAACATTTTATCTTTTACTGTGTGTCCTCCCGGCAAGACGAGCGTAAAGTTCGAAGTTCTGGAGCGTCTTCGATCGGGAATTCATATTTCATACCCGTTCCAAAGAAAAAGAGAGTCGGGAGACGAGCGTCTATGGCGTCTCTGAAACTCGGCCATCTATATTTCAAATCGTGGCGAGCAAGCGCGGATAGATTATCGTCGTCGAACGCGAGGAGTACACTGTGTCTCGTTACACAAGGAGAAGTCGCCGGCGCGAGTCAGACGCAAAAAAGTTTCATTCTCTCGGGAAGGGAGAAAACGGATCGCGCAACTTTCAACCTACCGTTCGTTTCCAAGCCGTCTCTACGTATCGTGGCGTTTAATTCACCGGGATTATAAACAACCGCCGCGCCAGGGTAACCGTTAATTACGATAAGCCGCAAATCCCGAGCATTAAGCCCGTCCCTGCCGTGCACTTTACGCACAAATTCTAAATCCCGCCCCAAAAAAAATACAAAGAAACGAAGAAGAAGAAGAAGAAGAAGAGAACGAAAGGAAGAGGGAGAAGCATCTCCGACGTGCAAGCTGTCCTCGACGTGACATTATTCGGGAAACGCTCAACGGTACTCCGAAATAGCAACGTGATCATTTCTGGCGAATGTTATTATTACGGCAAAATCGCGCATGTTTGTCCCGGAAATGGCAAAGATAATCATAATAAAGAGGTTGCAATTATTTTTCTCATCAATATGAGAGACTCGCGGTTCGGAAAGAGAGCGTTTTCGGAGCGTTACGCATATACTTAACATCTGTGTAATATCTCGTTTTGCTAAGGTAAACGAAAGGCGAGTCTTATCTTTTCGAGTCACTTTAACGCGCGTTTCTTTCGTGCACTTTGTTCAACTCCGTGAGAATGCGCCATATGCCGCGTATGCGGCCCGCCACGACTTTCAGCATCGAAATCGCGTGCCAGTAATTGTCCCGATTACCCTTGCTTCACTGTTGCATTACGATGTAGGAAAAACGCTCTCAATTAAGCGGCGTGTCCTAATTGATCTTCCGACGCGCGTGCACGCATCCCCAACCGTGCGATACGTATAACGGTGCGTCCGCTAATCCAGAAGAGATCGCGGCGAAAGCAGCGAAGCCAACGAATCGCGATGCAACCGGCAAGATAGAAATTTCATGAATTCGATGAGGCTGTCTGCAAAACTTGCAACTTTAAAATCAGTTTCTTAAACTGTCCAGAGTAATTAAATTAATTAAATTAATTGCGGTAACTAGCCAATTGTACGAAAATTACAATCGGTAGAAAATATCTGTTAAAATATCTCTTTTCAGCGATCATAAATTATACAACTTGAGAAACTATATAGAATTATAAATTATAGTGTATAACATTGTGATCTTTAATTTTTGAAAATTATTATTTTATAAAGAAGTATATTATTTTATTTTTAAAATTCCTGTTCTATTTGATTTGACTTTTTTCTATTATGTATATTTTATACATATGGCAAACAGCTGATGTTGACAAGTTAATTGCTAAACTTTAACTGTTAAATTGATTAATCTTTTTTTAAATATTTTTGATTAATTTAATAACTGAAATGATTAACTAATTATTTCGTTAAAACAGAATTATTAAATCTAATGTTTAGGTAATATATAGGTACAATAGCACAATTGTACAATAATACAACAGGTACAATTAAGAGCTGATTAATGAATATAAATATAAATTAATAAATATAAAAATAAATTGAATATAGCAAATATTAAATCTAATATTTGCTATATTCAATTTATTTGTATATTTATTTATTTATTAAAATTCTTTGTATTCGAAGACTTTTCTCGGATCATTCGCCAACAACTCGAGCGCTTTTTCTTGCGAAATAGTGGAAAATAAGTCGCTTTAAATTAAATGGTATAGCTTTGGAACTAATTATTTATTTGAATGATATTTATTATTCAATCTTATGGGATTTACTTATGAACAAAATCAAACTTTTACATCTTATAATTTTTAATTTTTACCATTAATTTTTCTAATGTATAACAATTAAAACATGCACCGACAATGTATCTTAAGCTTATCTATCTTCTCTACGAAATCATCATTTATATCACGTTATATCGTACCACGGTATGCCCGATTTAAAAAGAGAACTGTCCTTCATATAGGATCGCTCTTTATCGCTATCTTCTATTACAAAGAAATACCGTCACCACTATAAAGGCTTACGTACTGGTAAATAATATTCTCTTACGTATATCTGGACATATACTTTTCTATTACTTTATTTGTTTTTTGCGAATGGAAAATTTCAAAGAAATATATTTATGAGAAATGTTGCGCAATTTTGTTCTATATAATCATAAGTAATCTTTTTGTATTCCTTTAGAGGAGACAGTCGAGTGGTTTGCTAGATTTACGATGTCTCCGCAGAGGGGATAATCGAGAATGCAAAGGTAATTGCTCTTAGTATTCAATTTATTAAACAGCTTTTAATTATCCTATTATATCATCCTACATTATATCATAGTATATCAATGTATTCATATGTAAAAAATAGTAATCAGCTGTCTCGACGTAGTCTGTCGCCAAAAATGAAATACTATTTCTAATTGAAGCTTCATTTATAGCCATCGTTATCATGCGATATATTCGCGTCGCCGACGAAAATGCAGATATATATCCGTCCCCAAATTGCGTCGGCGGATAATTGCGAGCCGAAGCTGGACCGCCGACGCGAATTTGCATTCCATTGTAATTACGACTCAACCTCGTAATCTCGCTTACGTGGACGCTGTGACGTACATGATTAAATGATGATTCGATGTTATTTTCGCGACACGTGTCGATTTTATTGTGCCGAGAGATTGATCGAGACACGACGATGACGCGTCGCCCGGCATCTTCTTCGCAGAAATCTTTCCGCGCTTCTTCCTTCAATGTTCGCGTTATCCTCGCGAATATCGAATCTCGCAAAAGTATGCGCATAATTCCACGCCACATTAAAGTCTCGTAACTGATTTCATAAAGAAACAACGCGCACATGTATCTATGCCCGAGGAAAGGAAGGACGGAGACGATCCGGATCTTATATCCCTTATCGTACCTTGCTGTTTATCGTAACTCGCTACTACGAACTAGGCGAGCTGTTTGCTCTGCGAGGAGTAATAAAGTATGCCACTTTGACGACATATTAAAAGAGACCGCTCATTTTTACGTCACGTTTAATATATCAAAGTATATAAAATCATATACTTGTTATCACTACAATTATTTTATTGCGAATATTGATATTTATTTATAAACTTCACAAATAAATATCAATATATTGACAATAAAATAATTACATATAATAATTGTGTATTAATAATTTTATGAAATTATAATTTTATAAAAATTATATGAATATATAATTTTCATAATTTTATGAAAATTATAAGATACATTATTTATCCATTTTATTGAGTTTACGTAAATGCGATTTTTCACCTTGATATAGTATAAATAATACAGTGACAACTCGATATACATATGCATCGAGATTCGTAACGAGAATGATAATGCAATTCTATTTTTAATTTTTGCAGCCAGAAGAGGCAACAGCAGCAGCAACAGCAGCCGTTGCCGCCGCAGCAACAGCAGCACTCTTCCTGGCACAGGACCACTCTCGCCTCCTGACCATCGTGACCATGACCTTGGCCGCGAGTCCAGCGATCCTGAATGGCGCACGGAGAAAGGAATCGCGAATGGACGAGAAACACCGCGATGCCACCACTTCTTACGCGGTTTCGGCTACTTACCGAGGCCGTTTTACGAGCGACGCGGAGATATGCGGACGAAAAAACGCTGGCCGGCGTGAATCTTTGCGGAATTACCGCCGCAGGATACCCGTTGAAGCGTATCCTTTTCTCCTCGCGGTGGTGTAGTCGAAGCGGCGTCGACTCGATTCCGTTCGTACATTTTCCTTTAACTCGCTGTTAGTCGCTCGTTATTATATTCCCAGTCTATTATTGTACGTTATCGTAGTCGTTAAATTATCTTCCTCGAGAGAAATAATCATATGAAAATTGGAATTTTTATCTTGTCGAAAAAATGCTCTGAATTATTTTGTAAAGATATTTTTATCATGTGCTACATGTATGAATTATCTGTATCTAAAATTATGATGACATTTGTTTTTTTTAAATATACCAAAATAAGAATGAGATAAAATACGAACGAGACTGACAGTGTGTTAAAGGATGAATTATACGATGCGCAATCTTAATACACATTCGGTAAATATTCGTAAATTATATAAAGGCATAAATCATGTGATAAATCTTACGCGAATGTAGACGATAATCGGTTAGTAGAGTAGAGATTAGAGGTAACGTATTTTGACTGAAGAACTCTACGAATTTCTTATCGCGAGTTCGAGTCAAAAATATATTTTTCTGTTAAACTTTTTGTACTGACAAGACACGAATATTCTCTCTCATATCTGTGCAGAACCAATGCCAAGTCATGATAGGACCAGTCACTATTATCAGAGAAAAAAAAACGTACACGTCAAATGTGCAATTGCGGAAAATTACGCAAGTACTCCGTAATAAGGTCGCAGATCAGAACTTTAATACGCGGTTGAATTACAGCGAAAGAAAAAAAAAGTATCTCGTGTACAATCGTTGATGTGATGTTTTATAAGACTCTCTCCTCTACACCACTGCTTCAACGATATAAACTGTGCGATTTTCTCTCATCGTCGCAACTTTGTAGAGACCCTTGACACAAGTGCAATGATACGCGAACGCCGTGATGAGGCTCCTCCGTTTCGTACACGTTATCTGTTCTTTTATATAAGTAGTCAGCGAGAAAAGCGTTTGCCAGTTTGTTACGAATTAGTTTTGTTACTAATTATTTACACAGATTGTAAAACAAAACTGTTTGCGAAAAACAGATCGCATCGATATAACTTTATGTTTAATTTAATTAGAATTTAATTAGAATTAGAAGAAGTCTAAAAGTGTAAAAATCTCGAAGAATGCAGCACATATTGAATTTTCATTAGAGAAAGAAATACAGTTATGTATTTAAAGTTACATTTGAGTTTTGTATTGTATAATGCGATAGGATTTCTTTTCGTAACGTTATTTGTTATCGTATCCTTGTTATTTTATCAAATTCGTTATTGATTTAACGTTATTAGCGCGATGCTTTTTTTCACTTTTGCGTTGTCACGGCGATCGTAATTCAATTTCCCGATCCCAGCGAAATAGAAATTAGTGCGTCACGATCAAATATTTATATCCGTGACTTTACGAGCCGAGTTTACACGAGCAGTATGCAATGAATTTTCATCTGCGCAATTAACGATGATGCGTTTAGATTCTCCGATATTTTCGATTCTACGCCTTTTAATTTCATCGTAAAATCTCGTCGCATTCGATTAATTCGAATTTTGTAAAACGCCGCGCTTCCCTAAATTAAAAAATCCTACCGTTAGATTTAAATTAATTTATTAATTTCTTTTCTAATTAGCTCAATTAATTGGCGCGTTTCTTTCATGTCTGTTGATAATTCGATTTGTAAACAGCTTCCTCGTTTTAGATTGCCTCGAGATAACACTCATAAAAAGAATCTTAATTGCTTTCAATCAATATTTACTTATTGTTATAGCTTAAATGTTACACGTACGTTTATAATCTCTTACATGTTAGTTTAATAAAGTTTATGGTTTTGAGAGCAAATGTATATGTCGACTGAATTTATAGAGAAGAAGCTTGAAATAATTTTAATAAGGATTTTACACAATCGTCTTTATTTTCTTTTTTAATCATTCTTATTTTCTTACGTATTACACCCGATAATTGGCGATATTGAGAATAATTATTTCTAATTCGTTTTGTCTAGTTTGTTCCGGCTGAAAATATTACATAGGCAATTAAAGAGCATCAAATTGATTACGGCTATTTGGCTCACTTATCGTTCGTATGTATGTATGTGCGGCTATTTCCGTCGAGCACCGGAAAACCTCAGAGACACAATAACGTATCGTAGAAATGCCATTTCAAAAATAGTCACGCTTGAATATTCTAGACGCGGACGGAGCTATTTATAGCGTAAATCTGCGCAATCCTTGTCTAATTGTTCGCGTTAAATGAAATAAGATTCGTTATAGGATAAAAAATGTTCCGATGCTGGTGTAAATTCGGCGATTCGAAAATGAGCGCATTGATCCTTTGCAATCCAATAATTATTATTACCGTACAATAATTCATCTCTCGTCGAAACTGTTAAACTAATTTTTTCAATAAATCGCTGTCTTAAATTTTTATTCGCTTGAAACGCGCGATATGTGTACAGTTTTCTCTGCGTTACATAACATGTGTAGAAAGGACGCAAAGGATTGAAGCGCGTAATAAAAAAATAAAAAGAATGAAACGGCGCAAAATAAATTGCATAGCTATGCATGACGAAAATAGGTGCTATTCGGTAGTTAAAAAAAAAAACGAATATGGGAAATGCGAACTATGGCGAGAGGAGGGCCATAAAGAAAGCGTATAGATAGTCCATTTAGGTAGGGAAAAGGTCCTTTTTATGTTCACGAGTGCGTGAATCTTCAAAAGAGACAATGTATTTAGCATACGTTGACACGCACGAATACATGAGACATTGTGCCGTGCACGACACTGATTATCGGAGTCGAAATCCGACACTTAGTTACGGCGAAAGGAATTCCTCGGTGACTCGCTGCAATTGGTACAGTTCTCAGGCGAGAATTTATGCGAGTCGCTCACCGATATGGATTGGCGTCGGTCAAGTTAATTCTCTAGTCCCATGCATGAACCGTGTATCCCGTGAGATTGTAAATTTTGGAGTAGATTCATTTATAACACGTTCTACCGTGTGTGTCAAACGAAGAGCATAGAAGAAATTTCCAAATATCCCAAAATAAAATGGAGCATAAAGTAGAGAACACAAAGTTATGCTGACATTTAATATTATTTTCTCTCTCTTAAAAAATGATGTAAATATATTTTCTCTCTTTCTTAAACACTGATACATTTAATATAATATATTAAATATAATATATTAAACATACTATATTAAATATAATATATTAGATATAATATATTAAATATATTTAATTATATTTAATATAATATATTAAATAATATATTTAATATAATATATTACGAATAAGCATATTAGACTCTCTTTTTTTGTGATTTGATTATCAAAATTATTTCAGAGACAATTTCAATTTTAATTCAAAGCAAATTTTGTTTCTGAAATGAAGCGCATTATTCTGTTTTTTTTTTAGATTTAATGCAGTAAGATAGGATACATGACGCGTAAATCATGGAGCCACAGAATTTCATTTCTCCGACTATATCGTAGCTAGAGCTATGATCAGAATGAACCGTTAACCATTCAATTAAGCGAGCGAGTAATTGAGTATCGGCGATCGTATCGAATTAATCAAACCTTCATTTACTTGTTATGCCCGTATAAAAAAAACATGGATTAATTATCGTGGATATTTCCGTCAATTTGGCCTTTCTATTACAACAAATCAAACTCGAATACAATCAAATGCCAATTTATTGTTAATTTTTTCTAATCTATAATTTATTACGTTTTGCATCAAATTACGAGAATGTTAACTTAATATTATGTTATATTACAAAATAATTCAGAACTAATTGATGATTAATTGCTAAAAGATATATTGCAAGAAGGTAGATTTTAGAAATATTAAATTTTCATAAAAACACCACAACACGGAATAAAATATGATAGTGCCAAGTTAACGGAAGTATCGCGGATTAACCGGGGCGTAATTGATCCCGGATGTACAATTAAGGCGGCTATGTGCGAGAGATAGAGATGATGCATTTGGTGTACGATTTGCGTTTACGGTCGTAGATAACGTAGAAACGATCGTCTAACGGAAACGCACGCGATTATTAGCGGTATCCGCGACGACCTCGTTAGAGACACCACAGTTTTAACATACATACACCTACGACATTCACAACGACGATGACAGATCACGTGGCACGCTACGTCGCGACAAAAATAAAGACAAAGACTGTTCTGTCCCCATTTCGCCATTCGTAAAACGATACAGACGATATTATGCAAAAGATTATTAACGAGAATAAGATTATCGCTGGTAAGAAAAAAAAAGAAAGAAAAATTTTTTCGCGCAATCGATTCCAATTAATCCTTCACCTCATTCCAATTCGAAAGGAAATATTAATTGTAGAAATATCAAGACAAGGCCGACTTGTATAAGAAAATTCAATTATAAATGCGTAAGTAAATGTAATACGCGAAAATGTGAGAGGCTGAAAATATCTACGCCTGAAATGCAAATTTTTTAATGCGAGAGAGAAAGAGAGAATTTTTTTTAGCAAAATAGAAATTTTTTTTTAAATATTTTCTCTCTTACAATCAGAAAGTCGATCTTATACGTTTCATTATTTTCTTTCTTTGTAAACGGTGCTAATTAAAAATTATCGTTCGCGCGATAGAGCTGCTCGATCTACGGAATATCAACGAACCGTCGTAATTATCGACGTCGTTTCGTTATCTACGACCGTGCGGCATACAATATTCATAATCATCATTAACCATCATTAATGCTCGCGATGTGGGAATGTATAGATTTCTACTTGTTTGTTTATTTATTGTTAGGTAGAGAGCGCGAAATGCGCGCGACGATAGCGACTAGGCAGGAGCCAGCAATTTTTTAGATGATCGAGACCCTGTGACTGTTTAGCTTCTAGATTTTATTAGCGACGTAAGAATGACTAAAATATTATTTTGTTGATATATACATATTATATATATATGATTACTATTGACTATGAATTACGAATAATCTGTAAATATACGAGAACACCGCAGGAGTCATGTCTCTCTCCCGTCAATTTATCTAGACAGCTTTCCCTTCTCCCCCCGCCCCCCCACCCCCCACCCCGATATATCGCAGAATCGGAGTCCATTTCGATCATGCTTTAACGAAAAATTGACGACTCGAATAAATATCGTTATCGCTTACCTCGTTCTTTCCTTTCGCGTCGATGTCGCCTCGGATTCAAAACTCGCTCCGTCAACGTCCGGCGATCATCCTGTCGATTTCTCCGTGGAAATCCAGGCGAAGCCATCCCTCCCGGGAAAAAGTCCTCGATTTCAGAGTCCTTGAACTACACACAATTCGATTTGAAGCAGATTCACGCACAGATTTACGATTCGAACGCACGCACACGTCAAAAACGCGAGGACGCAACAGCCGGCTCGACCGGCGCCGACCGCCATATTGTTGACGCATGCGCAGAGGCACCTGGCCGTATGTTTCACAGGCGCATAAATATTTTGCGTTACGCGGATACAATTGACTTTGAAAAACACGACCATCTCTCAACAACGAAGGTCGCCAACGCGAAACGTAAACAACGCACGGGAATAATATTGACATTTACGTACATACCTGCGAAAGTCTTCGCGTCGATAATGAATGAAAGTCGCGATTATTCAGTCGACGAGTTCGCTTCGATGCGCGATCATCGGAACATTGAATTGAACCGGAAATGAACTGTCAAAAAGGCGCGAGTGTCATTGCTGCTTCTTTCCTGGTAAGTGTCTTATTTTAGATTCTATTCTTTTTTTTTTATAAGTTTAAAGTAATCAAAAAAATAAAAGTTTCTTTGATTAGTTGTATAAGTTTTTTACGATAATAAAAAGATTGATATAGTAATAAATATAAATCTAATTTATATAAGATTCTCCCTCGCGCGATTCAGAGAAATTCTGAATGAAAATCGTATTGTTCAGTTATAAATTATATTGAAAATGATCGCTCTTTATTCAACAATCATTAATTCTCTAATGGAATATTATATTTGCACGAATTTCGGGATATATAATCGATTTAGTTTTTATTATTAATTGATAAAGTACCATCAATCATTTAAGAACCGAATTTCATATAATTTTCGTATAAAAAAATCATAAGCCGAGAAAGAGAGAGAGAGAGAATGTATGTGTCAGATAAATAACTTTGCTTTTAAAAAACGCGTAAAAGCTTTGCAAAAATTCTATCGAAACTTTACAAGTATAATCAGAATTAAATCTCTCTCTCTCTCTCGACATATCATTAACATATCATTAATTAGGATCGATTACATTAATTATTAACGAGATATTTTTCATAGGAATGTTTTTCAAGCACATTCCATTCGACGCTCGCGAAATCGTTTCATCCTCGTCATTCATTGAAAGTCAAAGAAGGGTAAACGACGCTCGCGAAGCGGCAAGTGGGACGCATACTTTTATTAGAAGGAGTGGGGGGAGTGAGGAGGAGGGAAGGAGAAAGAGGGAGATAGCGCCATATCCCGTCCGCTATCTCTCTCGAATCCGCGGATTGCGCATTTCAACACGGCTAAATTTCAGTGAGGTCAGCAGCCTCGACGCACCGCTCTCGCGTTTTCGTACGCACTCTCGTATTTCCCGTGGAATTCTTTTTTTTTTCCTTTCACGAGAGGATCCGCTCTCGTCGATTACGTTCGCGATCGCGTCGCGTCGCAATCTCCGCTGCCATTTCCAAACGCGAATTTCGTGCCGTCGTCATCGTCCCTCGGAACGAGAGCCGTTCGACCGACGAGCTACTCCTCGCACCGACGAATTCTGGAGTAAGGTATGTAAAAAGAAGAGAAAAAAGAGAGAGAGAGAGTGCGAAAGGGATCTTTCCTTCCCGCGTTACATTTTCGCCCGTACTTTTTCGCGTCGCGTCCCTCGTCGGCCTCGACGCCGGTGCCTCCGAATTAAATAATAGAGGTTAGGTGCGCGCGCTACGATACGTCGCGCCCGTCCGTGAGATGCTCCCGCAACGATCGTGCGTAATAAAATCGCGTCGCGATATTGAGTCTTGAGTCTCGGGCTCTCGTTCTCGTCGGACCTTGTCGTCGCGTCTCGACAGCGTAAACAAACCTGGAAGGCTTCTAGAGAAGCGAGTGACAGGTCTCGCGCTGGAGGCGGATGATCGGGACGGCTTATTTTGGCAGAAGAGAGACGAGATCGGCGGGGGAGCGATTGGATTAAGTGCGTAAGAAAGGCGTAAGAAGCCCCCGGCTGACAATCTTGCGTAAGTCTTTTTTGCAGATAGGTTACGTCGTTATCTCGTCTCGAGTAAACATTGCGTTGCGGAAAAAGAATCTATTGTCGTCGTCTCGCGAATGCGATGACAGTCTTGCCAGGGCATCATTTTGCGCAAGAATCGCTCGGTCGAGCATCTCCGACTCGATCGGGAATTTACGCGAGAATTTTCAGTTTTTTAAACGTGTGTGTGTGTTTACAATTTTTTTTAGTTAATGTATCGGGTGCTTATTTATTTTTTTATGCTGGACCGTGAAACGATAATTGATCATTACGTGTGTTACGCAGTCAGACGTCTTTCTTGAGAAACTCTCGTATGCGGTTAGTATTGTGTACGAGAGGAATAATGTCGACATTTATGGGAAATTGCGGTAAATTGTCTTGTGTAATATTTCGATTCTTCCTAACCTCATTGTAATGGATCGATAATGCAGGAACTTGACTTATCGATGAAAACAATCTCGCACATTATATTTGTTTCATTCAGCTTTCTTTTTCTTTACAATGAACGTGCGTAGTATTGTTGTATCTTTAGGCTTTGTTTGTGACCAGTAGGAGGTAGCAGTTAAGTGAATGTAAATCTTTTCTTTTCAACTACTTACTCTATATGTTCCATAAATCATTCTCGTTTCCCGTTCAAGGACAGGTATAAAAATGAACGAAAAGGAATAAAGGCTGATGATTTGCGAGTTTAAGTATTTTACGAGAACTCGAATCAAGAGCATTCAGGTAAAGAGACTCGTTTACTCGAGATGATTCTGTGGGAATGATTGAGTGAAATAAATCTAAAAGATTACTCAGAATTACTGTATATTGTAATAATACATTAATGATGACATCAATAATTTTAAAAAATAGTTACGAGAACAAAATTATTTTTTATAAACATCAATTTTTTTACATATTGAAAAAAAGTGTTCTGATAATTATTAAATATCCTTTCGGCAGAAAATTGTTTGATTAATTTCTCTCGTGTCGATTTTTTCTTTAATGAACATTAATAATTTTGTAATTATAAGTAATTAGAAAGGAAAGACTTTTTTGTAAAACTAAACTTTGAAAGTTAAAAAAATAATAAAACTACAACCTTTTTGAATAAAATTTAAAACTTTTATAAAGATATCTGATGGAAAAAATTAGAAACTTACAATGAATAATTATTTCTTTTGATAATAGTGCTAAAAAAAACTCCATATGACCAAATAATTTATTATTATAAAAGAATACCTGATGATTTTGCAACATTTTCTATATGTTTTATAATTCTTAAAAATGTTTTATTCTCTGTTATAGGAACATACACAAACAACACAAAGAACACAATTGGAAGAAAAATCTGTGAAGAATATATCTAGGAAAATATATGCATCAATGCAATATGCCCATAAAAACAATATAAGTCTTCCTAATATGCTAAGAAAGAGCATATTGATTGAGATTAAGATGTTGGGAAACTGATTTCTGGAAATATCTAATAATGGCAGAAAACACAGAAGATACCAAATACTCAGCGAATAAAGACGACATGTCTGAGACTCCTCCAGTAACTTCTGCAACCAATGAAACAGCTTCCGATGAAGGAAAGGGTGAACTTACAGACGTTGACAAAGCATCTACTTCTAAAGAAGACACAGACGTGAATAATGAGAAAGTTGTCAAAGATACAGATTTGGCTGATAAAGAGAAACAAAATGCTTTTAAAACTGATTGCAATGGAGATTCTAAAGAGGAAACTAAATCTGGAAATGCATCTTTGGAGAAAATTGAAGTAGAAGCCAAAGAGAATCTCAAGGAATTTTCTTCTACAGAAGAAAGATCTGACAATCAAGAAGTCAGGAAATGTTCCCCCGACGTAGACCAGAGACTGAACGAAATCTTAAAAGTCGTACACGGGGATTTGCAGATGGAAATGCTCCAGAAGATTGCTGGTGTTTCTACAAACGCAAAAGACAACGATGAAGACGGCAGTGGAAAAGATCAGCAGACGGTAAAAAAGGAAGGAACTCCTCCAAAAGACAATGTATGTATGGATAGCTCAAAGAAATATACTGCTTCCGCAACTTTAAAAAGTACAGAAGACGAAAGGGATTCGAGGAGTTTCTCAATGCGAGCAGAAGAGAAATCGGAGATTGGAATTGTTGGTTCTCCGACCACGATCAGCGAGCTTATTAATGAAGAGGAACTTGGAGGCGACTCTGCATTATCCGTCGATCAAAAGGACCACATAGTAGAATGGGTCGAAAATTCGGCGAAGGTAAATGCCGACGAAGAAAATAACATTGCTGAAGAATGTCAACCAGAAATGTACGAGAAGGATATGTTGGAGACAGCGAAACGACAGAAACTTGATGATGCCCATGTAATATCGTCCAGAAAATCGCAGAAGATTGTCAGCAACATCATAAAGAAGAGCATCAAATGGTGAGTGATATATTTATTATTAATATCATATATTTAATTATTAATTATATTAACTATATACACGCACCTGCGCATTATACAAAATTGTGCTGGTCAAAAACGCAGAACGAAAACTGAAATACTATCCTGCGATAATAATCTTCCTCATCTCTCAAATAAAAATATAATCATCTTTTTTCTTTTCCCTCAAATTAAATGAAAAAAAAAAGATAGGAATAGATATATTTTGCGATATGACTACATAATTTTCTGCGAAAAAATATTTAATATTTTTGCTTCAATATTATCCACACACAACGGATCTCTTAAAAATTTAAAACGAGAGAGATTACAAATATTTATTATTTTTTTTAATTCGAGTGCATATTTTTTATTTTCTAAATTCGAAAGTAGAAATTGCCAAATTGCCAAATTGCCTTTCTCTTTTGATCACCGACGATGGTGGTTGCAATTGGTGTTATCGGCCGATAAAACCGGGATAAGTGGCGAACGCATTGACGGATGCGCAAACGTACGTTAACGATACCGGCTTGAAAAGGGGGAGGAGGTGAAGACGAGAGAAAAAAAGAGCGGTGGGGGCGAAATATTGACCGTGGGATGATAAGTAAACGGTGATATCGATAACAGGATGACTATTTCTGCAGCGTGCACTCTCCTTTTTCAACCTCCGCTTATCTATGAGAGTGTGTCTTTTACTTTTTCCGTATTTGCATCATAAATCTTCGCTATAGCACACGCACATGCACATTCTGCTTTTTATATCAAGCCACTTTAAAAAAAAAAAAAAGAAAGAAAGGAAAGCAAAAACCTTCTATTTATTCTTAAATCCGTAGGTGATAGTGACTCACAAAATTATGGATACCAAAAAGAAAAATGTCAAGCATTTTATTGATAGAGATATAAAGCTAATTTTTATTCTCTTCCTTTTATTTATATACTTTTTCTGTATAACTGTACTTTTGTGAAATCTCCTTTCATTTCATTTTATGTTTATAACTGCAAATTCTTTATTGACTTTTTAAAAAATTCTTTCTTTTTAAGAATTATATTTCTATTGAATTTTCTAGCGCTTTTTCCTTGAAAAAAATGCTTACTGATTTAAACGTAAACAGATGTTGGGAAAGCTTTAGAAAGCAGTTTTGAAGGAACTAGCGCGCAAAGCAAAAATTAAAAAACTATAACTACATTTGAAACTGTATTTTGAAAATTATAATCTATAACCAAAACAATTATAATCATTTTCAGTTACAATAAGCGTTTTATAATTACAAGCATTTTTCAATATTATTTTATTATTAATGCATTAACTACTAACTTTTAATCAATGTTATTTTATATCTATTTTTTGTTAATTTTTTTTGTTATTATAATTACAACTAGCAAATCTAAAAAAGAAGAAAATAATGCATAAATAATTCGCGTGTTTGTAACAGTTAAAATTTTATAATAACGACATTTTTTTTATTGGTACCATCTGTCTGTGTAACGCTGGAGAACGTTTCTTTTCGACATATCGCGGGATATCTTTTCCTTAAAAAAATACATTCTTTTATACATATATGTATGTCTTTTTCGGGACGCAGTACGAATACAGTTACTCGCAGAAGTGTGACCAAATGTTTTTCATAAAAATGTTTAAGATCTTTTCATAAGAAAAAGAAAAATGGAGGGAAAGAGAAAAAAAGAGAAAAGAGAGCATGAAGAACATTGTTTTATGGGATTTTGTGTGGTCAAAAGAAAGCAAATACTACTTGGTAAATTTTGATTCATTGCGTAAAACGTTAATAAATCAAACTATTCATGTAAAGTGGCAATGATGTTTTACCTACCTCAGAGAAAAAAGTCAAGAGAGAAAATTCTTTTCAGATATGAAATATCTAAAACAAATTCTGAATTATCTTCAGATTTAAGAATGACTAGTCCACTTGACATAATAAAGAAATGATGTCATAAATTCTGTTTTAAGCAATGATATATAATAGTAAATTATTGTCATTTATAAATTAGTGAAAAGTTTTGCTACCTGATAAAATACAATACTCGTATCAACCGGTACATAATCGGGAACCAAAAGCATTGATCATAAAATAAATAATTTCTTATCACCATTAAATTATTATTAAATGACTGGCACAAATGATTATTGTTCTAAAGATGCATTAATTATAGGAAAATTATACAGAAAGTAAGTTTAATTCCGTAAATTGTTTACACGCTCGATATTAACTTTCTAACGACGATAATCGCGATACTAATTATTTTTTCCAATGTATATACATAAAAATCGAGGTAACGCCTTGATACCGATAACAACTTCATCATAGGCGCAGCTCATGCGAGGTTACGCTTGGCGTCATCAAAGGCATATTGTCGCCGTTTAACCTTCGTGTCATCGAAGCATTGATAACTATGACTATGGCAACTGACAAAATTATATTTGTTTCTCTCTCTTCTCCATATAAACAACTTGTACAGGGTGCGCAAAAAATACCGGACCGGTAAAATATCTTGAAAACGAGACATTTTAGAGAAAAGTGTTTCATACAAAAGTTGTTGGGTTTCAACAAATGCATCAAATAGCAAAACTTATTTAACCTTGAGCGTAACCATGGAGGAGCTCTCAAGGTCAGCTTTAAAATTAAAATTTTAAACCGAAACCTCCAATTTTTATTCAATATTCTTATAGCTTATTTCGAAAGCTTTCCGAAACACTATAATTAAGTTATTTTTCATCGAGTACTTTTCGAATTATGAGGCTTGAAATAATTTCTTAATTTTATATAATTTTACATAAAATATCTAATAAATGGTAAAACGCAATAAAAAGGAAAGCTAAAAGACCGTGGCGCAGGATGACATTTTCTTTTCAAGATCCTTTTCAATGTTCGGTATGTCGTTGGAAAATAAATAAAATTAAATTTTAAAATAAAAATAACAGCGCGATTAGACAAGGACGAGCGCGATAGGAAACGGATAAACCTTGTGTACAATACTAACGGACGCAATTTAAAAAGGCCAACGCTCACCTCGTCATCAGAAAAAAAACACAATAAACCGCATACGTGAAAATTTTTAAATAAAGTTGTATTGCGTGATAATCCTCCGATGAAAAAAGTCCCCAAATTTGTAAATAAGTCATAAAGTCGTAGAGATAAAATTGAGCCTAGTCAGAAATTTGTAAAATATTTGGGAGTCTCTCTGAATTAAAGATCCACAGGAGAGCCGGCAGAAATGAATTTACTCCTTTAATCGATGAACGAGGTGGAAGCCTATGTAAAAAAATACAAAGAAAGAAAGCAATACATATCAAGAACAAAGAAACTCATGTCAAGCATAAAAGTAATAAGTAGCTAGTAATTTCATATCACAAAAACGTTAACAAAATTGAAAACCGAAAGTTATAAAAGAGAATAATGTGCATAGTATTATACAAAAGACATGGGAAAATATAGAGCGAAATCGAGAGTCTAAGCTTGATACTTGCAAAGATGGAAAACAGAGAATCGCGATAAACTAAGATGAAACCATGCCTAAAGGTGAAGGATTGCGATCGTGAAAAGACTGAACGATAACTAACAAAAGGTGAAGTAGGAATAGGAAGAAGGGGGGAGGAGAGGGAAAGTAAGGGTGAGGGGAAGGAGAAAAAGAACTTAGGAAGTGAGAGGCAAAGGAGCGGGAGCTGAGCACTTGTGTCCATTTCTTTGCGATGTTTCCAATGATTAAGTCATGGGGGACATTAGTAAACAAATTAATCACATCGAAAGAAACAATTTTAATGTGTTCTTCGATGTAAAAATTATTGAGTTTGTTAAGGAGCTCAAAACTATTAGCAATGTGACTATTCGACTTAGATAGGTTATCCTACAAGAGCTTGCGAAGGAACGCAACAAAAGAATGTACCGGGCTATTTAACAAGGAAATAATTATCCGTAGGGGGACATTATCCTTATAAATCCTTGGTAGGCCATACGCACGGGGCAACACACCATCGCTGTATAAAAGAGATCTCGCTGTTCTAACCGAAATAAATTCTTTTTTTCGCCATCTCGCAAGCAAATTTCTAAGATTGTTAATGATTTTTTTCGTTGGATCCGTTTTAACCACTAAATAAGTGTTCTAATAAATGAATATTTTACTCGAAAAGTACTCAATAAAAAATAACTTAATTATAGTGTTTTGAAAAGCTCTCGAGATAAGCTATAAGAATATTGTAAGAATAATTTTTACATCGAAGAACACATTAAAATTGTTTCTTTTGATGGTTAATCTGTTTACTAATGTCCCCCATGACTTAATCATTGGAAGCATCGGAAGCATCGGAAAGAAATGGACACAAGTGCCCAGCTCTCGCTCCTTTGCCTCCTACTTCCTAAGTTCCTTTTCTCCTTCCCCCCCCCCTTCTTCCTATTCCTACTTCATCATTTGTTAGTTATCGTTCAGTGTTTTCACGATCGCAATCCTTCACCTTTAGGCATGGTTTTATCTTAGTTTATCTCGATTCTCTGTTTTCCATCTTTGTAATATCAAGCTTAGACTCTCGATTTCGCTCTATATTTTCCCATGTCTTTTGTATAATACTATGCACATTATTCTCTTTTATAACTTTCGGTTTTCAATTTTGTTAACAATTTTGTTAATTTGGTTTTTGTGATATGAAATTACTAGCTACTTATTACTTTTATGCTTGACATGAGTTTTTTTGTTCTTGATATGTATTGCTTTCTTTCTTTGTATTTTTTTATATAGGCTTCCACCTCGTTCATCGATTAAAGGAGTCAATTCGTTTCTGCCGGCTCTCCTGTAGATCTTTAATTCAGAGAGACTCCCAAATTTTTTACAAATTTCTGACCAGGCTCAATTTTATCTCTATGACTTTATGACTTATTTACAAATTTGAAGAATCTCTTTTCATCGGGGGATTGTCACGCAATACAACTTTATTTAAAATTTTTCATGTATGCGATTTATTGCGTTCTTTTTTCTGATGACGAGCGTTGGCCTTTTTAAATTTTGCGTCCGTTACTATTGTACACAAGATCTATCCGTTTCCTATCGCGCTTGTCCTTGTCTAATCGCGCTGTTATTTTTATTTTAAAATTTAATTTTATTTATTTTCCAACGACATACCGAACATTGAAAGGGACTTGAAAAGATCGAAATGTCATCCTGCGCCACGGTCTTTTAGCCTTTCTTTTTATTGCTTTCCGTTTTATTGCCTTCCTTTTTATTGCCTTCCGTTTTATCATTTATTAGATATTTTATATAAATTTATGTAAAATTAAGAAATTATTTCAAGCCTCATAACTCGAAAAGTACTCAATGAAAAATAACTTATAGTGTTTCGGAAAGCTTTCGAGATAAGCTATAAGAATATTGAATAAAAATTGGAGGTTTCCGTTTAAAATTTTAATTTTAAAGCTGACCTTGAGAGCTCCTCCATGGTTACGCTCAAGGTTAAATAAGTTTTGCTATTTGATGCATTTGTTGAAACCCAACAACTTTTGTATGAAACACTTTTCTCTAAAATGTCTCGTTTTCAAGATATTTTACCGGTCCGGTATTTTTTGCGCACCCTGTATATCTGTATGTGAAGAAAGAGCTATTCGATGCACGATTTATTTCCCGATCGATGAATCGATCAAGCGACATTTTTCCACGTGCCTCTCAGAAACCGTAGTCGATACTCGGGATAATTATAATACGCGCAATCGACCAATATATATATTTATATATATGTGTGTGTGTGTGTTTATGTGTGTGTATATATGTATATATGTGCGCGCGCGCGTGTTTCACGGGAAGGCTATCCAGTTTCCATGGTCCCAGGCCAAGGCTGGTCTCACCCCGATGGCGGCGGCAGCAGCAGCCGCCACCGCCGCCGCGTCGGCCGGATGAAAGTGGAGCGGTCGCGACGACGCGAGAGGGGCTTTAATCCCCACGAACGGTACCATAGAAACGGTACCGCTAGGGTCGTTATGTGCAGTCACCGTCGGAGACCAACCACTCCGGTACCGGCTGGAAGGGCTCGTTCCATCCGGCCCTTCGACTCGATTATTTCGACCCTATCCACACGCCCGATTCGCGTCCATCTGGATGCGTTTTTCCCTACATAATAACATCTCTGCGAAGATGCAAAAAAAATTTATTATTCAATCTAATGGATTGTAGACAGTATTTATATAAGAGATAATATATATTGAGTCGCGGATCGAACGGCTTGTCATTTTGCATTTTGACGTTTTCCCCACGTGATTTGTTACATGGATTTAGCATATTTCAATCGTAGTCGATTTTATCAAATTTATTCAAACGATTAATGTCAAGAAACTCGAAGAAATCGCTTCTCGAAAATCCAAGCCCATGGACATTAAAGAAAACGAGAAAGTCTTCTTTTATCCGTGAATCTCTCCCTCGGGCGAAGGACCGCAGCCAGATGTTGGGGGGGCGAAGAATTCTGTTGACCGCACACACGAACGTATATGTGTACGTGTGTATGTGTCCTGCATCTCTTTCACACATGTGCATCTCTTGCTTGTGTTACGTACGAGAGTGACATGTTCACGAGGGATGTGCGTGACGGTACCATCATGGCGGAGTGGTTGCCTCGCGCTTGTAGAGGTTGTCTCTCCCGAGTTTGGTTGTCTCATTACAAGCAAATCGTTTCGACAGATTTACTTCTACGCTGATATTCCTTCACGAGTCGAATTGTTCGCGCGAAAATTTTAATCGAGAACATGATCGTGATCATTATTTCGTATTAAAAAATTTAAAGTCGTTTCGGCGACTTTGTCAGAGAATATTAAATTACAACTTTTCTATGGTCTTGAGAAAATATTTGCTCTGTTGCTACAAAAGCTGTACAATATAATGTAATGTAAAATAAACACGCAAGACACAATAGGCACAATAGACTTTACAAGGAGAAAAATGCGAGGAACATGTGTGTCAATAAATTTACCTGAAAAGGTAGGTTTAAATGATAAATTATTTTAAGCCTTATATAGGCTTAAATATTTCAACATTCTTATCTAAGCCTATTAAATAGTAGATAAGAATGTTGTAATGTACAAGTTTAATGAAAAAAACATTCGGTATTTCGAAAAGTAAATATAATTTTTAATGAATGGAATATAGGCTTAGATATTTCAACATTTTCATCTAAGCCTATTAAATAGTTAGATAAGAATGTTGTGATGTACAAATTTAATGAAAAAAACATTCGATATTTCGAAAAGTAAATATAATTTTTAATGAAAGAGATAATTATTGCCGTTAGGTCAGAAAAACGATGGAGGGATAGCTAGCAATCGACCTCCCAAGAAAAACCATAACGGCAGTTTCGGAAATTAACAGATTATCAGATCTCAAATAAGAAGAAGAAGAGATCAGAGAAAACGAATCTCAGGAATATTAATTCGAAGTATCACGAAAATTTTTCTCTAAAATATTTCTTGTAACATTTTAAGAACTTTATATTGGCGTCGTCGCGAGAGATATAAAAGGTCGTTACTTTCGCACAAAGATCCAGATATCGTTCCACGAAATGTTCCGTGTCTTCTTCATCTTCCGATCCCTCGTATCCTGGTAACGCCGGAGAGTGACGTCATCCGGCGTGTGTGATCCAAAGACCCCGGCAAGCCGGTAACCGTCCGTTAGCATCGCGCACCGCCAACGCCATCACTACCCACCGTCACGATCAGCATCGCCACCGCCACCACCCTTGGATCAACCCTCCAGTCCGTCTTCTCTCTCGCTTTCTCCCGTTCGCCCCCTCCGGCGATCCCCTTCGCAATTCCGTCGCCCTCCGAGCGGACTCTGACCCCTCTCGCACCACCATCGCCGCCGTTGTTACCGCTATAACGAGAGCCAGATAGAGCAGGTATCCGAAGCCAAGCGAGACCAGCACGAACGTAGACAATCTGAATATTTTCCAAAGTTTTTTCTCCTAGATCAATTTGTCAAATTTTTACCGACATTGTGACGAATGACATTGGTTAAAAGTATTATAAAAACTTATAAAAACAAAGATCATCATTATCATTTTAACGAACAAAAATATATATAAAGATTACCAAATTATTTTATTACTGTTATTTTATACCTTAATATCGTAAAGATTAAAAATTACAACGATAATAGAAACATTAAAATTATAATTGTCTGAAATAGCTTTGCTTTCAATATCGCACATATTTTTGGCATTCTTGACAATAGCTTTTTTAAAAGTTGTTATTAATATTTGATTCCAGCATATTTGCAAATACTCCCACAGCAGAGTTATTAGAGAGATTGTAAAGGGGAGAAATAGATAATATATTTATGTAAATTATATTATTGATATGCAGAAATTGTTTATAATTAACACGACTATATTAAAAAATATCGATAATATAACGCATTTGAAACAGTATCAAAACAAGCAATATAATAATTATATATTGGTTAATTATAGAGACTAAATAACAGATAATATATACTTTTCATAATTTATAAAGATGAGCAAAACAGTTCATTACATTTAGAGAGGAAACAATAACAGACATAATCATTTACTTACGTTTTCTATATTTTTTTGCGGTTGATGTAATACCGGTATTGTCTATTGTTCAGGTGCACACACATGTGTTACATGTGTTAAGTATATATTACCTCTCAAAAGCTCTTGAGAACCACTATAATTTTTAGATAAAACAATTTTTCTCAAAGATACGAATTCATAAATAATATAATTTTAGCTAAAATTTTAATATACTTATGCGCGATAAATCATCTAAAGGAACCAATAGATATATTTTTTCAATCGTTAGAATCAGTAGTAACATTAAAACATGAAAGTGAATTGAAAAGATCCGAGCTCTCTTTGGAATAAATACATATTTCCTAAAGGACCACAAGGAGCTTTAAAAGAATAGAGAAACATATTCATATTAAAAACTCATTTATCTCGTTTGTTAATTATTCTTACATTAGTCTAATGTATAAACGCGTCTGAAAATCGAGCATTTCTCGAAAATTTATTGATTGAGAAATTTATAAATATTGTTTGTGCATTATTTTTAATAGAGACTGTCGAAAATTTATTTATATTTAAAAATTTTGAAAATTTATTTGTATTTTACGAAGCAAATAGGCGCGTATGCAGAGCATCATCTATTACTCAAACCGAAAATGAAACCAGATCCTCCTAGTGGTTCCCAGTCTGAATAGATCTCATCAAGAGATTCAACAGGGTCCAAGAGGCTCGCAGATTTTGCTCGCAGATGGGTAACGCAGAATTCGTGATCCATTTCATTATTATTAACACATAAATATCGCGTAGCTTATATTTTATTAGAATATCACTTTTGTTGTGTTTTAAAATTCATCGTATCTGAACCGAAATATATATATCGAATTTCCGTCGATGGCCGTATCATTAAAATCAATGTTATAAATGATGAACTGGATTTTAAACTACATGGATGTTAAATTACAATAAACTATATTGCAATTTAAATCAAATTTTAATCTTATTCTCTAACAGAAATATACCATGTTGTACCAGACGTATCGTGATTAATTAATTTTAGTAATTATATAATTGGAAACGTATATCTTTATCGTGTCACGATTGTGATGGCAATACAGAGAATGGTAGCACGAGTCATTGTTAGCCATCAGGATTGGGTGATCTCGGGATCACCACGTGCTCTCCATATCGATATGTAAATAATCTCGAGAAACTAGGCCTTCAAGGGCGTGCCGATGGATCCAACACACGATGAGAATGTATCTCGGCTGAATAGAAACCTAAAGTTTCTAGTTGGACTCTTTCTTTTTCATCGTGCGAGCAACAGGTCGAGCGAGGTTAACGTCGCGTCATGCCATCGCGATGTGGGTGGGAAGAGAAAAGGGTTTTAGTTATAAAACTAACTCGCATAAGCGAAATATCCATCAACGGGTTAATCTATTCATCCTGATCCAAAAACGATCTTGGATCTGTCGGATCCAAACGCGCAAGTCTGCGAGAAGAGCCGCTTGTGGTTCCCTAGAGACTCCAGCGCGACTTGGCAGGTTTGGCAGGCAGACAGAGCGAGTGTGCAGGCAAAGGGAGAGGGTGGCTTGGACCTTGGTCGGAGTGGTGGGTATTGATCCCCGGCAAAGCGGTAGCAGCGGGGTAGCCGGACCCCACCTCAAGGATGAAGGGTACATCCCCTCTCCGCGCTTCAACCAGAGTCTCTCTCTATATCTCTTCATCTATCTTCCTTTCTCTCGTGTTCTTTCGCCGATGATAACAGGAAGAGCAGGCGAGAAGAGAAAAGAAGCGCATCAGTGTGTAAAGGAAGAGAGTCAAGAGAAAGTTATAGCATTTGCGTATAACTACACCCTTATAAAATTTCATTTTTCATTTCAGTCGACATGTGTGTCCATTGAAATTTTTAATGTAGTGTAATAAAACAACTTAGAAATGCAACCCCAAAGCATAATTCTTTTGTCAATTATACTTCTTTTGTTATTGTCTATTCGTTATACCACAATTCAACCTGAATGGCTTTTTTGAATGGCTCAAGCCTATTTTTGGCTTTTAAGAGCAACGAGCGTTTCGCTTCGCATCTGATTTCATCTCTTGTAATTTTTTCTTTTCTTCAAAGTAAAAATAAAAGTCAAGTTAAAGGAAAAAAATTTGATAAAGAGATGTACATTGAATCGCATCAAATGATAAACATAATGGCATAAAAAAAGCTTTCAGAATAATTCTCGCAATTATGATAGAAATGTTGAGTTGAGAAATGTACTAGGCTCTATATAGTAATTACTTTGAAACCTTGAATAAGATGATTTCTTTTCAAATAAATTTTTCAACTTTGGTTCGGAAAGATAAAATAGATCACGATGAAAAAAAAAACTAAGGCAAATTCCGGTTCTTATTGTCTCGGATTTTGTTAAGTAAAATAAACTAGCAAAAACTATATAAAAATAACTAATATATAATATTAAAATATATTTATATAACTTTATGCAAAAAGATATTTTTGCTTTAATTAATAAATCATACTAATCACAATAATTAAAAAATTGAAATTAATATAATGATAAAGTTTTAATTTAATTAAAAAATTATGTGTAATAGTAACAGAATTAAAAATTGTCAAAGATCTGGTCGCGTTTATCTTTCAATATCTTTTAACAAAAGAAAATTTATTTACTTTGATTCTTATTCTATTACAGATTTTATTTTGGATAAAATTTAATCAAAAGATTTTCTATTTATTTTAACATATTTAAGAAAACGCAATTTTTGCCTATTTTTTCGGAAAATACCGATTTATTACTGATATGATTTTATTCATAAATAGTGAAACTTTTCTTTAGGGGTTGGAAAAATGACAACGTCAATAAAAAGCTTGTAAATTTGAAGACTCAATTATATTGTAGATAATGTAATGAATATATTGCAGGTAAAAAATAAATAAGAGTGGGAAATTTATGAAGGTACGCACGTATATAATCAGATTATATATACCTTTATCTCTTTTAAAAGAAACTCTAAAAACAACTCTGAGAACACTCTTATAGCTCTCCTTCATATCTCTTTAATTCTCTTTCATGTCTTTTTAATTAATAAATACTCCAATATCTTAAATATTTAGAAAGAAAAAATCTTGAGAAAAACGAAATCTTTATAAAAGACAATTTTTTACATCGATTTAGAATTGATTAATGAAGATCGATAAACGAATAGATAAATGATAGATTGAATAATGAAGTAATTTTACAAAATGTACAAAAAATACATTGCGTTTTCGTGAAAATGAATTCAGGTTTGAATCGAACAATGTCTTTGTAAATTTAACTAGTAAAGATATTACGAAGATACAATCGCAGCTGTGCATTTTCGCCAAGTGCAGGTGCACAAACTGTCCTTGCGATAAATACATTAAATGCAAGATTAATTCTTTAATCGAGCGATAAAAACGCCATATTGAGCGCATGTCTAAATGCATATCGATGTGCGAATATTTTAATTTTCGTTTAATCGTAGAGTTAATCATCTTGACGTGTGAAGCTATCGTATATCGCGGAAAGGATGAGAGGAGGATGTATCGCGTTGGTCGACCCACGGTCGTTCTTTCATTTCCCCTCGACAAGAGAGCGTCTCTCCTCGTTGTTGCTATCCGGGCGCGGTATCAAGAAACGCGAACATGTCACATAAGGAATACTCGTATGACGGAGAAAGATGAAAGAATTCGGAGAAAAAAATTTAATTCTCATTTTAATATAAACTCATTTGGAAAAACAGTTTGAAAACTTTTAAAAGCCTGCGGCTAATTGAAAATATAATGGAACATAAGTATCTCTTCTTTTCGGTGGCCAGACGATTGGTACCGCGAAAAAAAAAAATAAAATATTATAAAATCAATTTTAATTAAAAATCAGATTTATTCTCTTCTTCCGTAATTCGCTCTATCTGAATTCATCTGAAAGGGACCGAAATCAGGGTGTTTACAAAGGTCGCACCCTTTATACAAATAAATAAATTGCTCGGGGGGGAAATGACGCATATATATATTGGAGCAAAAATTCATCGATGTCTGCCTGCCAGCCTGTCTGTTCACCGTACAAGATATCGCCTCTCCGTTTTCCGTGGGCGCTGAAACTCTTCTTCGACCTGCCCCACTTCATCCTCTCAGCTCGCCGCAGCTGCGCATCATCCTTCGTCGTTCTCCAGGCGCGCGTCTGGTGGCCACGGGGCCGACGACGCCGTTTCCCTCCTGCGCCAGCTGTGCGTCGCGGCGATGGCGGTGGCAGCAGCGGTGACGGCGGCGGCGGCGGCGAATCGAGCTGCGCGCATGAGAGCCACGGGAGGGCGAAGGATAGTGTCCGGGTGTCGGCTGTGAGAGAGCGAGCGAGTGAACCGGGGCTCCCTTTTCTCTCTGTCTCTCTGGCCGCATATTCCGGCGGGAAGGGCCGCGAGGAGCCGATGATGGGAACAAGGCGCAGGCCCCTAGATATTTGCGGAACCAGGTATCCGAGGGAACTCTAACGCGATCCGGCCGGTCGGTATTCCCAGCGAGCCCAAATCATTCGGATTATTCGGATAACGGCTTCCATCCGAAATGTTTCGTCAAAGTTTCGGATCTTATCGAAGCCCACTGTCCGCTTTCAACACTCGAAGGAACTTTTCGATGGGTCGCAAAGTGAAACCATGGAAAATCAGTGGTCGCGGCGTCTGAAAAATATCGAGACATGGAGAAATTAATTTTTGCACCGATTAAAAGCGATATTTTTTTATGTAGCAACCTTAGAATCTATCATTAATCCAATTTTCACACATCGATATCTCTTTTTCGAAGAGAAAATAATTTTCTTTAAACTCTCGAAGAGACTAAATAATTAAAATAATTAAGTTAACTCGAATTAATCTCCGAAAGCAGTGTTACGATTAAAGTGCGTTTCGAAATGATGAAAAACCTCACGACACGAGCTCGAAAGTCGTGACGAAAATTGAGCGAAAGAACCGAAAAGAGTCGCGTGCAGGAGGAGGCGAGAGAGCGAGAACACCGGAAATGAGTCTGTCCTTATTTGATCGGCCGCTTGGTGAACCGCACCGAGGCCAGGCAGGCCTCCTCCGTGCGCGGTCGCTCTTCTTTTCGGCGGCTCCTTCCCTTCGCTCGATCGGGAGACCCACGCGAACGATCGAGAGAAGGAGAACGGGATGCAAAAACGTTGCTCGCCGGAGCCTCCGCGAAGACGCCTCCAAATCGCTCTCTAGCAGAGATCAGTCGAGGAGAATCGCGATGAACGTTTTTTTTTTTCGGGAAAATAAAATTTTAACAAATTGTTAGACATCTGTTTTTAAGTATTTCCTGAAATATTTCTTTGTTAAATATTTCGTAAATATTTTTAAAGCATCGTAATTATTATAGCAGGTATTTTTTAAGTATCATAGTTAATCGATAAGTATTTTTAGGCCATATTCTACTTATTTTTCTTTCGATATAATGCGAATATATTGACGTTCTAGTATAATGAAGCTTGAAAAATATTTCAAATAAATTTTAAAACAGATACATTTATTAAACTGGTGTAACTATTACTTTTAATGGTGAAAGCAACAAAAGATTGACAAAGAATAACAGTAGAACAAATTAGGTAACAATCTTTATGTAAATCTCTCTTGTTCAAACATTTTGGTCGACTATAAATCAATTTTAACTGTTACAAGAAAATAATACTAAAAAAATTTTTTGGAAGAAAGAAAGGCTCCCCGGAGCGAGTAGAGCAAGTTAGAAACAATACAACTGACCATGGTCTTACCAAATTTGTACTCAATAGATTTCACCGGTTAAACCATGATTTTATCGATTTCTACTATAATATGGTATTTTTTTAATAGATTTAATTAAAAATATATTAAAGATTGAATCAAAAGTTTGATAATACGAGTCTAAAAAAATAGTTATGGTTTGATTTTATTATTCATCGACAATTTCGTATCTTATAATATTCAAGGGAAAGATTTAATAATTCAGGAGACGTCGGAGGACAAGCTCCTGGACCTATTTCGATAGCGTTAAAATCTCTCGCCAGAGCGACCCGTCGAGGTATTCATTATTTGCACGGATTCTTGCTATTACGTTGTAAATGCCGAATCGTTTCTATTATTGTCATCGATCGGCTTGTCCAGAATAATTTACGGGATAAAAGAAAAAAAGAGGAGGATTCGATTTTATTGCAGCCGAAATTCTATCGCGATCGATACGTCAAATTAATAACGCAGTTTGCTAATGTTAATGTTTTATTCTTTTTGGAGAATCAACGGATCTCTGACCGCATCAACGAAAAACTTTCTTTTTTCTAGCTTTTCAAGAGTATGTATCCAGAAAATTTTTATTGTACTGTTGGACTTTTTGTTCTACTGTTTAATTTTTATTGTACTGT
Source organism: Camponotus vicinus (assembly GCF_025532165.1). Taxonomy (NCBI): domain Eukaryota; kingdom Metazoa; phylum Arthropoda; class Insecta; order Hymenoptera; family Formicidae; genus Camponotus; species Camponotus vicinus. Next base: position 17,695,045 of record NW_028141980.1, read on the forward strand.
TGGACTTCTTGTTTTACTGTTGGAGGTGCTTTAGAAATCTTGTATAAGAATAGCCACATTCGATACATTTTTCAAAAAATAAGCTTCTTTTTCTTGTGACAAAAATTCCGAAAATGCATCATTTTTAGGCGAAATAATTTAGATTTTTATTTTTCGGTTAATTATTATATTATCATATTGAATTATTATATCGAAAATACGATCTTTTTTAAATATTATTAGATATAAAATTTTGATATAGTTGATTGATATCAAGATTATGTTAGCCCCCAAAGTCTCTTCATCCTTCGATGACTATAATCGTTACAAATAATTGTCGCGTCGAGAGTGCACAGTTAGAGGAATGTGCATATCTCAATACTCTCTGATATCAGTTTCTGATTCGAAATCATGTAGATGATTGGAATAACGCGCGACGAGAAAATATTGTACTAGGAAAGAGAAAAAATTAAAACTTGTATAATAAAAAATCTTCCCCTAAGGACAGTTTATAGAAATATTTATAATAAATAGACTTAAAATCGGAGCAGTGGAAAACACTTAACTTAAAAGGTTTAAAAATTCGAAAAAATGTTAACGTATACATTTTTCGAGAGATATCTCGATGGTATATTTTGATCGTAAAATATGTTCGACATTACAAGGTACGCAGTGTAATATATAGAAAACAAAATTTAACACTATCTGGTCACGCGGAGAAGAAAAGGAGGGATAATCAGGAGACAAGGTGAAGATAGAAAGACAAAGAAAGCGATATCGAGGAAGTAATGATAAAGCGACAGTGTGATACGGTGACATATTTGTTATTCATTCTGGAAACCAGATCCTCGTTAGGTTGAACATTGCCGATTGAACATTGCCGAGGAATGTGACGAGACGCTAAGTGATGGAAAAACGCGTCGGAGCAGAGGAAGAGGAAGAGAAAGTGAAAGTGAAAGAGGTCGGGTCGACGATAACGCGGTTGATAACGCGCGGGATAACGCGGAAGGCGTGCGCGCCACGAGGGTGCCGAAAAAGGACCCTGAAAGGACCCTCGTTCGCAACAGCCTCGCGCGACGATCTCCTCCCTCCCCCGCGTTATCCCTTCGAAGGCCGACGGCCTTCGCGCACGCGGCCGTTCCTTGCAACCCCAGGTTGCTGCGCGCCCCTCTGCCCCTCCCCCTCCACGACGTCCTCCTCGTCATCCCTGCCGCGACGGTAACGGTGGAGCACGATCATTGGTTCACCGGGTTCACGCAGGCACGGTACACGCAGCTGCCACCTCTTACGCTACAGGCCGATCGGAACAAGACGTCAGTTCGGTGGAGAAGCGTCGCGAGTGCGGGTGAGGCGCGTAATCACCCCGGGTGTCATCGTGCGCTCCGTCCTCGGCGTCCTCCTGGTTGTTATCGCGGTATCCGTTTCGTTGGTGCTTTTTCATGTGACTCATCTCTCGCGTTCCTTTTATCAATCCTTTTCTACCCGACATATACGCGTTCATTTCCGGTGTCACCAAGATCCACTTAAGAGGTGAGTCTCTCTCTCTCTCTCTCTCTTTTTCTTTCTCTCTCCCCCTTTCTCTCGTGCCGCCTCTCCCGTTCTCTCTCCCCTCAATCGCGTTCTCCACGCCGCTTCGGACGCCGGCCGGCCGGTCGGTCATTTGATTATTTATTCTATCACTTACAACGCCATCTCGATGCCAGCGGGTAGTCGATCATCGTAACGTGTAGGGTACAAAAGGCGACACCTCTCGCGAACGCCACGCACTCGATCCCATCCGCGTGTATCATTGTTTGATGTTGCGCGCTTCATCTCTCCATTTTTTCTCTCTCGCTCGCACCCCCTCCTCTTTCCTCCCCCTTTCCTCGTCTCTCCTTCTCGCTTTCGCATTATTAATTTTGCCACCCCTTGCTCACTTTATCTTTCGACTCGAAAATCCTAATTAGTCGAGGAGGGAGACTTGTGTTCAAAGTTTAATGATTACATGATATTTGCCTGAGCGTCATTATTATTTTTTCCAATGCATTCCTGATCGTACCTTCATCTCTGCCTCCTACCTGCATCATACCATCATCATAAATCATCAATTTTTCTTTTTCTTTCGTTATTAGATTTTTTATTTAATCTTAGACGTGGTATTTTTTTTTTCAAGTATCGTATACATATATTTTTCTCCCTTTTCTTTTGTGCGCATTAAGGCTGTTCCGATATTCACTTCCAGCACTTCCTGTGAAAATCTATAATTTATGCTACATATTTTTCAGTACTGATTTTATCGGAACTCAGCCTAAATCCTTTTTCAAACTGAAAATTTTCCTTCCCTTTTGTTACTCCTAGAAAAATGTCGGGGAAACAAGGAGTCAGGGATAAACAATGGGATAAACAACGCATACAGCGGACGAACAAAGTCTAAAGAGATAAGTAAGAAGAGCAAAGAAACTCGTAGTAGGTCCGACACTGGCGAATTGGCATCCATCTTTTCTAAAAACCTCTCCTCTCATCTCCACTTCTTATGAACGCACCGAGAGAGGGGGTGAGCCGAACCCTTACCGAAGAGGGTTGAGAATCCGGAGAAGACCGATCTTTCACTAAGATTGTATCTGCCCTCGAGTTAACATCACCTGTTCGTGCGTTTGGTAATTCCAAATCGCTCTCGATAGGATGCCGCAGTGTGCCGTGTCCACGTGTCGCAACAGCCATCGCCGGACCCGCAAGCAATCGGTCCGCTACCACCGGTTCCCTCATAAGCCAGAAGTGCGCGAATTGTGGGTGCGCGCATGCGGTCGCGAGCCCCTCGCGAACGGCGAGGCGCCCTTCAACATCAACACGGCGCGCGTCTGCTCGCGCCACTTCCTCGTGGAGTTCTACGAGGACGAGAGCAGGGAGCAGATGATGCAGGGTAACCAGAAGCGGAACCGACTGCGACTCGGAGCGGTGCCTACGGTTGCCGTGCCAGTTCGCGTGGAGCCGTGTTTCGAGCTGCTCAATGAGAACGAGAAGAAGCGATCCGCGCAGGCGGCTCGCATCAAGGTCCCGATTCCCAAGCGCGTTCTCCTTCGACCGAACGGACAGCAAACGGCCACCCCGAACCGCGCCGACGAGGGACCACGTGATGCAAGAGCGGAGGAAGCCAATGCCGGCGAGACCAGCAATAACACCAGCGATAGCAACACCAGCAATACCAGCAGTGCCAGCACCGGCAGCAGCAACAATTGTGTCGTAAACGAAGAGCCGAAAGAACCTGAAAAAGTTGTATTTTTTAGGGCGCTTGGTCTCGCCACCGTTGAAACTGAGATTGAACCGTGGTGAGTCACCATTTCTATCTAAACCGCTCGATTGGTTGCTGCCTTGGCAACCAACGCCTGAGCTTCACTTTTTTTTAATTATTCATGTTCTCGTTATTCTCGTTATTTTTATATTCGAAAGCGAAAGCTGTTTTAATCTCTCTAGAAGTTTTCTAATGCAAGATTCACACTTTCATATAAAGTCTCTTATTGGATATCGGATATGTTGAAAATCGAACTAGTACAGAATTTTTCTTTTTCAGGAAGGAACTGAACTATAGAGGTACTATAGAACTATAGTATAATACCTATGCGGCTCTATGCGATACCGGCATAAGAACCACTGCTCTAACATCCACCATTTTCCTTCCAATTAGATTCCATGTTAGATGGGTGGGACAGAATTCGGACCAAACGGTTGCAAACGTTAGAAATGCTTAGGGTGAGTTTCACCATCTCCGATTAAAATAATCGGCCGATTAATTCACTCTTTGTCTCCTTCTAACTATGCCTTTAGAGAAAGATAGAGAGTGAGTTAAACTCAAAAACCAATAGAAAGAATAAAAGTTTCTTTATTCTGAATAATATTCTAATATTTGTAAAATAAATATTGAAGGCTATAAGAGTCAGACGCGGATGGTTGTGCGTCAGTTTTACAGAAAAATTAATTCTTTTTTTGTGAAACTGATTCTTGTGCACAGGGCACAGATTCTTCTTGATTAAATTTAATCTCAATTCGAGATTTTTAATACCCCTCTTATCCCCCAAAGAAGTTGTAGGCGAAAAAAATATCAGGTCGATTTGGAAGGGTATTAAAAATCTCGAATTGACATTAAATTTATTCGGTTTAATCAAGAAGAATCCGTGCTCCGTGCACAAGAATCAGAAAATTAATTTTTAATAAATATTAGAAAGCCTTACTATCTCCTTAATTTGATAATCAGGTTATTTTACATGCACATGATGAGAGACGCGGAGAGATGATAGACCGCAAGACTCGGAGAAACCTTAAGATGCTTCGAAGCATTGTATTCGTCCAAATAAAGAAACTTTTGTTCTTTCAGTTTTTGAGTTGTTTTTGCAGCATTTCTAACGTATTTTGCAGCCATGTGTGCAAATTCTTGTCCCTCATTATTTAACATAATAGAAGAAAAATGGTGGGTGCTTATTCTAATGTTGATACGCCAAGAGTCGGTTACATAGTCTATAGTCTATAGTCTTTTATAATATGTTCTTCTTATAATTTGTTCTATTAATTATATTGTTACGTAATCTGTAATAGAGCATCTAATAGCTTTAATATTTAATATTTGTAATCTGATTACCAATTATCGCGACATTCCTCCTCTTGCGATGTTAAAATTCTTTTTGTCGTTTTAAAAAAATTTTGCAAATTGACATCGTCCTTTATGATGTTGCGACGACGATCGAGTCGTGAAACGCAATTGAACACGAAAAATTTGCAGGTGGAGGAAATGGCTAGCGTGAATGCACGTGAAAAACTCGTCATATCCTTGCGAAGGACAACGGTATCACTCAAAGGACTCCTCCCGATAATAAGTGTGTTAGTCGGCCACGTGTGCGCGGTTGTCGCATCTCGCGATTTCAAGGTCGTTTCGCCGCTATCCGCGCCAAGGAGAAATTCGGTGTCCCTCGTTGACTCCTGCACGCAAATGCTTCCTGTCTCGTCGAATAAGAAAGTTAATGACGCGATAACGCTTAAACCTGCAATCATAGATGCAGAGATATGAGACGAAAAAAAGTTTCTTTTTTTTTAATTAAATTTCACGCAATTATTTGATCACTGAAACGTAACAGCAGTAGTAAAAAAGTGCCTCGATTAAACTTGACATTCTTTCGATCGAAATAAAATACACTTAAAATACACTTTGAAATCAACACAATTGACTCGTGCTACCATAACTTGTGAATGTTGAAATACGGTCTGGTCTTAAGGAGATTGCACCGTTGAATGCGAGGAGAATGTTCGTTATCGATATCGAAGAAATGTTATCGCTCGGATCATGTTCTAAAATAATGGCATATGCATGCGCAAATGCAGTATTGCACAAAGCGTTCGATGATGACAAGATACGAAACACATATGAAGAAACTTACTTGTTAATTTTTTCTGAAAAAATAAGTGAAACCGATAAGTCTCGAAATTAAAAACGAAAATTTTTTTTAGGAACATTTTTATTAAAATATGACACAAAAGCAATGTAAATTTATTTTAAATTTTATGTAAATTTATATATCTAAATACACAGCCAAACTTTAAAAAATCTAGAAAATCAAAGTTCAGATTACATATTTTTGCAAGGAAACGATTGAAAATTGTATCATCTTTAATATAAGCTTTAAAAGCTAATTTCGCATAAAGATAATTTAATCATATAAAGATCTATACGTATACTACACATTATATTACTCTGACGTCAAATATTGTTTTATGGAAAGTGTCGGCCGGGGGCCCATTTAAAATGCAATAGTCAAGTATATTATTTTATTATTTTTTATTACTTTATTTGATTTGATTTTATATTATTTTGTATTATTTTATTTGATTGTATTATTTTATTTTATTTCATTTCAAAAAAATTGCAGAAGATATGACGCCATTATTGTTTTTTTATTTCAATATCTTCCATGATTTTTCATCTTGATTTTAGTTTCTGTTGATTTTATTCTGTCTTGATTTCATTTCTGTTCGCTAAGATTCCTTAAACAGGATCCAGCGAACAGAGTCAGGGGCTCATCGCACTTGCGTTGACCTCGAGAAGTCCGCGATTATGCTTGTTCGGTCGTACTATGGACTTTGACGCGACCGACCTGGCAATCGATCGGGCACAAAGTTGAACAGCCACATAATGTACGAAGGATTGCGACAACGTGTTGCTGCATGCAATGGCATTTGTACTCCTGCTTTATTTATCTAAATCGAAATTGATTCCTGCGTCGATTAATACATAATTGCAGGGAGAATTGTATATTTTTCTCTAATCAATACAATTGCGAGATGGTTCGGAAAACCAAGAAAGAACAAGAAAGAATAATTTCTCATCAAACAATCGCGCGAAAAAATTTTTATAGAGTCAACTTAATCGAATTTAATTGTTTGCTCATTTCGAGAAAGTCCCTTTCGATCAGAGATATCGATCTCGAATACTTTATTTCTGGTATCTAAAGCGATCATCCGCGCTTTTTTTTCTAAGATAATTTCAATAAATTAATTCAATAAATAAATTCAAAATAATTCTCATTGCATATTTTAATATCTACAATGTATAAAAAATTTGAAAATTATTTCTAATAATATTTATAAAATATAATATTTATAAAAATATAATATTTATTATCATTTGTCATGTATAAGCACATGGATATGCTTAGTTTCCGCGATGCTAACCTCTTAAAGTTCCTCGTATATTCGAGAATATTTCGAGGTTCTTTAGAGGTCTCACCGAGTGTCGAGTCGAGAATGTTCGTCGAGGGGAAAATAGAAAAATACGAGTCCTTGGTCGCGCGGGGTGTCATAGGTCTACCTGCTCGAGTAGCGGCGATCTAAGCCGGCTGCAACCTAGCGTAACCTCGTGAGACCTCTGAGAGCGGTTCACCAACGCGAGAGAACGCGTCCTTGGCGCTCAGGGACACTTCGGGCGTGCGAGACCGACCGCTCCTCCGTCCGCGAATTAGGTCGAGACGATGACGACGACGACGACGACGAGAGAGAGAGCAAGAGAGCGAGACACATGCTCTCTCGTAACCAATTCGACGTCAATAATAATAGCGCGACTTCGACCCTCCAAGGTTTCCCTTCCGCGCCGTCGACACGAGTAATGTAATTTTTTTTTTCTTTTAGCACGTGTAACGTTGACAACTATCGCCGTCCATCGACATATCGCGCGTTGATCACTCGAAATCAAATCTTGCGAATAAATGTTGACGAAGATAGATCTGTATAGTCTCTCTATTCGAATCTTTTTCGATCGATGTAGGAATTGAAAAAAAAACATACGCATTATCCTGCAAGTTGCATACGCTCTTTTTAATTTTAATTTATGCAAACTGCATCTAATTCGTTGATTCACCGCTAACTAGTCGAGCGAGGTCTCGGTAAAAAAATTGCTCCTTTCACCGAACTTTTCTGGCGACCTTGAACCTTCGATTTTGCACGGCACAGTGCCAGGATGCACCACTGAATTCTTGGAACGGGCAGAAATGCAAACTTAAAACAGATTGCATTTTAGATGAATTTATTTAGACGAGATAAAATATACCTCTACGCGTTGTCCTACAATCGTATTTAATCATTATTTTTACAGAGGAAAATGTGGGTGTTCAATTTTCTACAAGTTTACTAAATTTCCGCGATCTTGAGAAAATATTGTAGTTAACTTTTTTTCATGTCTATTGAAAGAAATCTATTTGTCTTCAATAGCCTGTAATTTTCAGAGATTTCTTTTGTATCTGGATGACTTGGAAAAAAATCTGTTTTCTTTCAATGGTACCTTATTTTTAGAAATTTCTTTTATATCTACAAAAATTTGCGAAGTTTACTAGACATTTTTTTAGCTGGAGGCTTAGGCATTATTTTTGCTGGATACCGTATTTTATTAGAAATTTTTCTGGGACTCAAATTCTTTAAAAAATTCTTTGATTATGATACGAATAATGAATCAACATGATGAAACAAAAATATATAAGAATAACGGAAAATCAAACAATATCGCACGCGCAGAATTTCTCTGATCGAGATACCGAATGTATTCGTAAAATTTCGAGATGAGGGAAACACAAAGGAACATTTTTCATATCACACGAAAAAAAAGATCTCATTCGAGATTTTGTCTACGATAACCTCGAATTTAAAAGAGATTATCGAAACTTAATGAGGAAGGGGGGGAGGGAGGGAATTTAATATATCGGACATTATATCTTCTAATTGCGCTCTCATTCCCCATGCGTGCCCCTTTCTTCCTTCCCCGAAAGCATCTCGAAGGTCCGAGATATGCGTCATCCGTCCACGCACAATAACTGTCCGATTGTGCAACGAAGGCGAAGCGCATATTTTATCGCGCGCGTGCGCCTCCTCGCCTCGCGAGGATATGCATTCCTGATGGTTTAACACGCCGACCTTCTTCGAGGGCCGTCGCTACTCGAAGGTCCGTTTCTTTCTCGCGGATCGCGTCCCTGGCTCCGTCTCTCTTCGCTTTTCCTCGCGTTATCCGCACACAATTTACCTTCCGTCTCTAATAATTTTCCATTTCAAATCTAATCTCTAAAGCCAAACAAACGTGTAAAAGTCTTAAAGTCTTTATTGTACTTTTTTTTATTTTTTAAGAGAATAATTTTTTACAAAATTATATTTTCCTTAGAATGATTAATTAAATAACGTTCTCTCGCCTCTTCTCTCTTTCTGCGCTCGTCTTAAAGTATTTATTGTACTTTTTTTTATTTTTTAAGAAAATAATTTTCTATAAAATTATATTTTCCTTAGAATGATTAATTAAATAACGTCCTCTCGTCTCTTCTCTCTTTCTGCGCTCGTCTTAAAGTATTTATTGTACTTTTTTTTATTTTTTAAGAGAATAATTTTATAAAATTATATTTTCCTTAGAATGATTAATTAAATAACGTCCTCTCGTCTCTTCTCTCTTTCTGCGCTCGTTTTCATTAATATTTCCTGGATCTGGACCGAATCGAGTCGGTGGAACTCGAGAAGCTAGGCCGAGCGAAGGGCTCGGCGATCGCCCTCGTCGAGTCGCAAGCACCAGGGGGAGAGGAGCAGCGACTTGGAGACGACGGCGGCGACGCTCGGCGACTTCGTCGCTGACGCGACCAGTACGCCGGCCAATTGCGAGCGCGCGAGAACGTCGCTCTCGGGCTCTCGTAGTAGACGAGCGGCACGAATAGAAGAGAGCGAGGGAGCGGGCACGAATGCGGCGAGTTGCCGCCGCCGTCGTCGTGATCGCGGAGAGGAGGTAGGTGGCCCGTTGCGCTCGGTCGTGGAACTCTCGACCCCGATACCGCGTCGTGGTCGATGCACGTTCCCCGCGTCTTCCTCTTCGTCGTCGCGAGAGGGAGAGGGAGAAAGAGGGAGAGAGAGAGAGAGAGAGGGGCACTCTCGAGAGCTCGACGAGGACGTCGATCGAGTGGAACGCCGGGCGTCCTTTTTCGTCATCTCCTCGGGAGAGAGCAAGCTTTGCTCCCTTATTCCTCGAAGGGATTACTCGGTCGAGACGATCGAGGAGAACGCTCGCGTTGTGTAACGTCGGGGCAAGCGCGACCTTTGCTGACCTCCCTCGCCCGCTACCTGACGAGAACGAGCACGACGTTGGAGGGAGTCCCGCGAGACCAAACGACCGCTGACCGATCGGCCCGATCAGTCTGCATCCGCTGGATAGCGTGGGAGGACGACGAGGGTGAGCAGGGGCGAGAAGGAAAGGAATCGCCGGGTGAAAAAGTGGAAGCGCATCGCGTTTCTCTCTCTCTTGATCCGCGAATCTGTCGGCCGTCCGGCGTTTTTATCGCGCGCTCCGTTCGCAGTGTGTCCCGTGCAGTGTTGAAGACACGAGGGGATCCTGGATCGCCTTGGATCGCGAGAGAAAAGCCGTACCGTTACCATCGCATTCGTTTGCGTGGCGTTCGCGAAGGTCGCGCGATAATGGGATTCGTCAATCTTGGAGTGTAAACACGATATTGCGAGCGTACACACTTGGATCCGTACTATCAGCTGCGAGTTATGAACTTCATACTTGTCGAACTCGTCTTCCGCTCGCCGTTCGTGCGACGCCAGTGCAATTTCATTAGTAACGATCTAATAATAATAGTGCACGAGACCATGCGACGCGAGAATATCGCTCCCGCGGAACGTTTCGAGGAGGATAAAAATTGCCGCGAATTATTTTGAAGGAGAGGAGAAAGGAAAATAAATAAACAGCTGTTTGGTGAAACCTGCGGTGGGATCGCGAAGTGACTGGAACATCAAGTGTTTGCCTTGTAGATTCTAAAGTGAATCGAAACTGCTTTCTAATGCACTATTCCGGAGCAATACGCCGGCGCACCGCTCGATATATTTATATGCCCACGTGTGTTAGAAGAGAGTCGTTGACTTACCGGATCTTGAAGAAATTGCACAGCGCTGCAAGACGCCGTCCGGCCCCTTGGATAATTACTCTCTTATCAAATTTTCAACCCGCGAAAATCCATCGAATCGGTGAGAAAATGATATAAATAATGATATAAATAATATAAAAAATAATGCAAATGAGAAAATGATATAAATAATGTAAAAAATAATGCAAATGAGAAAATGATATAAATAATATAAAAAAATAATGCAAATTATGTACAATTTATATATTTTTTAATAATCTATCTCTGGAAAGCTATCTTTGCGTCTCGTCCAAGATTGCATGATGAGAAATGACAATTGTCATGAAAATCTAGATCGCCTAGAATTGCATCTCTCCTCCGTTCATTCACCGGCGCGACGACTTATTTTTTCCGTTTCACGTGCTTGCGCAGGATTTCAAGCGAGTGCCGCCCACCGGACAGTCTCGCTTTCTCCCCTCGCTTTCGCTATCGTTATACCGTGAAAACGGCAAGGAAAGCTAGTTACTGCTCGCTGGATGACTAGATGTAAGAGGTAGAGCGCGGAAAAATACACATATTTTAATAAAAGGAGCTCGCCGATCGCGAAATAAAAATTATTCGCGCGCACGTTACATCCCATGTGCACGTGTATGTTTATGTGTATCTGTCAGTTACCATCGTCATCCGCGGAGAATCGACGCATCTTGACTATCGCGTCTCGTGATGGATGAATCAGTCTCGATAATCGATGACATCCTCTCTTTCGCGAAGAATTCTTTCATCTGCAGTTTGCAAACGATGAGCGAGCGTGTAAAAAGTTGCTCCAACGTACGCCTGTTGACGTCGACGACAATTTAATTCACTTACGAAACTGCGATGGATCTCCATAGTCACCACCGGAGAGATCGCTGGGAACGTTCGACGTGGTTATCGAGTTTCTGCGGGTACACTCGAAGGGCTTCCTGTATTTCCGAGCCCTTGCCGAGCACCACGATATAACGAGGCGTCTCGAAAATCTCTCCGAGCGAAATTATCCATTGAAAAAATTCGAGAGGCCATCGAGTTATGCGGGTGTGAAATTATTGTCGAAATTCCTCCTCGCGATTGTCAAATACTTGGCCTCTTCCCTTTCTTCTTTTCCTTCGTTTTCGACGGAGACATCAGTGTCGTTGTACTTTGACATTACATGTCACTTCCCTGTACATTTATAAAGCATTTATGGATCGCGACATGTTTCATGAAGCATATTAACGCGCCACCCGAATAAACGTTTCCTGATTATGCATACTGTACTGCATTAATTTAGCCGTGTGCAACCTGTCATCGTGAAAGAAGAAAGAAAAATGGAAGCTTACAATTCCGATAAAGAAATCTCTTTCGATATCTAATCAATTGACACAAGTGACAAAGAATATACAATTAATTTAGTCATTTTTTTTAATGATGCTAATAACAATTAAACTTATCTTTCTTGAAACTTGTCTATCGGATCGTTGAATTATTTTATGTGCTTAATATTTAATTTATTTTCAGTCTCTTCTTTGCATTCATTCATTATATATGCGTTATTTTGTTTTCCCCTTGTGCAATTAATTTTAATGACTAACATATCAACAGATAGTTGGCGACAAGAAGGGCTCGTCCTAGAAACGCAAACGCTCGTATCTAATCGAGACGACGTTCCCCAACGCGATTCGGGCTCTCGCAAGCAAGGAAGAGTGCTCGCGCGCCTTTTCAGAATTGGTACCGCGAAACCTATATCCGCGTCTATAAAGCGCAGTGAACGCGAGCAACGAACGGGTGCAACGAACTCCGCTCCGCATCTTTTCCTTTCTCTCTCACGCTTTCTCTCCCTCTCTCCCTTCAACTCACCCCTTCTCCACCGACTGGCATCATCCCATCCCTCCTTCCGATCTTCGCCTCCTCTTCCTTCCCTTCTCTGGCCATCTCACTCTCGACGTCTCCTATCAAACGCGGCGCACGCGGATTAAGGTCCATTTTCGCGCGATCGCAGCTCGCGATCCATCGACGGAATGAGTCGAATGTGACACGACGTCAAAAGTCTACCGACGTCGCGATGTCAAGGGAGCCTGTCGCGATAGCGTCAACAATACGTGGCATGACAATAGTCGTCGCGTTTAAGGACCCAGTTTATTCTAGCAGCATGAACATTGTTGAATTTTAAAAATTTTAGAAATTTTTTATTTATAGAAATTTTTTTAATTCATTTATTAGGTATTTATTTAGCATTTACATAACATTAGTATTTTGAAATCTTGGATTCTTAGCTTTTTTTGTTCAATACAAGCCTCTGTGCGTAACGTGTTCGAAAATGTATGAAATTAAAAAAACTCAATCTAGTTTTATTCTGTAGAATATCTTTGAAGCGCGTTTCTGAATCTAATTTAAACATTAATAAAAATGTACATAAAAAGCTTCAAAAATCAGTTCAAAAGTATTTTAAAAAAATCATAAAAATTATTTATGAGCTATTAAGGTAAACTCAATTTTTTATGAGCTATTAAGGTAAACTCTCAATAATCGTCAGATTGATGTGCATCGTGAGTGGTGGCCGCATTAAATGCATCAACCCATCTTACAATATCGATTTAGTAATGAAAGACGTACTTATCCATAAACATTTTGTAAATTCGATCCTTCTGTCTCCAACGATTGAATTACAAGCAATTCTCTTCAAAACAGAGCTTTTTGCAAGTGGAAAATCGAATACATCAACGCATCTTACAATATCGATTTAGTAATAAAAGTCGTGCTTATCTATAAACATTTCATAAATTCGATCCTTCTGTCTCCAACTCCAACGATTGAATTACAAGCGATTCTCTTCAAAACAGACAAGTTTTCGCAAATGAAAAATCGATATCGTTTCAGGGAAAAAAAAGTTCCGTAGAAATACCTTGTACATATGATTGAATAAATGTGTCGGGTCGAGGGTAGAAAAAGTCTCGGCTGACCGTCATTAGCTTCCTTGCTTGGACGCGAAATGAGAAAGAGAAAGAGATTGCAGAAAATCCCATGATCCAATTTAACATCGAATTACGAATAGAGATATTAGATTTCATTAGTGCTGGAAATTTCACGAAATGATAAAATTATGATAAATGACTGTCATTTTTTAATGAGCAGAATTCGCGGAAAGTCGTCTTCTCGTTTCCGTCCCGTCAAACGTAACGTTGCTTTACGAGCGTTTAATCGGGACACCGATGGGGCGCCGGTTAAATCGCGCGACGTCGTCTAATTATAACGCTAATCAGGTCGTGATATGAAGATTTTATTTATGCCGCGATATATGAGGACACGGCGCGAATTAATGAGCGCATCGCGATGCTACGGGGACCGTTTTACCGGCGTCGCGTCCTTGGGATCCCCGGCGAACGATTATTTTCTAGGCAAGGTCGATTGAAACTCTCTACTAGCTGCGCTTATCGGTTTATCAATGTCATCGTTTCTCTCGAACGGATGTTTTGCGGGGTCGACCTTCCGTAAACGCGCATGTCGCGTGCTGTGCGTGGTTTTCCTCGAATGAAGTAAAGCTAGGTCGAATCTCGATGATAGGAAAAGAATTTCTTTCATCTTTAATCGTGTACACAATTTTTTATCACACGCAAATTTCGCCAAAGACACGTTCAATGAACGTCACATTAATTCGTGATCGGCTTTTGGAAAACGCGGATTCTGTCTGATCTAAAAAGTGTGCAATAATTATAAGGCGCTTATTAGTTAATGCATTCGAAGTCGCTAATAATTAATAAATAAAATGTTGTATTTTTTGTACATTTGTTATTTACACTGCAAGTATTATATTTCATATTCCTACCTATAAGGAATTTTTTAAAATTAGCTTGAAATTTGTTGCCCTTTATAATTGCTATGAAATGTATATTTTGTAATAAAAAATTTCATACTTGTGCAGCCAGGAAGCAGTTTCTTCGGTGATTAAATATTAATCACATATTGATCTTTTTGATCTCAGAGAATAAAAATATATTTTCACAAATTTTACTATACATGTGTCTATTATAATATATGTTATTTTATACATATTTACAAATTGTCCCGCATTTATATAAATTTTATATAATTGAAATTATTTACCTACTAAACACAAGAATAATCGCGATTAATTTTAGATTAATTATCAAAGTGAAATATCAAGTCCACCTGTTGAAGCATGAGTTATTTATCGAAAAATATTATTATGATTGCAGTTTGAACAGGATGCACGCGATGGAGGGCGCGACCGAAGGCAGGCGAAGGCAAGTGGACACCGCGGAGGACGATAAAACAGCCAAGTCGTCATCGTCATCGGAGATACCCCAGAGTCAACAGAACGGCGCCGCTCTTCCGGAAGAGACGGCCGCGGCGCCGACGGCGACTGTAAGTCGCGTTCGCACCAAGAGGAAGACGGAATCGCCCGACACCGAGACGCCGGATACCAAGAACAGGCAGTTGCTCGCGGATGCGTCGCAGAAGGTGGCTGCTGCGAGCGGCAGCAATGTTACGCAACATCACTCCAAGGTTGCCTCCGAATCTGTCGATAATAAGAAACGGAAATCCACCAACGGACAGCTGTCGGTGAACCCTAGGAAAAAATTCTGCAACGAGGACGAACGAGAAGAGTACATTTCGCAAATTATCGGCAGCGACAATGAGACAGTCGACGTACTTATGGAGAAGGCTGATCGGCTACGAGCTGATATCGTGGTGAATATCTCTTAAAGTTGAGATTTCTTATTGGGGAAACTATTGTTACCCTCTCCTTTTTTTATTTTTTAACATTTGTAATGATCTTTATACGCAGGCTCTCGAGAATTTAGCGCATGTCAAGGAAATGGAGTGGAACGAGATTCTGAGGAAGAGGAAGCTGAAGGAGGAGGCATATGCGAGGCTCGAAAGAAAGATACAGATGACAGCTTTCATGGAGAACGACGCCCAGCTACCTGATCCCTTACCACTTGCCTCATCGTCCCTAGGTCCCGCCGAATGGGACAATAGCGACAATGCGATCTCTGTATCGGGAGAGAAATCGTTCGAGTCTAAGGAGGATCTTACCGGAGAAGTTTCGGACTCATTGAAAAGGGAAAAGGATGTGAAGGTTAGCCCGCAGCAACGGGTAGTCCCTTCGAAAACCAATGGAGAAAGTAATCGTAAACGAAACCAGGCGTCGAGTCCAGAAAGTCGGCAAATCGGAGAAGGTCGTCAAGGTGCGATAGTGGATGTCAGATCTATTATCGCTGATCACAGGCTTAAGCATCCAGAAACCGTACCAAGGAGGTAATTAATTACGATCGAATAAGCAAGAGACTTTATAGAAAAAGAGAATGAGAGAGAGAGAGAGAGAGAGGAGTAAGAGAGAGAAAGAGAGGAGTGAGAGAGAGGGGGGAAGATGAGAGAGGGGGAAGGGAGGGGGAGAGAGAGAAAGAGAGAATGACTTTTTCTATAATATCAAATCAATATACAATATCGAGTTTTATGTAATTTCTATAAACATGCAAGAAATAAATTTTTTTTTACTTTTTTTTCTTTTTTTTTCCTCTTTAGACTGTAAGAGTTTGTTGCCATCTGTTTTTAGACATTTATCAACATTTGTGATTATAAAACTTGTCTTGAGAGAGATGATCCCGATAGAACTTCTCTTTAATTATAATTATGATTTATTTTTATTATATGATCAAATCTTGAGGGATTTTTCTTTCTCAATCCTAATGCCAAATCATTTGGGTGTTGTTCAAGTCTATTGTTGTAATTTATGCTGTATTGTTCGATCTCTTTGATGGTCTTAATGTTAAGATCTCTGTGTAGAGTCAAGTTAGTGATATACTATGGGGCACCGGTAATGATTCGGAATATTTTCGATTCTTTGTAGAATTTCAATATTTGAATGCGAGGCCGTGCCCTATAGTTGGACACCATAGGTCCAGATTGGTTTTAGAGGTATTTGGTGTAATTTAGAGGTGGCCTCGTCCTGTTTTATAAAGAAGTGCCTATTTTGGAGATATGACTTCAGTAGGGCGTAATATTCTGTGGGTAGAGCTTT
Source organism: Camponotus vicinus (assembly GCF_025532165.1). Classification (NCBI taxonomy): domain Eukaryota; kingdom Metazoa; phylum Arthropoda; class Insecta; order Hymenoptera; family Formicidae; genus Camponotus; species Camponotus vicinus. Next base: position 17,711,464 of record NW_028141980.1, read on the forward strand.
TTTGATCTTATACAATAGACCCCCCCCCCTTGAGCCTTCTTTGTCGAACGCTTGTGAGATATCCAAAAATACGGCAGTTCAATATCATTTTGCATCTATTTCCATGTTTATCTGCCAGACGATTCTGTGTATCTGATCCGTTCTTGCTTTGAACGGAAACCGAATTGGTGGTTTGAAATTAGTCTCTGTTCCTCTATTAAGGGCATTAGTCTTTTAAGCAAGAGCGTTTCAAAGATCTTTGATGGAATTGGAAGAGCAGACTTATGGGGCGATATGATTTAACGTCGTCTGATGGCTTACTAGGTTTTTGGATCATAATAATCTGGTCTACTTTCCACTGAAGCGGGCCATGTCCAATTCTCAAGGCGTTGTAATTGAACGAGATAGTGTATTCCTTCTTCTGGTAGCTTCTTCAGAATCATCTATTCCGGGTCTATATAATTTTAGTTTATTTAAATCTTCATATATTGGCTTGATAGCCCTCAAAACATCAGGGCTGAAGCTTTATAGTCGTGTTTAAACGAAGTTATACATTCTTCATGAAACATACACTTATATTATATATCTCAATTTGTCTCCGATTAACTTGAAACTTTTAGGAAATATTTGCATTATAGTATACTTCAAGTAAAAACATAAAAGTCGGTTTTTTTATTTTTATGACTAGACATAATATAATTTTTCTAATTATACAGAGGACGAAGAATGAGGAATTCGGTGAATGTCGGACTCGGAGCTGGCGGCGCTATGGTCGAAACAGGACACAATACCGACTCGAGACCATCTAGTACGGAATCGTGCAAAAGCAACCCGAGCACGAACGATTCTATGAACTATAAAGACATATTAGTGCAATTTGCCAAGATGAGCCAACAAGGTAATGTCCATTTTCTCGAATTTTCAACTTATTTCTAAATTTATTTCATAAATTGCGAATTATATTTAATTCGCAACAATCCGCCGAATGTAATTCGATTTATTACGTTACGATAGTTACGTTTGAATATCGTGTTTAGGTGAAGGTACTTCAGCCAAAG